>NC_143436.1:15474015-15777045 GCF_987193195.1 Phasianus colchicus
CTTATATCTCAATTGGAACGGAGTGCCTTCTTTGATGACATTGTCAGAAAAGACATGTTTTTCCTGACTGTCCATGATGCTGTGCTGTACATCCGGAATCAAATGGCATACAGTGACAACCAGGATCCCATATTTGAGAAGGTAAGGATATCTAGTAGTACATTTCACTTCCTTCCATCATCTAGCATTCATCCTTGCAATTTCTCTTACAGCATGCCACATGTGAAAACTAGACATAGAACTGTAGTAAAAAAAAAAAAAAAAAAAAAAAAAAAAGTAAGAATCTAATAACTTGGACAGCTTCTGTAGTACATGAATACTTTGCTGTTCAAAGTGTGGGTCTCTCAGCCCCAGGATCTTGTTAGTGAAATGAACAGGAGAAGCAGGATGTAAGGAGAACTCTTCATCCTAAAACTTCTTTTCTAGCTTCTGCCATATGGCAGCATAAGAATTTCCTCAGCTGGAGGTTGCCTTTGCACCATTGCTTTTAATTGTAGCAGATAGAGTTTTCTTTGATGTGTTGGTTATTGTCCTTTTGGAACCTATTTACGCACTTTGGCATATTATCCTGGGAGATGAGTCCTGTAATTTTAAATGTGTTATGTGACATACATTTCCTTGTTTATTTTAATTGGATCTCTGTATTGTTAACTGGAATTAATAATCATTCCCCATTCTCTTTCCCAGCACTATTAATAATTTTGTATAACTCCTTCATAAAAGTTGGAGTCCCATTCTACTTTGTGTGAGTGTATGCAGTTCTTCCAGGATAGTGATCATTCCTACTGCCCTTCTCTGTGCACGCTGTAGTTGTATTCTGGTTTTCAAGACAACCAGAACATTCTGTGATGTTTAAAGATGTGGGCTTACATTATGAAAACAGCCCGATGGTGTTTTTGTTTCTTTGCACCACAATTCCTTCCCTAACAACCTCTATCGTAGTGTTATGAATAAATGGTTTCTAACATCAACATTAGGGATAAATAACTAGGAAAAGATCCTTATTTTTTGTTGCTAATTTTTGCTTACTATCCGGGATCTAGACGTTTTTACTGTAGCATAGTAGAGATTAACATTTTGTCAGAGCTATACAGCAATTAGAGATAGATTTTGCTTTTATTATTTTTACAAAGTTGTAACTAGTCATATGAGAGAGACATTACCATAAGCTTTCCAATATACACATTTCTTTCAGCTTTGTCAAAGAACAGTGAACAACAGACTTGTAAGACTGTTGCTGTTGAAGTTATATAGAGATAATTCAGAATAATAAATCAACTTCAGTTATACAGAAAACATGTAACTCATCATGTTTTCTTCTTTCTACCAAGATTTCACTCATGCAAGAATCTAAAGAACCTATAGAATTCACAGAAACAATCCGGCCTGCTGATGAGCTTGATGTTCAGGAAGAGGTATGGACTTTAGATCTGAATGTATCTGTTATCTATAGAATACTGCTGGTTTTATTCCTTTATAGCACTGAGCCATGCTGTTAGGCCTGTAGAACCAAACCCTCAATGCTTTCCTTCTTCATAAATAAATACCCACCCTGGCCACCTGGATGTCAATGCGTAGTGGAGGAATTCAGGTTCTTGTTTTTTTTTTCTTTTTTTTGAAATGTAGTAGATTATAGTTTACAATAGTGTACAGCACCTCCCGATCTCTGTCACTTTAGGACTACTTCTAGGACTGCGTAGGACTTACAAAGGCTTCAGGCATCCAAGCCCAAAATAACAGGCAGCCTCCCCCATTCATATCTTCTTGAACACAATGGGCATCATCTTGCATAAATTAAGCATTTTACAGGAAGCTGTAGTTGCATAGGACCAGATGCCTTCAAACCTGCAGCTTCTTGAATTGACTGATGCAGACACAAGTCAAAGGGCAGTTGCTTCAGAACAGGCCTTTCACAGTTACCCTCAGTGAGGCTACGTTGAACAATAGTCCCCGTGCAGTTAACATACACAAACTTTTTATTTTTCAAATAAATGTGCAAGCTCAGAACTAACTGTTTCTCTCCACCCTCTCAATGTTTCACTAGGCTATGCGCAGACTTGCATCATGAAGATGGACTGCTGGTACTGTCTTACTCACTGCAATATTTATGCACCAGTACTATATAAGCATTTTCTGCAATGAAACCAATCTCGGCTCTTGAAGAAAACAATGATTCTTTGTCTGAATGATACAGATCTCTAGAATTCTCCAAATTTTAGCTAATACTATCTCTGAAGTATTCTGGACCTCGATTCAGCAAGCACTTTCCAGTATGATACGTTGGAAAAAAAAAAAATCAGAAGACTGTTATGAAATGTATTCAGTTCTGGGGCTAGTCAGGCAGAAGATGCATTACGTTATGTCAGTGTGTACAGGAAGAAAAGCTGCTTTGTGCTCTACCCTCAGAAGTTGAAGAGACCAAAATCTTTGGATCACAGGCCTCTTCTAATCTATTTGCACAATGCCTAGTGAGAGGGTGAGAGTTCTAGCTGGCCAAGGTTTGGCAATTCTAGAACATTTGTGTGATCATCTTGAAAAACATACCTGGATTGTTCTTTCCAGGCAGTTCCTTAAATTGCTACAGGTTGATGGATAGCTGAAATGGGTGACAGGTGAAACAGCCACATGAACAGGAAACTGCACTGAACCACACAAAAAAACTTTGAATACAGTAACCTTCGTTAGCAGATATGTTTGGATATGGGTTCATTAGCTCTGTATTAAGCCCATTGTAGCAAACCATGCACTACTATTAATGATTTTCCCTAAAATGAAGTATATAGAAGATGATGATTTTGGCTATATATCTTTCATCAAGAGGTAGATTGGGACCCACACTGAATCAATGAAAACCTTAGTTCTCAAGTACTTAATGGGTTACTTAATGGATGCTACTGAATGCAAGTAAGAGAGTCAAAATGTCACCTAGTATAAAGGTTTTTAACTATGAAATATAGAAGTTTAAGTAGTTTAATGAATGATTTTATTTTTATATAGCATATTTTTTCTTTTAATATTCTACATCAAACTGCTGCTGTTCTTTTGCAGGACATGTATAGACCATTTGACAGTCCATAATGCACAAGTGCAATAATTTACAGAAGATAAGGGAGTTGAACTTTAATCCTTATTTTAAAACTATATAAAATAGACATGCAGTAATCAGTGATCTTAATTTCATGAAGAAACATTTGTTTGATGGAAAACAGACTGCTACCTTAATATTTTAGCACTATCTTATTTTTTAATGGAAAAACAAATAAAAAAAAAGCAATAAATCTTTGCACGATGAGGGAATATATAGTAGCAGAAGTATAAGAAGTGTCCATGTATAATGTCCCCTCAGTATTTAAGCTTCCCAGTTGTTGGCATTTATGTTGATATTTGGTATTTGTTAAGTCTCCTTTTTTGATAATATCAGAGAATTTTTCCAATATCATACTGCACTGAGAAAATTTTTGCTGCAAGTAAGGTTAGTGGAAAATCTCAGGTGAAAAGCTAAGCACTAAGTACATTATTCTGCCCTACAGACCTGAGTGAACTCCATTAAGATCTTTTTTTTAAAAAAAACTATAAATTTCAATCAGTTGGACAGGATCCTCACATAGTGGATAGAGGCATCAAACTGACATCTTTACTCCTTAATAAATGCAAAAAACTTCAGTTCTAATGATAATCAGTGTCGTTTTTCATTCCAAATGCAATGGTGGGTTGAACCTCAAAGGTGCTGCTGCTACAGACCAAGCCAGTGAAAATATGACTTTTTATTTACTGTTAGGCAAATGCCCTTTGTGTGCCAGACTGGCATCTCCATGAGCTGAAACTAGGCACGTGCTTAGGAGCCAAGCCAGACTGACCTGCACCTCCTGAGATGGAAGTTTTGCTTTGTATTTACATTAATGCTGAGGCTCAGGCTGAGACTTGACAGTGTGTGCTCTTACACTACTCATCTTCAGTCTCACCCCTCCCTTGGCAGTGTAACTCAGGAGCTTGGCTCTTCTGCAGCATCTCTGACAAAGCTTCTGTGTCAGGCCATGACCCCAGTCTGTATTAACCTGAATATAAAGCACTACTGCCGGTGTGTGCAGCGGGACAAGGCCAGTAGCATTTCTCAGAGGCTGTATTGCTTTTCTTTAGCCCTGCAGAGAAGGATCTGGGGGTCCTGGTGGATGAAAAGCTTAACATGAGCTAGCAGTGTGTTCTTGCAGTTGAGGAGGCAAATGGTATCCTGGGCTCCATCAGAAGAGGGGTGGTCAGCAGGGACAGGGAGGCGATTGTCCCTCTCTACTCTGCTCTTGTGAGGCCCCATCTGGAGTACTGTGAACAGGTCTGGGGCCTCCAATACAAGAAAGAAGGGCTGTTGGAGAGGGTCCAGAGGAGGGCCACAAAGATGATCAGAGGGCTGGAGCACCTCCCGTATAAAGGTGGGCTGAGGAAGCTGGGCTTGTCAGCCTGGAGAAAAGAAGGCTGTGGGGTGACCTTACTGCAGTCTTTCAGTATCTAAAGAGAGCCTACAAACAGGAGGGGAATCAACTCTTTGAAAGGGTTCGTAACTGCAGGATGAGGGGACATGGTTTTAAGTTGAGGGAGGGGAGATTTAGGTTGGACATCAGGGGGAAATTCTTTACAGAGAGAGTGGTGAGGTGCTGGAACAGGCTGCCCAGAGAGGTTGTGGATGTCCCGTCCCTGGAGGTGTTCGAGGCCAGATTGGATGGGGCCCTGGGCAGCCTGGTCTAGTATGAAATGGGAGGTTGGCAGCCCAGCATGCGAGGGGTTGGAGATTCATGATCCTTCCAACCCAAGCCATTCTGTGATTCTATTGTACACTCATTCCTGGACTGTGTATTTCTTCAAGGTATTGTAGCGTTCTCAGTTTAACTGGTACAAAGTATTTGACTTGTCCTGAACATCAGTGTTCCACACAAGGCCTGCATTTACACAAAGCACTAAGACACGTGCACAGGGCATTCAGACACCTCTGTCAGAGGAACAGGAACTGTGTGCTTCCTCGTGCTGCCTGCGTGCATCCATCAGATGAAGGATACCCAAACAATTAAAGCTGAAATACTATGCAACTTTGTACTAATTCAAACCCTAAGTAATGCAACTAGACATGCTGTTGTTGTTTTTTTTCCCAGTAGAATGATGAGGTGATGTTTTTGTATGCATTTTGAGTGTTACTGTAGCCTTTGCGTATCAGGCTACTAAATTTGGAGATACACTTTATTACCGTTTTACAAAGCTGCGTATTGAAGGCAGTTGTATCCACTGACTAGAAAATTAAGTTGTGCATACTGAAAAAACACTACATGCATCTGCATTTTTTTACTCTTTGTGAAATCGTTACCACGTGGAAATAATAAGGTGCACTGTGCAGGGATGAGTGTCACTCCTCGAGTCTGCCTCGCAGCAAACAAAGGGAAAAACCACACATCCCGTTCCCTTCAACGTTTGGATTTTAGACAAGCAACAACACGCTCAAAGCGCAGCTCAGTGCCGGTAAACGTGTCTGCAGGGACGCAGCACCCCCGCGCCGAGCACCGCCCAGAGCAGGGCTTATGGACATCTCCAGGGAGGAGACCCGCACCTCACGGAAGCGCTTCCCGCCGAGGCGGTGCGGGCGGCAGGCCGGCAGGCCGAGCACCACCCGCTCCCAGAGCCGCCGCCGCCGCCGCCATATTGGGCGACCCCGCTCTCACCGCTCTCAGCAGCGCGCATGCGCGGGGCGGGCGGCACTACACACCCCAGGCGGCCGCGGTCCGCCCGCAGCTATCCCGGCAGCCACCGCGGCACGGCCGCCGCCGTCCTTCTTTTCCCGGCCCGCGGAGGCCGCCGGAAGCTGGCAACTCCGCGTTGCCGTGAGGCGGAGCGGCGCCGCTGCGCTGCCTACGGGCTCCGCCATGCCCACACCGCCCTGCCGGCGCGGGGCCGCGGTGCCATCGGCGATTCTCCGCCGCGCCCTTTTTCGCGCTCTCCCCGCCCGTCCCGCCGTGCCTTCCGCTTCCGGCCGCGCCCTTCCTCTCCCACAGCGCCCCGCGCCGCGCCATGGACCACAATGGTGAGGAGGGGAGAGGCGGGGGGCCGCCGGGCCGCAGCGCCTCCCGGGGAGCGGCTGTGTGCGGGGGGGGGCCGGCCCCGTCCCCGGGAACGCGGCGGGACCCGGCGGGGCCCTGGGCTCGGGCGCGGGGCCTGAGCCGTGCTCTGAGCGCGGAGCTCGCGGTCCCCTCCCCCAGCCGGCTGCTCCGCGCTCCGATCGGCTGCGGCGCTGGGGATGAGCGGGGCCCGCGCCGCTTTCTGTTAGCGGTGTGCTTGGTTTTCCCTTAGGAAACTTGCGTTATAAATGCTTCAGGGGTCGTTTTTGCGCTCTGCTTATGGACTGTAATAAATCCTAAAATACCGAAATAAAAAGAGAAGCTCCGAAAGGTGATCGCCTAGAGGAGCGCATCTCTCCTGGTTCTATTCTCTCCAAGTCAACAGATTGGGGTACATCTGTTGTGCTTCTTTAGGGGTGTGACCCAGCTGGGTGTGCATCCACAGACCGTCCTTCCGTGACCGTGTCATCCTTCCGGAAACAGGCAGGAGCAAATAGGAGCAAATCCTGCCCGCTGGGTTTGGCATCGGGACTGGGTCGTTGGCTGGACAGGGTCAGAACTGAACTGCTCCTGCTGGGCAGCGATGGAGCAGGCAGCCTGTTGAGTTCTGGCGTCGTGTTTGGTGTGTTTATCTGTGTTTGAAATGGACCGAGGTCTGTAGGACTTCTCTGGCCTGTAGTGTGGTGTCTTTTGGGGTATTCCTGTTTAAAAATAAATAAATAAATAAAAGCCCAGAAGAGTTCCACAGGTGTAGAAGACAGAGTCGGTGTTGCTGCCTCTGATGTTCTGCTCTGTTGGTGTCTGTGCTGTTTGCTGTTTGCAGTGCAGCCTGGGGAGTGATTGGAGGAAAGCAGGTGTTGTCTGATTCATGGATCAGAAACTATGGGCACTCATGATACTGAAGCAAAGTGACTGTGAAGGCACAGTCCTGATTTGAAACTTGGTTGCAGTTTCTAGCAAGCCCCCCATTTCCTTGTTGTCTTGTTTTCCCTTCAGGTGGTGTTGCGGAGGGAAGCTGTGAGCTTTGAGGCGCAATTTACAGTTTGCGTTGTGCACAGTGTGCTAATGGGGCCCTCTGTCAGTGTCTGGGTACTGTGGAGCTGTCACCAAGTTGTGTGTCAATTTTGTTTCAGAATGGAATTTGCCTTCTGGGTTACTTCTGGTCTTACGTGTGTGTCCATCTCCTTTCTACAGGGATGTAGACTTAAAGGTGTCTCAATATGGGTCTAATGATGGGTATTAGTAGAAGTCTGAGTCTTTGTTGCAAGGGGCTGACTGAAAGTGCCATTTTATCTCTATTAAATTGGAAGTGAGCTAGGTTGGTTTGTGAAGGATGTGATTTTATTTTCGTACAAATGAGATGCTGTGTGGTATAAATGTGATTCTGTATAAATGTGAGGCTGACTTGCTGAAAGCTGGAGAAATCAGGTTGTGCAGCAATCCTTGGCAGCACTTTTCTTTCCAGGTTGTCTCTCAGTGCCTGTTTTGGGCGTGTCCTTGCTTCTTTTGGTGCCAGTCTTAAACCTGGACAAAGAGCCCTGCAGAGAGGAATGGTAATCTTTAGTTTAGCAAGGATGCTGCATACTCTAAGCACCAATATTTTCGTAATACTTTATGCTGAACTTGCAAGTGATATGTCAGGGTGCTAAGGGGTGGAATGGGCTGCCCAGCGAGGTTGTGGATGCCCCGTCCCTGGAGGTGTTCAAGGCCAGGTTGGATGGAGCCCTGGGCAGCCTGGTCTGGTATTAAATGTGGAAGTTGGTGGCCCTGCATGTGGCAGGGGGGTTGGAGCTTCATGATCCTTGAGCTCCCTTCCAACTCAAGCCATTCTATGATTCCAAGAGTACAGATGGAAACTTAATTTCCTTTTAATTTGTTTAAAAATGAATTTATATAAATTGTGAAAATATTTTCTCAGCAGGAGTTCTGTGTTGTCGTCGTCATAGAAAGAGCTGACTCCTCAGTACTGTTCATGCTGCAGTAGGAGCTATGCAGTTAGTGTTTTTTTTCTGCTATAGAAAAATGGCAGGCTAGCTTTATTTATCAGTCTTTAAAATAACTTTATTTTTAGATAGATTTTTCTAAAATCATAGTTTTTAAAACTGTTTTGTGACCTGAGTAGCTGAAGAAAGAAGGCTTTGAAAATCGTTTTTCTTTGAACCGTTCTGTTAATATTTAGCATCTTCAGAAACTATTTCATAAGTAAGAAATGACAGAATTTCTTTTTCTTCCATAGACAATGATTTGCAAGGAACAAATAGTTCAGCGTCATTGGGTGGTCTTGATGTTCGCAGAAGAATCCCAATAAAGCTGATCTCAAAGCAGACCAATAAAACCAAACCTGCACCTCGGGCTCCCAGAGCTATGAACAGAATGCCTGCAAAGACACAAGCTGGGGATGAAGGTAAGTTGCTATAAGCAACTCACCCTGCAGTGAGGCAGCGTATTCTGCAGCACTGTTGAAGGCTTTGGTTAGTGTTGGAGTCCAGGTTTCTTTACGGCTGCACAGCCTGTTTCAGGTTTCCAAGTTCTGCTGCTCTATGAGGAATAAATGATGCCAATTCCTCCAACAAATTCGCGCTATTTTGGTTGTACCTTTCTGCAGAATGGCCCAGCAGACTGGGAGTGTTGCAGCCTGTCCTGATGATTTCGATATACGCTGGTGCATGCACTTAATAGCAGCTGGTGTCCATTAGGGAAGTGGCGTTGCCCTGTGTCTGTCTTCTCTTTCCTCTTTCCACAGAAGAATTTGATTTTAATGAAGAGGAGCGATACGAATGCAAAGGAGGTGAAATGTTTGGAAATCAAAGGAGATTCCCTGGACCCATATTTTGGGACTATAAGGTAAAACTGTGAATGGGAAATGGTGAAACTTTATGAATCATACCAAACTGAAGGCTATTTTAAGAAGTATCCACTAGGATGAAATCACTTGCATTACTTTTGATGTACCAAAAATACATTTTCATGTTTGTGGTGGTCTTGCTTCAGTCTGGTAATTCAGAAAGGGTGGGTTGGTGATGACTGCAGTGAGAAGCTTTAGTGATGTTTCTCTTTCTCCCACCCTTTTCTCTGTTCTTCTAGATAAACTTGCTGGGGGAGAAGGATGATACGCCCGTCCATTTCTGTGATAAGTGTGGGTTGCCCATCAAAATGTATGGGCGCATGGTGAGTGGGCTCTTGGGAAGAGGCAGCCACGGTGTCCCTTTATGTAACAAGTGTTACTGTGTTTGTGGGGTCTCCAGAGGGTGGTAATTTCAGCAAACCTCTGAGTAAACAGCAGAACAAAGTTAGGGTGGAACCAGGGCCTTAACTGCTGGACTGAGATGTTCTGCCTGACTCGCTGAGTTTGCTTTGCCCTTTGATTTAATAGAGTAAGCTCAGAAGTGCTAAAATCAAAAGCTTTAAAACAAATGCAATCGCTTTCCCTTCCCCCAAAATGCCAACAGAAGTCTTGCAAGTTTTTAGTGTGTTTTCAGGCTTGCACCACTTACTCTTTATGTCAATGGACAATTTGTAATGACGTTAGTAAGCACTGCTCTTATGTCTTCTCAAAAACTAGTGTAACAAAATCCCTGAGATGAACTTGGGTATCTGAGTGTGATGTAACAGACTTGGGGATCTGACTTGATGACTCTTAATGCTTTTGAAACATTCCCTTTTTGCAGACAAGTGTAATTAGATTGCATATGCAGCATCTCTAAAGGTTCGGTGTTAGTATTACAGCAGAATTAAAATGTTTGCCAGCTCTTTAAAAGACAAAACAAATTCCACAATCCAAGCAACCATGCATGTACCAAACCACCAAAGAGACCTAAACCCTTGCCTTCCTGACAATACAGACTGGTTTTGAAAGTTTCGGTTTCAAAGATGCTGTAAACTGCTAGCAACATTCTTATATAAGTGCTTCATACATAACTTCAGTACTTCTATTCTTAGAAATTCTGTGCTGGGTGGAGGCATTGTATGGTGCAAAATGACACCTGTTGTCTAACAGAGCCTTTTTTTTTTTCCTCTAGATACCTTGCAAGCATGTTTTCTGCTATGACTGTGCTATACTACATGAGAAAAAGGGAGACAAGATGTGTCCTGGGTAAGTTCTCTTTAGATTTTTATTAAGGGAAATGGAAGAGGGACACTTTAAAAAGTTATTTCAGATATTGTATTAGCAAGCTTCTGTGTACATTTGGTAGAGGTAGCAGAGTGCTCCTTCGTGCTCCACTCAATTATAGCTTAATATCCCACAGTTAACAAATGGTAAGAGATTGGCGTTTACCTCATTGTTTACCTCACTGTGTAGGTAACCTGTAATTACTACAATTTGAAGAGTATCAAAACATAAAAGGAATTTTTGATAGAGGGTGATGCCATGTCTAAGTTTCTGAAATTCTCTGAAATTTTGATGTTATTCTGTTGTTGTACTTGGAGCCTTAAGAAGTTTGCTTAACTTCAAAATCAACCGAATGTGTTCTGTTGCTCTAATGGGGAGAAACTGTTGGTTCTAATGTCGGTCATTATCAAAAATTAGTCAAAAACAACAGTTGGGGGGGAAAAAAAAGCCCTGCAGATCAAGCTCTATGTGATGGCAGTAAATCAATGTTCTGTTCTAATTTAGCTGTAACGAACCTGTCCAGCGCATCGAGCAGTGTGTGCGAGGGTCTCTCTTCATGTGCAGTATAGTCCAAGGGTGCAAGAGAACTTACCTGTCACAGAGAGACTTACAGGCTCACATCAACCACCGCCATATGAGAGCTGGAAAGCCTGTGACTCGTCCTCCTCTTGAACCCGTGCATCCTCCCATTGCCCCTCCTCCTGCTGAGATCCCGGAGCGTTTCATAATGCCACCAGAGAAACACCACATGAGCCACATTCCGCCGAAGCAGCACATCATGATGCCGCCGCCTCCCTTACAGCACGTGCCGCATGAGCATTACAACCAGCCGCACGAAGACATCCGCCCGCCGCCTGCCGAGATGTCCATGGCTCCGCCGCCGCCTCGCCCGGTCAGTCAGGACACGTTCCGCATCTCTACGAGAAAACACAGCAACTTGATAACCGTCCCTATTCAGGATGATTCAAATTCAGGCGCTCGAGAACCGCCTCCTCCTGCCCCAGCACCTGCTCATCATCATCCCGAGTATCAGGGCCAACCGGTGGTAACGCACCCGCACCATATTATGCCTCCGCAGCAACATTATGCGCCACCCCCCCCTCCGCCTCCTCCAATAAGCCATCCTCTGCAGCATCCTCCCCAGGCGGCAGGCACACCTCACATGGTGTATAGCCAAGCTCCTCCGCCGCCAATGACCTCTGCTCCTCCTCCGATAACCCCGCCGCCTGGACATATCATTGCCCAGATGCCGCCGTATATGAATCATCCTCCTCCAGGACCTCCCCCCCCTCAGCACGGAGGCCCTCCTGTAAATGTCAGTGCCCCCCCTCCCCATCACTATAACCCTAACTCTTTGCCACAGTTCAGTGAAGATCAAGGAACTCTTAGTCCCCCTTTCACACAACCGGGGGGCATGAGTCCAGGGATTTGGCCGGCTCCCAGAGGGCCGCCTCCACCTCCAAGGATGCAGGGGCCTCCTGCTCAGGCTCCTCTTGCTGGACCGCACCACCCCGATCAAGCCAGATACAGACCCTATTACCAGTGATCTGAGCAATTGTATGAATAGAGAGCGCTATGAAGAGGATAAAACTATATACAGCAGCCTTTTAATTAATTGTATGGGAGTTGTTTTGGTTTTTTTAAAATACTGTCATTTTGACTGTAAGACGTTTTGGGGTTTGAATCTTTAATGATTTTTAAGCCTTGGCTGTAGGACTCTGACTTCAAATATTCTGTAGTGCTAAAATAAGTGGCTTAGTAGACCACAGTTGCATTTTAACTGAACTTCTGTCTATAGTGTGGCTAATTGTCCTAAGATGAACACTTGTAATATCACTTTCTGGAGAAAATGAACATGTGTTGTACCATTCTGAATATTGTTTTTGTTTAAATCCAATGTTTAGTTTTCACTTGTGATACATTTTTGTTAACCTGTGTACAATAATTAAATTGAACTATGGTTGTAAAAGTGGTGGGTTTTTATGTGAAGTTAACACAGACACAGTTCCTGGATACTGTTTTGGCTCTAACATTTCCCACATGGAAGCATAATGAAGTAGTTAGGAAACTTGAGTTTTTTACTAACATATGCTGCTACTTATAATGATTCAGGCTATGGTGAATTTGTGGCACTAGGAAGCAGGCAAGTGAATGCTGCATTTCAGGTGGTGGGGATTTTTTCTTAGTTGTTTTTAAAACTCATTCCATATCAAAACCAAGATAAATTTATCAGAAATCCAGCCGTATTATAATGTGGATATAGAGTTGTTCTGTTTGTTTCTGGGTCTTTTTTGTTTTTCTTTCCAGGCTAGATTTGTTTCAGAAGATTTTGTTCACAGATACTTCTCACTGGTGTTAAATTCAAACCATTTTGTTTCCCTGTGGTTCTGTTGGTGTGAAAGCAGCCAAGAATGGGCTTGCTAGATCTGTGAGAGAAGCAGGTCACTTCTGGTGAAGTGGCATTAACCTCAGTCACTTCATACAGCATGTGTAGTAGGAACACTTCCCGTTTGGATACAGGAAATAAAGGGCCTGAAATCCCTTAAGTAGATACAAAAAATAACAATAAAAGTTACACATCCTTGATCTATTTCCATTTTGTGATACAGGCTGAATTGGACAGTCAGTAGGTGGTTTGGTTTAAAGATGGCAATGTATGCAGACTCTGAGGGCTCTTTTGGCCCCAACATTTGGTTTTTACAAGCACACTTGGATATAATAACTATGAGATGTGAATGTTCTCTGTCATTGCAGTTGGAATCTGAACCCAACTGATAAAAAGAAGTACGGCCTGTTTGAAATACTTATCTGCATTTCCAATCAATGTTGTGCTGAACCTTTGGGTTGGTTCTGCTTGTTTGTTTTGGATTGGTTTGGTTTTGTCTTTGTTTTTCTCCCAAATGCCACATTTCTAACAGCGGTGCTTCTAGATGAAGAAATCCAGTGTTGTGTTTTTGTTTGTTTTTCTATGATTCGTCATTTCCTACATTTCTCAAATAAGATGAACCATCTTCAAAGCCTGAATCTTGTGATTTATTTTGTAAAACTTTCTTCAATGTTTTCTTTATCTGGCAATACAGATGGGCTCTGACAATACAACATCTGTAATTTTGTAGTTTTGTGTATAAAGTGTGTATTTTTAATTACTTGAGCGAATGTTCTTTAGATTTGCTGTTTGGGACTGCCATAGGTTTCCCTGTGACCACAGGCAAATCTTTTGGACTACCCTTCAAAGAAATACAGCAGAAAGCAGCACGACACAGCTTTAGGGACGTGCAAGTAAATTCTGGGGTGTGCAGATGGCAGTAAGTGTCATTCAACACAAATTTAACAAAAAATCATAGAACCATCACAGACTTTTAATTTTGAGAAATAAGTCGTTTTAAATAAAACAAGCAAAGAAAAGGCTGGTTGTGGCAGTGTCCTACAGCACGCAGTCGGTTGAAAACTGCATGCATGCCTGAGCCTGTATGAAGGGGAAAATGGCTGCTTATTTTGTTTCAGTAGCTCAGAAAGAGCAAGAGGAATATTTCAGCACCCTTGAAATGAATGGCATTGTGTGTTTTTGCTAGATACTATGCTGTCTTGTTGTGCAACAGATGGAGGTTTCCTACCTGGGTCCGAGCTCTTCTATGAAAATACTGAGGTAGTTCAGAGGTGAACAGCTGCCCTTACTCCATCAGAAAGCACAAAAGGTAAGTGTATACCACTGCAGAAGATGTGTGAGAATTTGGGGGTTTTGTTTATATTTGAGGCAAAGGTGACCCCAAAATATGACTTAATTATTACTCCCCAAAATCAGTAGGACACCTTGAATTGTTTAGTGAATCGAAAGTCTCTGAGAACTTACTTGAACAGTCATCTCCTGCAGTAGGATTTGGACTTGAGTCAAACTTCTGTTTGCTGCTCACATCGGAAAGCCTACATCTGTTTTGTATTTGTATCTTGAGGCCTTAAGGTTCCCCATAGAACTACAGGAACTGTTGATACTCCCGTATGTATAAAGTCAAAAGATTTCAGCATGGGTTGAAATGTTACGCTAACAATCTTTCTGTGTGATTTTTTGGGGGAATTCTTTTTCAAAATACCTGGTGGTTTCTTCTTCAGGTTCAGAAATTGTGTACACAATGTTTCATTGTATGATTAACAGCCTTAGAAGTACTGAGATGTACCTTCAAATCCTCTGGGTTCCCAGTGGTGCCTTCCTTAAAGGCAAACATTTGGATTGTGTTAGTTTTGTACTCAGTATTTCTGTCAGCAGCAGCAGTCTCACTCCTGGAGTGTTACCAAGCAGATCTTTGTTCTAAGGCAGCTCTGATGGCACTTGGAACGTGTTAGCTATTGTAGGGCACTTTGATAATGCCATTATAGGGAATGAAGAGAGTTTGTTGGTTTGTGTTCGCCATGGGATGAAGTAAAGAACACCAGAGGTGGCCTGAAGCCATCCGTGGTTCCAGATGCTTGCTTCCATGCGTGATTTACAAACGCTCTCAATTATGTGGCCACATGCTTTGGGGTTTGGTTTTGTTTTTTGAGAATGCTGTTAACATAAAGGTTGGTGTCTACATGTGTTATGTGATATTTTTCCTTTTAAGAAATGAAAATGGAATGCGATATCTGTTCTAGATCTGATCCAAGAGAGCTAGATATCCATTCTGTATGGGGTTTCCCCCTTCTTTTCACTTACTGCTCTTTAAGGAGCATTGAACTCAGTTTGTTTAAAAAATGAAGTGGAAGTAACTGGTGTTCATTTCATATTGGAGTTTGCCCACACAATGGCTTCTGTGCTGGGTAAGGCTGGGCGCTCACAGGAGCCAGCCTACAGAAATGCCTTCTCTCAGGATCGTATCTGGACATACCTCTCTCCTTACAGTGCTTCCTCCTCTGCTAAACTTGTGTCAGGTGCTGTGCTGCTTCTCTCTGGATGCAAAAAAAAAAAAGTGCATATTTGCATAGAAAAGTCCTACTGTACCTTAGAAACTGGGAGCTACAGTGGAATTGCAACTTAATATTGAATGTATAGAAAGTGAGTCTGAGCTTTCCGTCTGTGATTCTCCAAGTTCCAATCCTGTATGCACAGGATTGTGCAAAACTATGTTTTTGTCTTGACTACATTTCTAAAGGAAGTGTTGGTGTCACACAAGTTGTGCTTTCGCTGTGTTCTGTGTTCTACTCTACAGTGCTACAGATAATTCTTAGCCACTGCTAAGGCATCTTTACGTGGTAACAGTGCTTCCCTTGAGCATGCTGCTCAGGTGTGCTACTGTCTCATTCTGTCAGAAGACAAGCCCTGTTCTGACGGAGTCTATGTCTCTTTGAAGGCTGCATTGGAAAGGAAATTGAGTGACATTCTGACCTCAGTTTTCACAGTCCCCTCTTTCTTTCGTATTCAAAGCCTCCTCACTTTTGTATTTTCTTCTAGTTGTATTTGGAGCTGCCTCACTTTAATGTTACCTTCCAGCCAGTTTCATTGCAGATTTCTTCAGATAAGCCCAGATTTTGTATCTTCAAACCACTGCAAACTTTGTGTTACAGCAAGAGATCAGACTGATGATGAGCTGCCTTCCTGGGGTATTGAAAAATGCAGCCAGCAATGGAGAATTATCATACATGAACTTAAGTTCATAGCATCCCAAAGCAAATAGACGAGTTGTGTTTGGGTCTGAATATGCTGTACGCCTTTACTGAGCTATCTGCATGTTTCCCAGTAGATACAGCAGTCACTATGTACATACACTATGTGTATGGTCATGTGCTGAAAATAAGTTTTAATAACTCAATTGAGCAGGTATTGTGTAAACCATCGAGAAGACTATGTACAAATTATATACAAGGTGAAGATATGTGACTCCCAACTACAAGACTATAAATTAAAGGATTTCAGATATTCATATGTTCTTTTGTATCTGTACAGGTTGTCTACAAACTGTCAGAATAACGTGGATATATGTACAAGTATAAGCAAATAGGGCCAATGCTACTTGCTGCTTTAACTGTGTGGGGAGGTTGTCAGCAAGGTATGAAATAGAAAATCCAGGTGATTTTAGCCTTTGTGCATGTACATAAATACATCTCTATATATACAGAGACACTAACAAAACCATTCCAAAATCTGGAACATAATCATCTGTAGTAAATCCTTAATGTTGATGAAAACTCCCATTGGTCTTCATGCTCATCACTGTGTGTGCCGTCACGTTCTGTAAGTGATGCTGTGTTGCTGGAGGATATTATATTTAGAAAATTAAATCTAAAATTTTGTTTCAGCTGGAATCTGTAGGGGAAAAAAACCAAAAACAAAAAAGGAAGTAAATGGCACCCTAGGAAGGGATATTCAGGGTAGGGAGTCACTGGTGAGTGGCATGTAAGCTCACTGCTCCAAAGCATTTGTGCATGAAGTCTGCTCTCTGACATCTTTCATACCTTCTCCCCACACACCTCCAGTCTCCCTTCTGCCTGTGACATTTGTTGGAATGGGACTAATGATGGATCTCTGCCACACGGGCAGTGCACCAAAGGCTCCATGGACATCCATGAAGGAAGCCTTCTCTCTGCAGATCATTCCTGCCAGCAGAGCCCTGCACTTCTTACTCCTGTAGCTCTTTGCCTCAAGTCAATTCCCACCAATAAATCATCTGGGTGCTTTCTGCCCTGGGCTGGCACAGGGGCTCAGCAATGAAGATGTGTTTGGGATCTGACCTTGCAGTTCCTGCAAGCAGCTTTTGGTGAGCACATTACCTACGCACTGGGGGTTGGAGTGGCACTGGGGGAGGCAGGAGGCTTACCGTGCTGTCCCGACTGCGCAGTCCATTGCTGGTAGTGATGACATAGTCGTTGCTGCTCCCCTTCTGCAATGGATGCATGAGTTTGGGGTTAGGAAATGGATGCTCGTGGAGCCCCCTCCAAGGGAAACCCACAGCCAGCCCATCTCCATTGGGAGTTATTCACTCCTTTTTTTTGGACTCTCCCAATTTATCAGAGGCAGCTGAATTTTAATCTTTTAACTTTCTGAGTATACGCACAGCGTGTATGGCTGGATATAAAAGTGCTG
Source organism: Phasianus colchicus (assembly GCF_987193195.1). Taxonomy (NCBI): domain Eukaryota; kingdom Metazoa; phylum Chordata; class Aves; order Galliformes; family Phasianidae; genus Phasianus; species Phasianus colchicus. The sequence goes on from NC_143436.1 coordinate 15,491,270, forward strand.
TTGGGTGCCTATGGGTAAAGATACTAAAGCAGAAAAAGATGAAAACTGTAGCATTACCTCAGCAAGCTTTAATTTTGGGGAGCTGGCTATGTCCTTCTTCAGCAAAATGTGTAAAACTGCATCGTGAATGGTGAGGAAGAACATGGATGGCTTGATCTCCTCATCAAAAAAAGCACATCTCTCCATCTTCTCCAGGAAGCCCTCTACAGGGGAACAAAATCCAAGGATAAAGTTCCCAGCAGAGGTCCTGACAGTGCCAAAAGAATAACGTATTCTTTGTGCGTCCATAGAGTAAACAGTGATATCAAATAAGGTGCCCAGTTTTGTTGACTAGAACAGATGGGTTTCTCTGTGCCAATGTGGAGAGTGGGATGCCAGCCCCATTGGCACTGCCTTGCTTGGGGCAATGCAGATGGGAGCTGGAGTGCATTGAGAGGTGAAGCTGTTGTTACCCAGGATGGGGGGATAGAGCTGGGGGATCTCCCAACCCCTGTCAGGGAATGGGGAAGGCAGTGGGGTAAGGCAGGAAGAATTACTGGGAATGGGGCAGCCATGGAGAGGCTGATGGAAATGCAAGTACTCACCATGTGCCCCTGCAATGTAAATGTCGATATCGATCCGGACAAACTCTTTCAAAGTCTGTTAAACCGGAAACAGGCATCATTTAGAAACTGATAATTCTGCTGATAGCAGCCACTAAGATTAGCCAGGGCAATTTAAGATATTGATTGTATATTTAATAATGGCAAGCAGCTCTAATGTCGAACTTCACTGCACCTGAAGGAAGAACAGATTCTCTAATGGCTGTGGACAGGAAGAAATGGTCCCTTTGAAATGGGGCAGTATTAAATGCATTGCACCCACAGTGAAACAGATGATCTTTCATAAACTGTATGGCTTTATATGAAACTGAGACTCCAAAAGCTTCTGAGGAAACTTTTCTAACTAGGAATTTAAGCAAAACTACTTTTCCCATTGTACTCCGTGAGCATTTAGCTCCCATGGAAATAGATCTGCCCATATTATGTGGATGTAACATAGCTAACCTTAGCTATTGCTGTTGGGAAATGTCCTGATTGCCTTGCTCAAGGCTGCCCTGGAAAGCGAGAGCAGGAGCAGAAATGAAACTATGGTATTCCTGTTCCCAACCCCACGTTTAAAGCCATATTTCATATGTGTATTTCTGTAAAGCTTCCCAATGCTCTAATTCCAAGAAAATTAATTGTTTAATCATTTTCTTTGGAAAATGTAGATCTGAATTTGCATAAATTCAAAGGCTACCACTGACTTTTCTGTTCATGTGGAAATACCTCTATGCAGCACATCACATTTGTATGTTTTTCTTTTGTGTGATCACTGTCTCGTCAGTTGGAACTACCTTTTGGAGGACTCTCATAGCAGAAAAATCAAGGAAGGACACTGCTGAGAAGTCCAGCACAATGCTGTGGATGTCGACCCGGGGCACAGCGATGCCTGGGGGCAGCTCGGCATTCCAGTTGATCTGAATGGGCAAGTCTGCCATATCAGTGGGCTGGTCCAGTTCCTCCATCCTGTTGTTGTCTAATTCATCATCCGACTCCTGTGTATGGTGAGCCATGCATATCAAGCCTTTCTGTGACAGCAAAGACAAATGCCAAAGTTAATGCTTCTTCTGGGTTGGAAGTGCATTGTAAGGAAGAGTGAGGGTGGTAGCAATGCGAGGCTGACATAGAATCATACAATCATTAAGGTTGGAAAAGACCGCTAAGATCATCTAGACCAATTATCAACTCATCATCATCATACCACTAACCCATGTCTCTCAATACCTGTGAGATGAAGCACCTGCACTTTATACTGGAAAAATTCTGCCTCTCTCTCGTTTGGAGGAGCTTCAAAATGTTGATTTTTCTCTAACCAACCGTTTAATCATCATTGGAATCCATTAATGATCATCTTTTCCAGAAGAATTTAATCTTCCCAGAAGTCAGTGGTTGAACACGCTTTGATTCAGTAGTTTTGGAACAAGTCAACAAAAAGCATGCAGGATTTTTTGTCTGTGAGAGCGATTTAAAATCCTATTTTTGAAATCACAGAATGGTTTGGGTTGGAAGGGAACTGAAAGCCCACCCAGCCCCAAACCCAGCCGTGGACAGGGACACTTCTCCCCAGATCAGGTCCCAGGGCCTCATACAACCCAGCCCTGAGTGCCTACAGGGATGGGGCAACCACAGCTTCTCTGGGCAGCTGTGCCAGGGCCTCACCACCTCTGAGTAAAGAATTTCTTCCTTATATCCAACCTAAGTCTCTTTTAGTTAAAAGCCGTGTACTTATGTGCTTGTGCCATGAAGTAGAGACTGGCAATGGCATGTCCAGTCAAGACAGGAGGCTGTGAGCCCACCTCTGCACCCTGAGCCAGGGAGCTGGCTGCTTAATTCCTCAGTTCCGTGCCCTTCCTGCCCACCCTTCCTGCTTCCAGTGCAGTTGCCCTACTTACAGGTGTCACTTGTAGCTCTCCTTTCTTCAGCATCTTTCTGATCTTTCTCAGAGCTTTGTTGCGTTTCCTCAGGACTCTGAGTGGGTTGAATCCAACCTGGAGAAGCAGCACCTTGATTAGTTCTTCAGGTGGAGCCAAAAATTCCAGTACCTTCTCAAGTAATTGTGATGGTGAGGCTAGAAAGCATCCATAATCTCTCAGATAATGATGACACAAGCAAAAAACAAATGAACAAATACTCTTAGCCGAATGAATTATGATGCCTTAAAGGCTCAGGCACAGAGTTTGTTTAGGAAAGGTATTGTTTTCTATTCCTGAACTACCTTGAAACTTCACTACCTTTAAACATTTCAGCAATGCCTTTTTGAGCTGTTTTTCTCCAAAACCCTGCTGTCTTTTGTGCAGCTGCTCACCAAGGTCTCTCCAGCCTTTCTCTGCCACTACAGATGGTGCCAGAGTGTTGTTCAGCACCAGTCAGGCTGCTCTCCTCAGAGTTGGGTATGGTACACGTGGGACTACAGTCATAAACTGACATTTGAGTAATTAATGAAAAATATACCTTTGTAGTAGGGCTGATCTGCATACCTACTAATTATGCAGAAATTGTATTCAGCCTTAATGTGTCACACAATTCATCTGTTCATAATGACTGCCCCACTCACTTACAGCAGAGATGAGTTTCTCTTTGAAGAATTCGATATTAGCAAAGAAGATAGGAGATGAGCATTTGAAGATCTTCACTCCCTCTGGCTCGTAGATCTGTCATGCAAAGCAAAAGTATTGGTCATGGCATCTGTTACAGAAACACGAATGCAGCAGATGACCAAAGGGAGGGGAGGTTCCTTACATCAGTGTAATCCTTCCTGTTTCTGTAGATGTTGCTCCTCCCAACGTTTGCCAAAGTGGTGCAGCTCGGTCTGCAAACAAACACACACAGCTATTTGTGCCCTGTGCTGATACCTGGTGGAAGGGACAGCTGGGGTTGTCCTCGGATTGCTGCATAGTTCTAGTAGGGTTAATTTAAGACAGGAGGCCCTGCAATGTTGTGTCATCACATCCAAGCAGTACTCACATCTGGGAGCGGATCACTACAGTCAGCAGTTCGAATGCCACAGCTGTTGCCAGCCCGATGTCCAGGCCTAGGAAAACGGCCGCCAAGAAGGTCACCACCCAGATCATCTGCAAAGAGTGGGAGGACATCAGCAGTTACGTGAGGGAGTGGAACTCCAACCACAAGCCCAGCGTGGGAGCAGCTGCCTCTGAGCTGTCTTCTCAGGTCTGGTCCAAGCTGTCCATACGCCTTTTCTTAAAGCAATTTCATCTTTCATAGATTCTTGTAAAACAGGGCCAGACTCATCAACGAGCACCAGGAAGTGTTTCTAGAGATGACAATTTCTATACAGTACACAAGGATTAGTGTCATAGAAGTGTGAATCTTCCATAGGTGTCTCATAAAAGGCTCAATAAAAAATCCAGCAGAAAGGCAAGTTTACCAGGAAATTAGTATTCTGGTAAAACTGAGAGTTGTAAATACGTTTTGGACATCAAAACAGGCAAAATGAGCTGCTGGGAATGAACCTGATTGATAAACACACATTACTGAATATTACAGAGTATTTTAACTGCAGATCTCAAAGCACACTTTCGCTTAGTGAAAGACTGTTTTGTAGCTGGGAAAACTGAAGCTTGAATCCATTCAGGAACTGAAGGAATCAGCAGATCAGGAAGAGACTGCATCTTCCAAGTGCAAGAGTTAGGAAGCCCTGATCTCCAGCCATGAGCTCTTCTGCCGGGAGCAACTCCTTCAAGCCATGGGCTGCTCTTGGGATTTACTAAGTAACTTCCACCTGTCCTACTCAGGAGTGTATGAAAGGGGGAAAATGTCCTTGAAGCCATTGCAGAAGGTAGTTAGATGTTTTATGTAACTTCTTTCTATATTTGACTTCATACATTGAACTGTATTTTAATATGTTATGATAAAGTGGATGAAAATGAGTGTCTCCAAGAGAGGTGAACAGAGCAATGGGCTCAGAATAGGTGTGATAAAACTGAAAACATGAGCAAGAGTACAAGATTAAAAAGGCGTACTGTTGTACTTCCCATGTAGAAAAGTAGGGCGCGCAAGAAAATAAAGATAACCTTTAAGCGTGTTTGCATAATGGGTGACTTTTTGACAGAGCTTCATTCCTGAATGTTTGAGGGACTCAACTTACACAGTCATATTTGTCCTTCCTCCACAAGACGCCTACTTCTCTGAACTGCATGAGCATTCCCTTCAAGTTGCCAAGAGCCAAGGATGCAAGGACTGACTGTTGAGAAGAGCAACACGTACTCAATCTTGAAGCAAACAAAGCATACATTGAATGTTAAGTCTTAAGACATCATGCAATCAGAGCCAAAGCGCAGCTGGAAGGCCAGGCAGCTGCCAGTGAGCAAACCCACTCAACTCCGGCACCTAAAAGCTGGTGCTAAAATGTTTGGTGTAGAGCACCCACCTTCCCTTTGACCCCATGTAGTGGGGTCATAATCTTAGAGAAAGAACCTAGTTTTGCAAAAATTCTATTTGTCTCTAAATGAAGTTCACGAACACTCCAAGTGAGTCCTCCAGCTGGAGGAAGCACAGGGTAAAGCCAGTGAATACCTTCTGTAATGGTTCCAGGAGAAACCCAATGGCCAAGATGACAATCAGGACGATGATAGCAGAGATAATACCAGCAATCTGCATGAAAGAACAATTCCACCATGAATAAGTGCCCGAAGGCATTAGAGTCAGCAAGGAAGAAAGAGACCTTCATTGTATTAAGTGACATCAAGGTCTGTTGTTTTCTATACCTGCGTTTTGCCTCCTGTGCTCTCCTGCACACCTGATCTTGACAAAGCTGTACTGGAGGCAAACCCTTTGAACGATCCGCCTAGTATGTTACCCAGTCCAAAGGCAATGAGTTCCTGGAGTAAAACCAAAAAAGGCTGTTCTAAAGCAGTCCTGAAGGAATGCATTCAAGACAATGCATTCCTAAAATGACTTATTTCCCATTAGCAAATGCACAGTGCTGTGTCTTTACCTGGTTCCCATCTATTGGGTAGTCGTGTTTGATGGAATACACTTTAGCCACAGAGAAGGCTACTGCAAATCCAACAATTGCAATGGAGATGCCATCACCAACGCAGTTTTGGATAATGCCTGCATCAGGTGCAACAGGAGCTTGGAATCTGAAAGACAAAGATCTCTGCTCTTAAAGGACTTTCTGTAAGGAGATGACCTGCCAAGCAGGTGAGCAAGGCAGCAGTCCTGCTCACACGGTTTAACTGAGTGCTTTGGAGAGATGTGACGTGTAATTGCAAATCTGAACATGTAACATTTTGGGGAATCCTTGATCAGGACAGAGACTCTCCATCTGCACTCATCTCGGCTTGTATCTCAGTGGTTCCCATTTAGTTGGCCAGGAACAGCCACAGCTTATCTTGTCTAAAGAGCACGCATGGTTCTGCCTTCCAATTATGCATAATGATCTCTGTAATTCACTGAAGCATTGTAGGCAGCTAAACAAATGTGTACTCGGCCACGTTAGCCTCAGGCTATCTTCTATGTACTTTATCTTTGCCATGTCCTTCTCCTTGGCTCAGGGGCTTTTGCAGATCCTGGGGAGAATTTCTCAGGTTTGTTTGTTTGGTTTGGTTTGGTTTGGTTTCCAGTGAACTGAAATCTGGAGAATGAAGTTTCAAGCAGAAATAGCTGCTTCTCTGCAAACCTCATCTACTAATACAGAGGGGCTACAGGTGCAGAGTGCCCAAGTGAGTAAATGGTTGCCCTCCTACCTCTCTACTTCAATGTCTGCTTATTAAGTCTTCATGTCAAACTTCTGGTATACCTGGATATATTCTGTATAACAGATATAACATTTAGATAAATACTCCATATGTACAATTGTGGAATCACTAAGGTTGGAAAAGACTAAGACCACCTAGTCCAACTGTCATAGAGGAGTGGACATGGGGGCCTCGTGAGGATAAGAAGATGAAGTAGGCAATTTTGGTCAGTAAACTGAACCGATTTAGCACTGACAAACTGGAGAGAATATTTTGCTCCACAGGCAAACTGTAAGCAAACCACTTACCCTTCTTCTAGTTTTCCCACAACAGCCACTTTAAATTTTTCTTCCAATTTAGCAAAATGGGAAATCAGTGCTGCTAAGACGGTCTGAAAGATTTTAAAAAAAAACCCACTTCCATTAGGAACATTCAAATAAGTGGATGGAGAAACCACGAAGCAACGTTTCCTCCCCTCTCCCACCTACACCCCAGCATCATCACCGGTGGCAGGACAGTGCCCCAACTCTGTGCATCCCTGACATTTTCAGATGACTGAACCACTTCATAGGATGGTTTCATGCTCATAAATCCCAAGGTGAGCACCTCAGAACATCCCTCTGGCAGCAGAGAACAGCAGTGGGCTGTGAGGCTGCCCCCACTGAGGTCTCCACCTGCTGCAGCTCAGAGCAGCCTGGAGCACAATGCCAACCTCATAAAGCACTGCTCCCCACAGAGTGATGGAGCCGTCATGGAATCAGAGGAGAGGTCATTACCACAATGAGCTCGATGGGGATAGGGGCGGGCAGCTTTGCTTTGTAGCGATCGTTTATCTCTTTCACAACGAACACGATGAACAAGACGAGAAGGGAGGTGACGAGGTCGGCGATGTTGGTGTCGGTGATCTGGCTGAACACACTCTCCAGAGTCTGCAACATCAGTAAGAAACACGGTGCTGTTCAACTAACAGCCCCCTGATCTAGCTGTAGATACCCTGTTCATTTGAGTGGAGTTGGACTAGATAGCTTTTAAAAGTCCCTTCCAACTCCAAGGATTTTATGATTCTAAAATGCTATCTAACTATCCCAGCAACTTGGTATCTGGTGAGAAATGTGAAGATCTGCCATATATTAATAGCCATCGCATACATTTGTCTTGGGCTTCTCCTCCTTGGCTACTGCTATGCCCAGCATGGTTAACATGGCCTTGTGGCACATAGACAGGTACACACCACAAATTTTCTGAACATCAGCAAATGTTGAAGAGTTTGCACTTACATAGATGATGCCAAATGGTTTATTAAATCCAGGGACAGGCAGCTGAAGCATGAATTTGAGCTGGGACACCAGAACATGGATGGCTGCAGCAGTTGTGAAGCCACTGATTAACGAGTGCGATAAGTAAATGACTATGAATCCAAACTGGAGAAGTCCCAGAAGCAACTGAAATGCAAATGACCACACTTTAATGGGATTCACTTGTGCTTTTAACCAATCCCTGCAATAAAAGGACCCATATTTAACAATAACATCTTCACCTAATCCCATACATTAGGGATTAAGGAAAATTATGTCATCAGAAACAATGATGAGGTTTAGGAACAGGAGACATACGACTGATAAAGGTAAAGGCTACAGCAGTTAGAACCTATTCTTTTTATTTCAAAACTAAAATACACCTTCTTTAGACTTAGGTTTTCTGTGGTCATATTTTTACATTATGCCAATACTCCATGAACTATAAAAATTAGGAAGGGATTTTAGGAATTCTGTATTAGGAAGAAAGAAGGAACTACTTCATTTTTTTTTTTTTTTAAAGACAAGTCAAAATCCTTCATTCTTATGACATTGCTTTAAGGCCAGTCACCATTCAGCTATTCATATCAGTGAATGTACACATGCAGGTACACACACATATATTGGGCAGTATGTATATTGAGTAATTCTGTGTGGAGCCAGGAGTTGGACTGGGTGATCCTTACGGATCCCTTCCAACCTGGGATATTCTATGATTCCATTTAATTACCGACCTGAAAAATCCCGGATAGAAAGGTGACAGATGCAGCTACCATCACCCTCTGTTCATCTATAGCTGACGTGTTGGTAGCAGTGCCATTTCCAGCAGCACCATCGGGAACCAGCCTGGTGACAACGCCTCCCACCATCAGGCTCAGGACAGGGAAGGGACCTGCACACAGGACATCATCAGACCCACAGGGGAAAACTGCACTTGGTCATTGGTGATGAGGGTGATCAGAGTGCCTGCACTTACCCACTGAGATATGTCTGGATGTACCAAAGATAAAATAGACCAGGACTGGGAAAAACACTGCATAGAGTCCATAACCAGGAGGGACATTCACCAGCAAAGCAAATGCAAGACCTATAGGGTCAGAGACAGCAGAACGGCAAGGTGTGTGAGGAGGTGGACCGGCAGCCTCCCTCCTGGGCCGTGGGCCGTGTCAAACAGAGCTACTGGAGCTACCTTGCAGCACTGCCACCAACCCCGTGTTGATGCCAGAGACGATGTCGCTCAGGATCCACTCCCTGAAGCGGTATGCGGGCAGCCACGAGACAACAGGAAACATACGCAGGGCAACTTTTTTGATCCTCTGTGGGGAACAACTGTAAAGACACAAGAGGATACAGCTCTGCCAGTGGAATGTCCCCGTTGGGTCTCAGCACGTCAGGACATGGCTTAGGTTGGAAGGGACCTTAAAGATCATTGAGTTCCAATCCTCTGTCACGGGCAGGGTATTCAGAGGGAAAATGAGGGGGTAGGATTGAAGTCAGCTGCCACAGACCAGACACAATCCTGAGCAACCTGTGATGCTAGCTGGGATGTGGTGACCTACAGGGTCCATCCAGCCCCACTGGGATGAGGCTGTGCTCCAGGTGCCCACAAGAAGACAAGCTGCCTGGGATACAACCGCAGGTAGACTTAAAGGCAACAGCAGCTGACATTCTTTTGGAAAAAAAAACAAACAACAAAAAAAGAACACCAAAATTCTCTAGAAAAATAAAATAATTCATTGGCCTTGTGGCATCTGAGATGAACGCTGTCAGAATAGAATGCATGCTATCCGATACCTGCATTCCAGGTTGTTTCTTAGATCCATATTAAAGATCTTCTTACCGAAAATATAGTTTCAAGTGATCCCAGAAGTTTTTATGGTATCTGTGCAATTTCTCATGCTCTTCATCAAATGAATTCTCTGAGTACACTCGTCTGGCAACAACATAGTGGTTGCCTACAGGTTCAACCATTTCTTCTCAAAGGATGAGGAAGGCGACTGCTGCGTGCGTCTCTTTGTTGCTGGTCAATTAAAAACCTGAAAAAAAGCACAAGATTAGCTCTGTGTGTACTAAGAGGTGAGTAGCCATGGCATGGATGACTGAACTCCTAACTGAGTGTTCCCACCTTTGAAGATCAAAAAAACGATTTCATTTTGCCAAGATGACCTCTTGTCCCTCTCCTCCCACTGCTGAGCAGTGTTCCACTGGAGCATGAAGCATTTCTTTCTGAAGATGCAGCCAACAAGCGGGCTGGATGGATTTTGAGATTATTTATCTGTGAGTCAGATGTCTGCCACCGATGACTCTCCCTCAAGGGGGCTGATTTCTTAAGTAACAAGATGCCCAATGGTTTCACTTTGAGGTGTGGGAAGAAGCACTGAGCCCAGCCATGAAGGCTGCGAGCTGGAAGTCTTCACAAAGCCAAAGGGAAAACGCAGAGTCTGGACGTGGCTCAGCCATCCTCTCCTGCACTCAGAGTTAGGGCTTGGACCATGTGTAACTCAGTAGTAAAAAGCACGGTATTGTTGCACTTGCAGTTCTCTGTACGTTTTGTTTCCATAGGTAGTCTGGACTGCTTCTCCTCTGTTAACCCTGGGCACCCTGCTCTGGGTCCCAGCTGGGGCAGGGGTTGGGCCAAGGGACCCAGAGGACCCTGCCAGCCTCTGTGCGGGTGCCCTCAAAGCACCCTGTGCTTCTGCTTCATGCTCACAAACAGCTGTTGCAATGTCATACCTAACTATTACCTTCTGCCTTGTTCCAGCTCACTTCAGTGTGTTTGTGCTCCAGGAAGGACTCCTGACACCTGTGTTGCACGTGCAGAGATGGGAGGCTGGTTGCAGTTGGTACCACTGGGTTTTTCAGCAATTAGTTGGCTCTGTCACTGTGCTGTCCAGTGCTCAGTTATGTTTCCCTCAGTGCCTCATGTTCTTCTCATGTTAAAATTACCTGAAAACATTTATCTCCACCGTAGTCACCATGAAATATTTAATGCAGTACCAGTCCTAGGCAGGAACAACATCTCATGATGCTGACAACAGAGCATTTCTGGTTTCTCTCCCCTATCACAAATGCTCCATCTTACCTTGCTGCTTGCTGGTAGCCCCAGATGGGGCACCCTTTCTTCACCCAGGTGTGGTGACTAAATTGCACTGACGCAGCCCACGCGCACGTCTAACTTCTGCTTCTGTGGACATAATATTTGGACGTGTCACAGGACACAGGACACACGTCCACGTAGCACAAGGTGGTGTGCGTTGCTATGAACAGGTAGAAAACTGTTTATCTGTGACAATTTTTGCATTAAAATGTGAATCCCACTCTGAAGCTTGCTGCTTTGCTTGAGCTCAGGGCCTGTTACTGTCCTACCTCAAGAAAATTTAGTTTGGGTTTTCTCTTAGTTTATTCTGGGGAAATTTGTGAATATTAAGAAGCCCAAATAATGTTTTATACATGCTGCCTTATGTGGATATACTATTTTTCCGCAAAAAGATTCCAAATTTAGGCAATGAGTTTAACATGTTTACCATCTGATCCTGCCTTTTAAAACTGGCCAGAGAAATCACATCCTGATCCTGTAGCTGTGTGCTATCAACCTTCCCTCTGCCTGGTGCCAAAGCCAGAGGCAGATGAAATGAAAAACTTGCTTCATTTTGTTCTTTTTCTGGTAAGCCTCGATGTATGTAGATTTTCAGGAAGAAGTTTCATCAGTCAAAGACTGTAGAATTGCTCTGTTTCCCAGTCTGTGTACCAGTCCTTCAGACCTCACATCACTGAGAAGAACTTGCTGAACAGTTTTGGTCATTACATTGTGGGGTATAAGATGTACTATTTGTACTCTTTGAAATGTTTATAAGCCATACAAATAAAAGAAGTGTGTGGGTTACTCTTTCATTTCAGATTTTGCCCAGTTCAGCATCTGCTATAGCTTTCACGAATGCTTTGGTTGTCACTCTGCCCTTTGTCCAGCCTTGATTCCTTCCTCATACCGAATCTTCTGCCCCAAATATTCTTTGTTTTATCAGTACTTGTCTTGTTGAAGGTGTAAGGATTTTGCATGTCTTTTTTTCTTTCCTGATAGAAACCCCAGTTCAGTGACCCTCCTCCTGGCTAGCTTTGGGTGGTTGGCTGAGCCCTGCAAAAGGATTCCTGGATCATCGCATGGAGGTCTCATCAGAACGATGTGGACATAGGCCTGCTTTGGAGATTGTGATGCCACTTGGTATTCTCCACGTTGAATTTAGCCCAGCAAGCCTGAGAGTACCCAAAGTAGGCTGAGTGGTGCCTTCCACCTGTTTGTAGGCAGGTCAGGTGAGACCTTGGGCACCCACCCTGCTGTGGCTCTGTGATCACTGCTGCTGGCTGCCTTCCAGGTTTTCTCATCTTCTTCCCTTTTTCCTTGGGCTGCCAAAGCTATCAGCTACTTATAACTTCAGTCTGTATTGCTTTCCTCTTGCTCACTCTCATTTTCTTCACAGCTACATTCAGAAAGATAGGGTGCCCTTCGTAATGGTTGTCTGCACCATTATTTGAGATGTTTTTGAGATATTATAGATACTGTGGCAAGTAGCAGTGTAGTGAAGGATCCCATTCTCTGCAAATCCTGTAAAGGAGAAGTGTGTGCTGCCTTTCTGGAGAGTTCTCATTATTAAGCCCTTGGACTTGTTTGGGAGATGCCAGTCAGTGCAGTTCTGATGACTTATGTAGAGTGTCCATCCAGCCATGGGGAGAAGGGGCACACACCAAGCTCACACTGCACAGCTATCGGACTAACAGCTTTCACTCCCTCCTGACCAAGATGAGATCTGTATGCAAACCCAAAGTAAGGTTCTAGTTCAGCTGAATTCCATACAGCCTCCGATCCCATGCTCACTGCTGGCATTACCATTTCTCACACTAAGAAGTCCAGATCCCTTGCTGAACTCCTGCATTTGTGAACCATTGGAAATGCATGGTCTGATGTCATATTGCTGAGACATGCTTCCTCCTTTTTACTGATTTATCCTAAATATTGACTAAGTAGCACTCAAAAATCTGGTAACTTCAACAGAATAATTAAATATTAACATTTTTTTCCCCACTTTTCAGTCTGCGTATACACACTTACAACTTCTATATCTCCACAATATAAACTTTTGAAAAACACAAATAAATTCCACAAGGGAACCTCTCACATTTTACACAATATGTCTAGAAGCATTTTGTTTATAAGCATTACTTCACATATCCCATATCCTGATTGGCAAGCCAAAATCTTACCTGATGTGTTCTCTATGAAGCTCCTCAGAAGAAACCACACAATGATTGTATAGAAAAAGATATCCTTGAATTGTTCAGAGGCAACCCAGGTATCTTGTGCTGCTCTTCATTTCATAGCCTCCCTAAATACCAGCAGCACTTTAATAACTAACTTCGGTTAACTTTTACAAGAAAAGTAAGATTTCACTGTGGCCTTGACCATTGAGTCTACTCTCAGGAGGGATGATAAGAGTCATTTCTTAAAGTTCTCTGGGATATTGCTTAACTTCGTTTGGAGAACTGCTTCTGATTGGACTGCAGAGATTAATGTAGGAAAATAGAGATGAGTAAGAAGGACTCTGTTGCAATCCTCTGCTGTGCATCTGCCAGGGCTCTGTTGGGCATAGTGGGAGGTGCTGACCAGAGCCCAGATATCGGAGCCACTTCATTTCTGGAAGAGCACAACCTGTGGTATGGGAATGGGGCTGCTGGCGTGGCAGCTCTGGCCAAGGTGTGCCCCTGTGAGCTCTCCTCCCAGGTATCTTGAAGGGATTCAGCATTGTCTTTCCAGGAACAATTGTGGAATGTTCAGATAATTTTCCAGAATAGCTTTGGCAGGGATTTCCAGGGGACAGCTGTGAGTGCTGGATCCGGTGGCTGTGGCATCCTCTGACGTGAGCAGGGTGTAGGAGGGCTGGGCTGGGCTGTTCTGCAGGATCCTTCTCCCCTTTCACTGCCTATGGAGGAACTGAGGCCCCTGAGGCCAAGCAAGCACTTTGCAAGCATTTGCAAGCACTCCTCTGAGATACCTAAAACCTCTTAAGGAGACAGAGGGCTGGAATAACATCCTGGTGCCTCGGCGTGCAACTCCAGCAGCAGGTGCCTGAGTTCAGGACATCAGCAAACCCTGATGCTGATGTCTTGCTGACGTGCTGAGCATACCTTAGCATCAAAGTTTCCCGGTGAAAACTGTCCTCAGGTCATGCCACCACAAACTCTTCACTGATACCTAGAGTACAGAGACAGCCATATGGTGCTCTTCTCCTTAAGGCACTCCTCTGGTCTGAAAATCAGAGCCTGTCCTAGCCTTGAAAGCACAGATTTCCTCTCCTGGTGAAGGGGATGGTATGAGCAGGGCACCCCGTGTATTCCCAACAGATGGCCAGGCACACAGGGAGCAGCAGGAGGAGCCTGAGGTGCTGCTCTAAGGGGGATTGTACACATTTCAGTCAATGATTAAACCAAGAAATGATGGAGCGAGCAGAACCTCAGCATATGTCCCTGCAAGGTGCAGTGTCTATCTGCCCATGCACTCAGGGCTTCTTTCCTGCACTCTAGCCCATGGCTCTGGGTTTCTGAAAGGTCTTTGAGGCCCCCAGCTTCTTCTGAAAGTTTGTGCTGCATTTTCAGCCAAGCCCATAGGGTTTTCCAGTTAGTAGAGATCCCAGATCATTTCCTGGAAAGCAGACTTCCTTCTTTGTGACAGCACACCTCTGCTCTTAATAACTGCCATCATGGTTTAAGGTATTTGCTGCACTTTGTAAAGCTGACACAGAGATGACATTTGCCATTAAAACCACAAACATTTGAAGAAGTGTAGAACAGCTCAAACCATAAAATAATTAAACAGCTTTTAGCCTCTCTCCTTGCCAAAGTGCAGGTACACTGTTGTCATAGAAGTGCTTTAAACAGAGTTCAAAATCTCTTAGGCATTCTTAGTTCTCTATATTCAATGTACATGAAGAGAATCATTGAGTCACGGAAACACAGAATCATTAAGATTGGAAAGATCACCAAGATCGTCCAGTCCAACCACCAACCTATATGTATGACAGCTCTAGACCATGTCACACACTGCCACATTGACCGTTTTCTTGAACACCTCCAGGGATGGTGACTCCACCACCTCCCTGGGCAGCCTGTGCCAGTGCCTCACCACTTTCTGAGAAGAAATGTTTCCTTATATCCAACTGCAACCTCCCCTGGTGCACCTTAAAGGCATTACCTCTTCTCCTATCACCATTACCTGGGAAAAAAGGCTGACCCCCACCTCACTATAACCTCCTTTAAGGTAGTTTAAGCTGCAATGTGAAACAGAAAGAGAGCTTTTTGAGATCTTGGTTCAAGTGCAGGAGGGACTCCTGGCTCTGCTGAAGTCAGCAGTCGTGTCATTGGCTTCACCAGGACCACTGTAAATGCTTTACTCCTGGAATATTCCCACCAAGTCACCAAAGAAATGAGGTACTATGTGAAGTGGTGAAGGGAATAAATACTTTGTTTTGGCAGCAGTGTTGTTAAGAGCACAGTTTTCTCTTGTTTGTGCAGGAGGTTTGGCGTTACAAGGGTTGTGTAGAAGGTGGGTTTGCCCCATCCCACATTGCAGAAAAAAAACTGTGCTAAACCCTTGTGGCTTTAGTGAGTGCTGAAGCACTAGCTAAATGCCACAGCTAGGTGGAAAAGTGGCTTTTTCTGCCAAGGAAAAGCAGAAGAGGAAGAAATGGAAATTTCTCATTGCTCTGTCTCTCAGGCAGCCCCAGAAATATGGATAGCTGAATGCTGTACATAAATCACTGGCTGAGCCCTTACGAAATGTCAAGCACCCTCAGTTTCCTCTTCTTTCATGGGAACTGAAAACCACTCACAGCTCTCAAAATCTGGTAGGTGAGCTCCAGAGGGCTTCACGTGTGCTGCCTCCTGCTCTGGTTGGGATGGGAGGGAGGAAATGCAGCTGGAGGTAGATAATGCAGTAACAAATTGTCTGAGCAGCTCGTAACTGCAGGGAGAGAGAAGCTGTTTTCCATAGAGAAAGAAGAAAACAGTTCAGCCACAGTCATAAAAGGAGATGCATTTTCCTTGTCTCATGAAGAGCTCCACGTCTTTCTCTAAGTGTTAAATAAACACCAGTATCAATACGGGAGATTAGCTGGCTGAGAATGTGCATGACAGCATCAACCTGTGCAGATTTCAAGTGTGTTTCCCAATGTTTTTCTTTGCCATGTGCTTTATAGAGCTTCTGTTCTCATGGGCAGCTTTCTGGCCATGCCATCCATCCCCCTGCTGCCCAGCTGCTCACTCTGCTGTTGAGCCATAGTGAAATCTTCATGCAAATTTCCCTCTCAATGCCATCTGCTGTGATCCTTGTAATACAAAACTTTCCAAACTCGAGTTCTTCCTTCAAGAAGAACAAAACTGCTCTACTTGGGCAGCTCAGTGGGAAAGTGGAACATATATTGCTCAGCAGTAAGCATGGCAGTCAGTTGGAGTGTGGTACCACTGGTGGGTACCAGCTCCTCTGACCCATTCCAGAACAAGGACAGGGACCTCAGCCTGTAGATGGCATCTTTGAGAAGATGTGAATCCCCCTGGAAGGACCTTCATGAAAGAAAAGCAAAAACGGGTGACCCTGAGAGATCCTCATGGAAAGAGCTAACACCCTGCTAGGGTAGGGCTTGTGGAAGTTTTCACCTCTTTGTGAAGAGCACGTGATAAGCAGGAGCACATTGTGCTGTTCTGGCAACATTTCTTGCAGTATAGCTGGAAATTTCCAGTAAAAGGATTGGTATCATGTTCACATACACACATTTTTAATTCATATTTATTTTATAACACTTCTGTACTTTCATTCTCCATTGTTATGCACTGAATAGTTATTATGTCCTGAAAGTCAGAAACCTTGGCCTGGATGACGGCTGTTTATATGATGATATGACATACCATAAAGAACACAAACACAAACTCCTGCGTGTTGCTTTTCACAGCAAGGAAAGTTTTGTCATTCTCCTACGTCAGCATTAAAAATTAGGCTTCATTCTTCAAGGCAAAAATCATATTTTAATCCAATATTAATGCTATTTTCTCTCTGAAGAACTTTCCGTATTTGCTCAATATATAAGTAGTTCCGTTGTTACTTGAAGCGCTCTCTTGATTGCATGAAGCAGCTGAGTCACTTAGATTTCTTGCATCAGAGGCAATCAGAGAAACTAGACCTATTAATTCAACATTTAGCTGTATTTTAGCAGTGTGTCTGAATATAGCAGCACATTAGTTGAGATTTGACAGGGCTAATGTCACAGCACGGGGAGGATGCGCAATTACAGAGCCCTGCAGAGCTTCTCCCTTTGGCAACAGATGAGTCAGGGGACCTGCAGCCAGCTGTGATCTGTCCTTTGGTATAGAAGTTATCACTCTGCTGCTGCATGCACATGGAGTACGTGTAACACAGAGCGTCATGAGTGTTCAGATATCTGAAAACAAAGCGCAGGTGGAGATAATCTTGCTTGCGCTGAGCTGGAACAGGAGGCTCAGCCCTGCTCCTCCACCCTATGCCGGCTGGCTCCAGGAGGACCTGCTAACAGGTGCCTGGGGGACATCTGCATGCCCTTGCCACGTGAAAACTAAGTGAAAGACTCTGTGGGTGAAGCGAGAGGCATTGCACGGTGTCCCCTCAGACTTGTGTACAGCAGCTATGCATACGATGCCTCTACGTATTTGCCATCCCGTTCCTGTGTATATCCCTTCTCGGTGTATATCCCATCTCTGTGTATATCCCATCTCTGTGTATATCCCATCTCTGTGTATATCCCATCTCTTTGTATATCCCATCTCTTTGTGTATTCCATCATGAGGAACCCACAGTGCTCCTGCCGGTGGCCCAACCACAGCCCTGTCCTGCTGAAACAGGCAGGTCCATTGTGTGAACAAGGCAGGGAATCCCAGCTCTGTCTGGGTGTCTGGCAGGTATCTCCATCTTAGCACTCAGAAGCAGGTGCCAGAAGGAGGAATAGTTTCTTCCTCTCCTGCCTGGTCTTGGCCAGTGGCATTCCAGGAGCTGTGACGTGCAGGGGGAAGGGGTCTGATGTTGTGTTAGTGAACAAGAAAAGGCCCATTTGCCCAACCATCACTGCTGTAGTACAGTTTGTCCATGACTCTGGCCCCAAGTCATGCCCGCGACCTCAGCCTTGTTCTTGCCTTCACATAGGACAGCCAGAATGCTTCTAATCAACAGACTGAGGAAACTGGGCTCGTTCAGCCTGGAGAAGAGAGGGCATTGGGGAGGCTTCATTGCAGCCTTTCAGTATTTAAAAGGAGATTATAAGCGGGGGGAATCAACTTAGTAGATAGGTAGATAGTGATAGAATAAGAGGAATGGTTCTGAACTAAAAGAAAGGAGAACTGGATTAGAAGCTGGGGGGAAATTTTCACTGAGAGGGCAGTGAGGCCCTGGTGCAGCTGCCCATAGAGCTGTGGGTGCCCCATCCCTGCAGGCGCTCAGGGCCGGGTTGGATGGGGCCATGGGCAGCCTGAGCTGGTGGGGGGCAGCCAGCCCACGGCAGGGGGTGGGGCTTTAAGGTTCCTTGCAACCCAAATCATTATGAGATTCCATGATTCTAAGCCTTAAAGAGCACGGCAATGATCACCCGTGTTTCAATTATTGATGACAAATATTATCTGTAAAATAAGAGCAAAGTCAGACTGGCATGAAAGCAAATTCAGCACCAAGCAGCAATCACAAATGGCCAACACAATGCCTGGTGTTGGCCTTCACCAAACAGGTGTCAGTACTGTGTTTCCCAAGCAAGCCCCAGACACTGTTCCCCATTTCCTTTTTAAAGCCCAGCAGAGCACGCTTTTATTTGCTTATCCATTTTGAAACACCGTTAGAGGTAGTTTTAAAAATAAGCTGAACAAATATATATGCAGTAGACATTTCTAAGAAGTAAGTCAGAACCAGCTCCTTGTAGTTATGTTTGTGCTCTGGGTCTTTCTGTGTGGTAAACCTTTGCAGATAGCAGTGCAATAAAAACCTCCATTATCTCCAGATACTTTAGACTGTGCAATTCCTCACACGGTCTGAATTGAGCCTGAGGTTTTCCTCAGGTAAGAGCAACATGGAAGAATGTATTTCCCAATATTTCTCCATGTGTCTTATCAGTTCTTGGATTCCTATCAGTTTTGGCTTGTTTTGCAAGAATGTGCAAAATGAAATGATCTGGGGTTTTGCTCAGGAAACAACAAAGCTGTGCCTGTCTAGTAGAGGGGCTCTTCCCCTCCAGGAAGGGACGAGCTTCCCTTCACTCTGCCACGATGCTTCACCTTTAACACGGCTGTGAGTCACAGAGCCTGACAGCACTGCCATTTCCAGCTGCAAGCCTACAGCCTTCAAAAAGTACATTTTGTGACTGAAGGAAACATGTTGCATAAGGTATTTTTGAGCCTGTGTACAAATGGTGCTGTTCCATCGAAGGGCCATTCCCACCTCCGGTGCCCTGCTGTGGTACACCTGCAGCTCTCTGCCCTTCTGGGCTCCTGGTCTTCCAGCTCTGGGGTCTGAGCTTCCCCACACCACCAGCCCAGCTGTTTGCTCAGAGCTGTTTGCCCCAGAGCTGTTCAGTGTGTAAATTACATCTGGATTTGGAAATTTTAACCTGAGCTCACCTTTTACCAGCTTGCTCTTCCCCTGGGATTGCATGAACCAGGTGGTCACGGGATGCAGTGTGTTTTGTTTTGATCCTCTGTCAGGATAGCAGCAGATTGTTCAAGGAACCTTGCTTACTTGGCTATTTTGGCAATTATTAGGAGACAAACTTCCAGCTTCTGTATTGCAATTGAGTATCACTGAAATTCTTATATATATATATATATATGTATGTATTCATTTTTCTATTAATATAAGCAGTCAGTTGAATAACAACTGCAGGGACTACTTTTACCTTTTCCCTGTGGAGGCCCACAAACACTTCCATACAAGTCTCCCAGCTGTACATCACCATCTCACACCCAGAAGCCTGCTTTTCTGAGTTGTGTTGCAGAGACCCTTAGGAGCAAAGCAGTGACTAGCAGGTTCAAAGGCTGCATGTTGAAGCAATTTAGATTAAATGTTTAGGTTTGCACTAATAATCATTTCTTCAAAGGTGAGGTTTATATCATATTGAGGCCACATATCTTAAAAATAATAAGGAATATTAAATATATTAAATAAAGCATTAAACATAATTTTAAAAGACTACAATTGTAAATATGAGAAGAGCAAATTAACAACAAACTTCAAGAGCTGAATTCAGTTGCAAGCAGAAATCAAACATTTTGTTCATCCTTCTCATTCTCCACCTACAAAGTAGTTGGTTTTTATGATGTTAAAAAACAAACAAAGCAGGCAACCTCTGCAGCATTCTCATCCCTGAATAATTATCCTATCTGCTTGCTTACAAGATGTTACATGGAAATGGCCAAGCATCTCTGTGCAGATCAGCAGGTGGCCTGACCTGGTGTCCACGAGGGAGAAGGTAGAGGCAGGAAAGATTAAATAGAGGTTGATGAGGTAACTACAGCTGCAGCATTCCTTACTTGCACTATTTATGTGAGGCAATATACAAGACTGGCATTTTCTCACAGTAAAAAAATAAAAATACCCCATACAGTGAAGTGGTACCAGGTACAGCACTGTTTAAAAGAAGTATTATGGTTTTGTGGGTTGCTATGGCATCCTCTGAAAGCAGCTCATGTTCCAACACAAAGGGCAGAAGAAGACACAAGTTCTTTTTTCACTGCTCTGGTTTGGTGTACAATGGGGACTTGGGGCTGTTCCTGCCATGATGAGGACTCACAGCACATGCCAGCCCTATTCCAAGAAGAGCTCTTTTTAGAGCTCATCCTCCTATGGCTCTGGTTAGCCCAGTGGCCCACTCGAGATCCCATGCTGGCCCCTACTGCCACTTGTATCTGCAGCCTGGTTGACTCAAAGCCATGTGTGTCAGTCCTTTTGTAACTGGCAGGCATCAGCAGCAACACTCCCAGCACTCTGGGAAAATCCTTTGGTCTGGCCCTTCTTTTGTGCAGCTTCTGAGGACCAGACCCTGGCCACTCGCCTGCAGCTCGGGCTGGCGCTACCCTTTGTTCCTGGCCACGCTGCTTCAGCTTGAAGTCATGCCAGAGGGAACAAGTTAAAAATAATGACTTTAATCAGTATAGGATCAAGGCCATCTCTGAAAAGATAACTGCTCCAGGAAATTATCTTCTTTCTCAACAGCTGGCATCACTCCCACTGAGTCACCGATGGGGCTCAGGGTTCTGGACTGTGGAGACTTGTCTTCGGGGTGAAAGTAAAATGGGAATCTGCCATATGCTGAGCTTCTTGCAAAAGGACCTGGAAATAAGGCATTAAGAAATGGAGCTGTCTACCTGAAGGGCAGCAGAGGGTCTGGAAAAAACAACTGTAATCCTGGATACAAGTCCCGTAAGAAGGAACATATGGGAGTCAGTAAACTGCACAGGAATCAACAGCTAGTAAGGTCTACAAATAAGGGAATTCACAATAGACAGAAAGAGCATGAAATAGAACAGGATTTCCAGTGGAACTCTCCCCTCAAGGCTGAGAAAGCAAATGCTCCTCGGAATGGGACCAACAGCACCTGGGGGCCTCTGCAGGCACCACTGGGTGGTTATAAGCAAGGGAAAGTGGGGAACACCGAATCAGCGGGCTGGAAACCCTACAGCTGAAGGCCTGCAGGGTGATCCTCCAAAGAGAGCCTTCAGACTCTCCTTCATACAAACATACGAAAAAATGGTTACACAGACCATGCCCTTGGAGGGAGTATGCTTGGGTCATCAAATCTGAGTGTCAGTGGACATCGAATGCCTGCTCTTTGAAATGCCATAAAACCATGGGTTTCTGAGGCCTGAAGCTCAGTCCTGAAACACAATTCAAAAGTGCCAGAGTTTGAGGAGATGCTTTATTCATGTCGCATCTCTTACCCCAGTCAGTTATATCCCTTATAAAGGCTTTAATTATGACTAACTTCTAGGATTTGTTACTATAAATGTAGTAGTAGCTTTTTATGTGATAGTAACTTTGATTTAAAAAAAAAAACATGCAAATATTTGCATTCTTTTTATTAGCTGCCTTTATGATCAAAAGTTAATTAGCTTTACACTGCTATCTGTACTTGGATGATGTAACACTTCCCAAGGTCTCCTGGAAATAAATTTTCATTTATGACTCAGGATGGGCCCCACGTAAAAAACATGTGTATAAGCACACTTGATAAATGTGAGTAGTTTGTTGTCTAATGTCACTATCAATACAAGCCCTGATTAAATACCCTCTGTCCTGTGATGTGTCTGTGGAAAAACATCCACACATACTCGTATATTCCTTCATTTTGTTTAGTCATTCTGTTTTCTATTCCAGCCAGTCCAGCCCTTTATTTTCTGAACTACAGCCTCAGGGCCTGTTTTAATAGGCACTGAGGAGTCAGACTGCAATTGGTTTTGGATGGCAGTGTTTCACCATCAGAAGAAGGTGCATGTGGATTGCCACCTGAGCTGTAAGGTGCAAGATATATATGTTGCTGTTGTTCCCATTGGTGTCAGCTCTTCATTAGCAGTCAAAATAAATAAATGATATACTCAAAGTTTTTTATGTAGTTTGTGATGTTCTAAAGAGTCCTGGTGAGCCCACATATAGGAAGAGCCATCCAGCTCTCAGAGGGGCATGCCCCAAAACCTTCCTGTCTTTTCTCCTGGGTGCTTTCTCAAAAGGATATTCCTCTCTACAAGAAGCCTTCTGCCTTTCCTGAGCATTATAAGAAGTTCCTGAAGCTTGTAAGGTTCTTCAGGTCCACTTCAAGCCAAGTCTCAGTTATTCTTATGCAATTGGTTTTGATTTGCCCTTTCAATTATTGATTAAAACATAACTCTTTATAATGAGACATGCCAAAAATGGAGACACTATTTCCGTAATCCCATATCCAGAGCCTCACCAGGACATCAACCCATTTGGGGTCCTGTGGTAGCCAGCCCTACAGCTGGGCCACCCACCTCTGGCAAGCTCAGAAGTCTGTCCCAGGCTGTGGAAGAACAGAGATGTACCAACCACCCTGCTCCCAGTCCTTCTCCTCCTCCTATGAACTCACTCCTTCCCATTTTCTCTCCTCCTCAGATGGAGTTTGAAGTTATGGGTGCTGCACTGGAATGGGGCAGGGAAGCAGAAAGTGGGCTGCAAAATGAGAATTCTGGGGTTAATTTAACAAAATGTGGTAAAGATGCATTTCTTAAGGACAACAAATCATGTCTTCTCTTACCAAACACCTAATGGTGGAAAACAAAATTGTACTATGTTCACATGAGCAGGTAATTGAAATCTAAGATTTTTCACCAAGGGTACGACCCAGTCACAGAACATCCTGCTCAGCCTTGACTGCATTGTATCCCATAGAGCATTTTGTTAATATTTAAACTCAATCTTTTGACTCTTATCCCAGAAGCTGTGGCAAGCAATTGTGATTCAAGCGGGGTTATGTAAGCAGGGCAGCCCTTGCAGGGGGTAGGGAGTGGTACTTCTGTGGAACTTATCACATGAGAGCTTTGGCAAGCCATTGTCCTCTGTTCACATGCTCCTCCATCTTTGTGGCAGCCAGATGTGCGTGCACACATAACAGAGATGCTTCTGGTGTCTGAAATTAAAGTTTTGCCTTAGCTTCAAGTAGCCAGGTGGAAGGACAAATTAAGGATTCTGTTCTTTGGGGTGCTGCAAGAACCAGAATGGCTTTTTTTTCCTCTTCAAAGTTGTTTTGGGGCTTCTTGCCTTTTTTTTCCCTATGTAGTAGAGTAGTTTCAGGCAGATCTCCCACCTTGTACCTTTAGATTTTATTACTTGGGGCAAACAGGTCAGTTAGCACAGTCCTGAAAGGAGAAACACACCATAGCTTCTACTGGGATATGTTTCAGTGCCCCACCATCCTGGGTGACCTGTACAGGTCCCAGGAGAGTCAGGACAGTTGTGTCCTGGTGTGACAACAGGAAGCCCAACACAGATCATACTGTATCTTTATCCTGTTTGCCTTCATTACACTGAGTAGGGATCAGTGAGGGTAATACAGGGGACCAGAAACTTGCGCAGAGGAGAGCAGCTTTGATGGAAGTTGTGCAAATCTCTCCATGTCTTCCTTGAATCTCATGTGTCTTGTGTCACAGAAAAGCTTGGATAGGCTGAGTGTTTTGAAGACAGGGTGGAAGGGATGAAAGTGAATTGTGTTTGTGGCTAAGGAAGAAAGTAAAAGCAGAATGCACAGAAGGAATAAATGATGTGCTGGATCATGGGTGTCTCCTTAAGGCAATGAAAATTAGTAGCTAAGTGTCCATAGATAAGGTGCCAGACAAATGTACACTAACAATAATTCCAACACAAACATGGGTGAATATCAACAGCGATACAAACATAAGCATTAGAATAGCTCAGTCATATATAAAAATGAGTTGGAGCTCTCCTGATCATTATAAAATATTTTATATATGTATATTGATATTTTATGATAATGATGTCAATACATACATGGTAATTTGCTTTGATGGTATAAAAATAAAGCATCTGAAATGCCACTGAAATCTTACATTCCTGGTTAGCATTTGAAAAGAGATTCAAGGTATAACTGTTACTCAAGTAGAATCTATTAACCTATGCCGATAACCCTTACACACTGAAGATAAAGTGTTTGTAAATATGCCTTTCATAGAATCAATTCAGTTTTTAGAAACTGAATTCCATTTCCTTGGTAGAGGAAATTGTTCCTCTATTAAAGGAACAATGTTTTGATTAGAAGAACAATTAATGCTTGTCTAAGTGTCATTTTTACTACTGTTGGTTTATTCTACAGTTAAACATTACCTGAGCTATCTCATTATTAAGATATTAATGATATAATATCACTTGTCATTTATAGGACCTTACATTCAAGAAACTTGAATTGCTTTATGACTATTAATGTGACTTTATAACAGCCTTCCATAATAGATAAAGATATGAGATTTCCTTTACTTAAAATAAACTGAGGCATGGAAAAATTACTCAGTGTCACATCAAATGCTGTTTTGCTGTTAGATATTTTGGAAGCTTTCTTTGCAAGGACATCTCTCATGATGGCCAACGCAGCTCCTGTTAGAGGCAGGTATTAGCTCACAGCAATCAATACTCTTCATTGTTCTGGATTAAAAATAGCCTGGACTGGGCAAGCATTTGGAGAGCTATGTAACAAAGCCTGAAGGTTTGTTTGTTTTCCTGCTGCAGTGACAAGAAGCTGGAGGTCATGGATGCTGGCTGGCAGTAGCCTGACCAGGCTCTGGGTTACTTTAGGTAGCAAAACTTGTTCATACAGGGTAGGCAGCCATGTCCTTGTGTAGGTGGTTGTGCCTCACTGTGTGTTCTGGGTGTTCAGGTTCTACTGTCTGTGTGCTACCACCCACAAGGATGTCTCACCAGATGTCTTTAATTGTTTCCCAACTGTATCTTTATTCCATTATAATTTTCTCTTAGGTTGCCAGCAGGAATTGCAGAATTACAATAACTACAACTTGGGGTTGTTTGGGAGGAACACCACAGGTATTTGATATTAGTCTGTTAGACAGTAATGTAACTGTACTCCAGCAAATATGCCAAGAATGCTAGATAAATGGCACACGTACCTCTGTGGCAAAGGCTCTGAGTGTGCGTTCTCAATTTCCAAACAAGACAAAGAAAGTGTTAAATGAAATTAGAGAGAGAAAAAAAATTGAAACTGATAAGGCAAATCATCTCTCAGTGTCTGTCTCAAGGTGAAACTCACACAATGTCACTGAGGCCATTGGACTGTATATACCATTAACTGCTAGATCTCATGGCTGTGTTCTACAGGATCCTTGCTTCTTCCAGATGGCAGTCCACTGAAGATGGATTGGGTAGCTCAAGGAGGAAGGCTGGTGTGGATGCCTACAGGTGAGCTTAGCTCTTTTATGGAGACATGGTCACTTGCAGGGTGCGATTAGTCCATTTTCCTGCAGTGGCTGACAGCAGGAGGTAGTCTGAATTGTGTTTTATGAGTATCTGTCACTCCCACTGACTGCAGATACACTCCAGAGGAGTCTCTCAGATGTGAGACCATCACCTAGTCGGTACTGATGTTTGGGATTGCTTCAATCCAGATGCAGAACCATGCATTTGGCCACACTGAACCTCATGATGTTTGCATGGGCCCATACTTGAAGCCTACCAAGGTCCTTCTGAATGGCACCCCTTACCTCTAGCATATCAGTTGCATCACTCAGCCTGGTGTCAAGTGAGCTGAGCACATCTTAGGGGTTGCGGATGCTAATGAGGAGGTCCTGCTCCCCTCTCCTACATCCTGACACCTGCACTGTGCAGTGCTGATGTGTACTTTGTCCAGCCACAAAAGTGCTGATGTAGCTCAACAAAGGAACAGATACAAAAGGAGTGGTGAAAGATCAATCGAAACCTGACAACTACCAGTGAAGAGAAATGCTGTGAGACTGCTCTGCAATTTTAGTCACAATATGATTAGTTTAGTTACCATACAATTCCTCAAGCACAGTCAGATCAGAGTTTTACAGCATAAATCACATCAGAGGAACAATGGCAAAGCAAAAACTTTGAAATTAATCTCTGCAACTAGGTTTTCCCTAAGAGCACTCCCAGTGGGTTTTGTGGTGGTAACACAGTGCACAGTGCACAGTCCCAATCCTTCCCCAGCCCCCTTGTCTTCATGACTTTCAAGTTCCCTCAGCTCCCTCTGGAGTTGTGAAGAATAAATGTGCTTAAACCATGGTCTTGGGGATGCTGGAGCTGAGCTAGAGCATCGTACTGTGAATTTAGTTCTAAGTGCATCTGATTCAGATTGCCTGATTCAGATGCCTGCATCTACAAGAGAAATCAATGTAATAATATCTCTGACAAATCATGAAACTATCTCTTGAGAACAAATTGACAGGGAAAATAAATGTGTATTAACTTATTCTTTTAAGTGTTGTTGGATCAGTGTCTAGATATGCCCAAGTTATATGAATAAGGACATCAAGGGAGTACCATAAAACCAGAGGTACGTGCTGAAGTGAAAACATGTTTCATTGTCCTACACATTCTTTGTTTAACACAAGTTCCCCATGCTGCTCACTCCAACCCCGATTCAGCCACATCTGTGACTCCCAGCATGACACTGACCCTGAGCCACAGAGCTGCGGGCACAGCAAATCCATGCAGCACCTGAGCAGAATGAGCTGCCAGTCTGGGCCCTGCAGGCAGAAGCAGTGCATCGCTTAGAGTGAGTGAAAATCTCTGAAATAGATGTTCCTTATTCCCGCAAAAGTAGCGCTGTTGTACTTTAGGCTACTATTTTGTGATTTGGGATGTTGGAGCATCTAATGACCTAGCAGGACATTACCATTCTTTGTGCTTGAAAGCAGCCTTGGAGATCCACAGATATCATTTTCCCAAAGAAGTCAAGTTTGATCCAGGCACTCCCATCGCCCTGAAGCAATGTTTAGGGGTATGGCTGCATTTCACTCCCACTCACGTAGACATACTTGAACTGCTTAAAACTGGTTAATTCAGATGCTGATAACAGCAAACTAAACTGCCAGAAGTGAGCACAGCCCTGCTGCAGGCAGGTGCATGCAGTACTCAGACTGTTGGGCCAAGGTCTTCACCTACCACCTGTCTCCTGCTCATCATTCCTGCCATCACAGCACTGACTGTACTGGAAGCCACAGCAGAGGGGAAAAATGCTTTTCAGACAGCTCCTATCCCATCTCCAAGTTAACATGTTAACACGTTACAACAATGAGACCTTGTGTTAAGATGTGGAATGGAATAGAAGGTGAAGTTCACATTTTTGAGTTTGTTAAGTCTATCTGGGGAAAAAGAGAAATTAACATTAGTTACCTAGAAATCCCTAAAGGTAGCCCCACAGCTATTTTAGAAAGATTAAGTATTTATTGTCAGTCTTTCCCTTTTGTTTTAGTACGAGTGATTTGTCTGTCAGTATCATAATACAATTTTCTGTACTGTTGAAACACCAACCTCTGTGCATAGACTTGTCACATATCATTCTAGACTGCTTAAATGTTATTGAACTTTTTCTTTATTCTCTGTAACCTAACAATAAATATAAGATGTATATATAAAGTTTTACTTACAGACTTTTGCTTCGAGACTGCAAGTAAAAGTTGTCAGGACTTGCTGGAATTTACCCTGGACTACTTAAGGAATCAGAGAAGCAAATTTTGGTGGTCTTCAGAGACCTGGAGAAGGACTGAGATGGTGGCAGAATGCAGAAGCATTTCATTTTTAACAGAAGGAGAAAGGAGAAATGGGAATTCCAAGCTGTTTCAACACTTTTATGCATGTTTTAGCACCTTGGAGGTAATAAAGAGATAAGAAACTATGAACAGACTTTTTTAAAGAACACATTGTATCAAACTGATAAAACATTCTCTTTGATAGGGAAACCAGCTGGGGGTAGTTATATGGTAGAGGTGAAACTTTCCCATAATAATAATACAGAGGCAAGGAACAGACCAACAACAGTGCTGAGAACTCTCCTTCTTGGAGCTCCTCAAGAGCAGGTTGGATAACCCTGAGGACAGCTACGCAGGTGCCCAGGGCACAATACCTACCTCCATTTCTATAAATATCTTTGCTCAATGTTCCTGTATTTACTATAAAGCTGTATGTAAGTAGAACCAAGCTCTACTAAGAGTTAAATGCAGTCCTATCTGCATCCTATCTGTAGGTCATTTGTCACTGTTGGCAGGTGGGAGATTTCAGGAGGTGCTTTGCATCTTGCAGTATTAAGTTGTTAGGTATTGCTATCAGCACTGCTCCCGTTAAGGTCCCAAGCGTATTTTAAGTAAACATAACTTTGCTCATTAGAAAGGATTTGCTTTCCGTTCATGATAATATAGTAGAAAATTTGTATCCAAAATTCAAACATAGAATCATGGGGTGGTAGAGGTTGGAAGGGGCCTCTGAGGTCATCTGGTCCAGATAGCCTAGATGAGGCCAGGAAGATCTCAGGGCGCTGCCTGGCTGAATTTGGGATGTCTCCCAGAGTGGAGACCCCACCAACTCTCTTGTTCCCAGTTCCAGTGTTTGACCACGTTTTTGCCTAATATCTAATAGGAATTTCCTGCGTGTCACTTGCCTCTGTCACCATATTTTCTTGCATTGGGAAGAGAAAATTGGATTGAGTTCTGCAGATGTAGTCCCACAAGCACCAAACAGAGGAAAATAATCACCTCTCTTGACCTTGCTATTGCAGCCCAGGAGGCTGTTGGCCTTCTTGGCTGCCAGGGCATGTTGCCGGCCAGTTTGATGTCCACCAGGAACCCCAGAGCTGTTTCTCAGCAGGCATAGCCCAGCCTACACTGCAGCAAAGAGTCAGTGCCTCCCAGGAGCACGACCGTGTTATAAACGTTATAATGTTCTGTACTAACAGACTGCCACACAGTATTGCAAAAAGCAATGTTAATATATCTAATCTCTATCAGTTATGGCTTTTAAAGGGCAAACTGCATTTTAAGGCAGAGCATGCACCTTGATTTTCACAGTGTCAGATTGTTTGTGGAACTAGATCAGGGCTTTCCCTGGTCCAGGCGCAGTACAGCACTTACAGTGTAAAAGCAACAGTGATCTTAGGTGCAGGAAATCACTACGTTTATCACACTGTTATCACTGAGAAAGCCTGAAGATGAATGGTAATACTGTACTTCAGAGAGAACTTTGACTTTCATAAAGGAAAGAGTATCTAAAAATGGAAATTTATTACTTCAGAGATTTTCTATTTTCCTGCAAAAAAATACCCCTGACTCCTGGGGTAAAATTTCCTGTGAATCACAAAATCTCTTCTCTCTGTGGATTAGAAGGATTGGGAGATCAGAACAAAAGCAGAGCCATTCCCTGGACTGAAGCGTGCCATTTCTTTGATGTAATATATATCTCTTGAAGGGCGTCTGCAAGCTAACAGCCTTGTTATTTAGGTTTTATATTTATTTGAATTACCACATTTACTGGAGCATTTGGAATCAAAGCAAGTGAAATACTGCATAGTCACTGCATTTTTTTAATGGCTTATGTTATGGCACGGAAGTGAGATTTTAGTGAACACGAGAACGTTTGTGGAAACTTTCCACCTTGGTTTAAATTTATATTTTCCATTGGTAATAAAACCAGTGAATTTTACAAGTATTTAAAAATACAAAGTGCTCCTGGGTTTGATTTTTATTAAAGACTGGAAAAATGAAATGGAAGCTTAAAACATATGAAAGTACTTTTTCTTTATTTCTTTTAATGTGAAAACTAACTGGCACTTTATGATCAGCTCTGGTATGATCTGTCTGTGGAGAAGTTTAAATGGGCAATGACAAATTCAGCACAGGAAATGGAAAGAATCACTGATGTATCATCTCATCCTAATTCCCATTTCAAATCTTTGAATTATGGCCACTGCACAAATCTGCACTGCAGAGAATCATTTATTTCTCCTACATAACCTAATAGAAATATCACAGGCTTTTTCTCATGTTCAGATTTAGATTCCATATGCTGCATCTGGCCTCATCTGCAGTCTTTGCTCATAGCTATCAAGTCACTAGTTTTCGGAACTGAGTAAAGCATGGGGAACCAAACTTCACAAGGTACATGAACTTACTGGTATGCAAAGTTATCCACTGATGTTGCAAAATAATCCCCAAGAGGAAGTAAAATGGAAAGAAATCATAGGAAGGACTTCAGAGACAGCTCCCACTTTCTTCCTGAAGTACAGATCTAATAAAAGTGAAGCAAACTGATGTCTAAGGTTGGCACTATCTCTTCTTGTTTGCAGAGTGGTAGCAGGGTTGTATACCTGTGACGCTGCAGGGAAGGGCCCAGCCTAACAACTCAAGATGCCCACCTAGCTCCTGAGTTTTCCATGGCTATGGAGGCATTCCCTCTCAAATGGGATAAGTTTTTTTCTTGCCAGCTTTGTCTATCCCAAAGTTAGTGTTTAATGTAGGTGATCTGCGTTCCTTCTATGCTCAGCAAAGAGCACAGCTGTGGCCAACCTTAGCATGACAATCCTTGACACCCACCTTGGGGTGAGATGAATAACCCTCTCAAAACATAAGCCTTCCTGCACTTCCCTTAGGTGCCCAGAAGACTTGTCAAAACAGGTGTCTGACTTCTTGATAACTACAGTGAGGTGAAACACATACTACCCTGATCGTTCGCTTTTGCAGTATAATAAAAGCAGAGACAGGAATCTTTGAAGGCCCCAAGCAAGGTTGTGTCGGCCTTAGTGCATGCATATAAGTTAAGCAGACAGTATCTCCTGGGGTCTTATTTTCAAAGACACCTGCTGACCGTGCAGGGAATTTAGGTACTTGCTTTAGGAAGATGGCTTCACTAGGTGCCTAACATTTAAATGCAAAGTGTCACTCCCTCAGGTGAGGCAGCTGGATTGCAGCTTCCATCACAAGACTCTGCCAGGGGCGGGGTGCTGGGTGTTTAGCCACAGTATGCAAGGAGCTCATATATATGTCAAAGTTACAGCTTGGAATGATGCCCTTTTGTGCAAGCACCATCTGGTATCAGAGAACCCAAATGGGTCCTGCCAGAAGATCCAGATCTGTAGCTCTATGGGGAGACTGGGACTCCATCTAGCTCCCCTCTAACTGAAAAATGCAGCAATTCTGTGCACCTGATGCCTGCTTGCCTACGTGTGTTCCCCTAAGCTCCAGCAACAAAGGAATGTCCCAAACACTTAACTCTTCTGCAAACAGTTGGGAGCTACAGATCTCTGTAAAATACCAACAGAACAGAGTACATTCCAGGATTCCTGATATGCTTTTCAGACAGTTGTCCCGTATCATCTTTGAAACTGAGGTATGCTGCTATTTCGCATCTGGACCTGTCCCACTTGTCTTCCTTCCCCCTATTTCTCCCATATTGCCCACCACTCTTTGCTTGGTGCAGAACCTCACATAGAGCAACTCACTGTGGCCATGGACTTGCTGTAGCTTTCGTGCTTGTTGCCTTGCTTTAATTCTCCAGTGACAGGAAGTTCTAATAGGTGAAACAGTCCAAAAAGCAATACAGTATCTTGCTTTGGACAAAGCTGTAAAACAAAATCCCACCTTTGTTTCTTTCTGGATATATCTTACCATGCTATGGTGCTCACTCTTACCAAAAAGAGGAGTACAACAAAAGGATTTACCAGAGATGGTAGGAATCACCTGAAAACATATATTGTGTTAAATATGTTTTTTCAAAATATAGGACACTGATAATGATCACTTGGAAGCAGCGGTAGTTCTTTCAGTTCTGCTTTCCCAACTCAGTGTCAGTGTAATACTCTGACTAGATAGATAGTTTAATCATCTTGGTATCTATGTGACAAATACATGTGTGTATAAGCACATAGAAAAATATTATTTGTAATGCAATAAGGTATTTGGTATTTCAAAATATATATATAATCATCTAAATTTTTATGTGAACATGGCCTAAAGGCATCCTTGCAGATCTTCATTAGTGTATGTGGTCATGATGCCCTCTGTTGACTTCAGCGTGTGCCTGCAGCTTTCCTCCTCCAGCTCCGAGTCAGAGCTGATTATTGCCAGAGTATGCTCCAGTTTATTTTTCTGACCCAAAATCACAGCATGGCTGAGGCTGGTAGGGCCCTCTGTGTCCCCCTGCCCAACCCCTGCCCCAGCAGGGTCACCCAGAGCAGGGTGCCCAGGGCCACAGCCAGGCAGCTTCTGAAGATCTCCAAGGAGAAGATCCACAGCCTCTGGGCAGCTGTGCCAGTGCTCAGCCACCCACACAGCACAGAAGTGCTGCCTGGTGTTCAGAAGGAACCTCCTGTGTCCCAGTTTGTGACCACAGCCTCTTGTCCTGGCACTGGAAAAGAGCCTGAAAAGAGCCTGGCTCCATCCTCTTTGGCCTCTCTCTTCAGGTATTTTTTGACATTGATGAGATCCCCCTGAGCCTCCTCTTCTCCAGGCTGAATAGTCCTAGCTTTCTCAGACTTTCTTATGTGAGGTGTTCCCATTTCTTGATGATCTTTGTAGCCCTTTGTTGGTCTCATTCCAGTATATCCACATATTTCTCACACCAGGGAGCTGACAACTGGACGTGGTACTCCAGCTGTGGCCTCAGCAGTATGGAGCACAGGGGAAGAATCACCTCCTTGGCCTGCTGGCTCATCGTTCAGGATACCATCATCCAGCTTTGCAGAAAGGCTGCATTTCACACATACTAATACAATACAAATCAGGAGTTATAAAATTGGGATGCAGTAAAAATCAGGAGCATACCCATACACCATAACTTCAGTACTGAAGAAAGAACTGTCACAGTGGAAGAAAGGTGAGGCAGAGTCATATTCCAGGAGCAACAAAAAGCATTGTGTCTTATAATGAACCTGACTTTAAAGGCGATGCACTAGGGATTTGATTTGTATTGTTATTTCTCGGGGATATGAAACTTCAGTAAACAATTTTAACATCTAAATTCTGTCAAAACCACCAGAAATGTTCAGGAAAGTGGTGCCAGCCACTATGAACCCAAGCAAAATGTCAGAGGAGAGTTTTTTACTGACAGGGTATTGAACTGCTGGAACAGGCTGTCCAGAGAGGTTGTGGATGCCTCATCCCTGGAGGTGTTTAAGGCCAGGCTGCATGGGGCCCTGGGCAATCTGATCTAATACCTGACCTGGTGGTTGCCAACCCTGCCTGTGGCAGGAGGATTGGAAAGTGATCCTTGATGTCCCTTCCAACACAAGCCATTCTATGGTTCCATGGTTCTATGAACACACGGGCAATGGGCAAGGATGCTCAGAGGCAACTGCCAGGCCCCATCCTCCTTCACCTCCCTGCTTTTCTCACCTATCAAGTTATATTCTGATGCTTTCTATATTTCTTCTGGCCCCTACACTCTTTCTGGACTCTGAAGGAATGGCCAAAGGATGCCCATCCCTTTGGTGACCCAAAAAAATTCACAGCACAAGGTGAACCTGCAGCTGTCCACTCCAGCTTCTCACCTTGCTCACTGCTTGCATTATGATGTGCGTGTGGCATTTTGACCTGCGCCTGCAAAAGAAGTGGATTTTCCCACAGACCTCCATGGTCTGCCAAGTGTGGGCTGCAAGGGGAGGTGGCTTTTGTAGTCCCGTGCATGGCCTGAGCCCCCTGTGCATGGGCAGGGAAGGCCATGGAGACATAAAATCTCTGGGATGGGAGCTGCCCGTGAGATGAAGCCGGATTGTGTCTTGCATTGTGTCCTTGCATTGTGTCTCATTGGTCTGCTCGTTAATGAGGATGGGGGGAGCAATGGGACCCCGACAAGCGCTGCTGACTGCAGGGTGCTTTCTCATTAGCTCCCTAAGAGATAGGGATTTACATGCTGAAAGATCAGATGTGTTCAGACCTCAGGGCCGATGGAGGGCAAGCAGAGAAATCCTCCTGCGCAAAGACAGAGGAGTTCTGCCCCCTGCTGGCAGCCCTTTGCTTTGAACCCGGTGCTTCTACACAGCGCTGCTATTTTCCACAGAACCAACTAGATGTTGTTAATAGGACGATTGCTCTTCTCCCCGTAGGTTGTTCTAAGTAACGTAAGTCCATAACCACGAAGCCTGGCATTTCTGAATACGACGCCTCCCCACCAGCAGACGTCCAAAGCACCGCCAAGCTGCCGCCTCCCGCGCGGCTCTGCCCTGCGCAGGCAATTACACAGCCGCTCGTGCCGCTCATTTGCATATCCCCGCCCACAAGCCAGAACCCCCGGCCGCGTTCTCCAGGCGGCCCCTCGCGGCTCCCGTACAGCCGCCCGTTCGCGGTGCGCCTGCGCGAGTCCGCGGAGTCCTTGGGGTGGCGGCGGGCGCGGGCTGGGCCGGCAGCAGGAGCAGCAGCAATGCAGCGCTGGGGCCGCGTCTCCTGCGCGCTCGCTCGGGTACGGCGCCGGCGGTGGCACCGCGGGGCGGGCGGGGAGGAACCGGAGGGCTCGGCCTCGGCTTGTGGCTTTGGCTTTGGCTTTGGCTTTCCTCACGCCACCCCTGCCGCTGGGCGGGCGGAGCGCTTGGGCTCGGCCGCGCTTCTCCGCTTTCACGCCGTGGCCTCGCCGCGGGGCCGCGTTCCGTGCGCGGCTCGGTGTTTGCTTTTCTTCGAGGTCGAGCTTCAGCTTTTAAAGCCGCGGCTTGTTCTCTTGTAGAGGAGCCATTTTGATCGAGTTCACCGCGGTCTCCAAGGAGTTTGTGCCGTGCCGCAGAGGAGCTACGCCGATCAAGGTGATTCACTGCGGGTAAAGCCGCTCAAGGAACGGAAAGCTGAGCGCCGGCCGCGGGTTGGCCCGGCGCTGCGGGCGGTACTGGGAGCGGCTGCTGCGGGCGGATGGAGACCGCTGTGTGCTGCTGTCTGAAGGGCGGTTGTGGGAGGTGGGGGTTGGCCTCTGCTCCCAGCCAACAGCGATAGGCGGGAGGGAACGGCCTCAGGCTGCTCCGCGGGAGGCTCAGGTTGGGTGTTAGGAGCAATTTCTTCTCGGGAAGAGTGATGAGGCCCTGCACAGCTGCCCATAGACCTGTGGGTGCCCCATCCCTGCAGGCGCTCAGGGCCGGGTTGGATGGGGCCCTGGGCAGCCTGAGCTGGTGGGGGGCAGCCAGCCCACGGCAGGAGCCTGGAACTGAATGGGCTTTGAGGTTCCTTACAACCTGAGCCACTTCTGTGTGAAACGCTTATTTGTCAGATTTACTGTCAAACTAAAGGCTTGAATAGAAGCTGAACTTTATAATGTAAGAACAGTGGCAGTAATTAATATTGCAGAGGAGGTTATGATTACTAGAAACAAATGAGGTACAAAGTTCATAGTATCTTCTGTGCCTAATTGATAGGGCTTGCACAGAAGTTTACCTCAGCCATATTTTCTGCAGTATAATGTAATAATCCTATAGTATGCACTGCTCTTATATCTTTTGTGTCAAACAGCAGAAGAAACTGCATTGTTAAAATGTTTAAATGAACTGTTCAGACATCTGAAGTCAAGGATTTTATAGCAGGAAGGATGGGTTGGATGCATCCTGGCTGTTTAATTTCATCTTACTTTTTTTTCCCTGTGAAGTTTAAAACTTTTCCTTTAATTGTAAAATACCTCTACACAATCTTTCCTTTTGTCTGGAAAGTCATTTTGTGAAGTGTAATTTCCCTAGTGTATTATAAACTGCATAGTTTTTAATAGCAATTTTTATTTTTTTTATTTTCCATTATTTGACATTTCCAAATATGAATAATTTCACGAACAAATTGGTCCTGTAGAGAAGTCTTAACTATTAAAAAAATAACTCTAACTTTCCCTGTTGCAGTTGATGCGGATGTCACAGTTATTGGTTCTGGTCCTGGAGGTTATGTTGCTGCAATCAAAGCAGCTCAGCTTGGGTTTAAGGTAAGAGGAGACCTTTTGAGACCTTTTGATCACTCTTCAACCACTCCACAACATAAAACATGCAGTGATTCTGTTGGGAGCGGGGGAGGTACCAAAGCAGTTCTCAGCTGATGTGATTTCCTAATGCCACTGGAGGAATTTGTTGGCTATCTGGGGGTTTAGAAGTGAAAATTAGCGTGCTGGTAAGTTTCACTTTCATTCATGAATGTGACATCAGCAGGATTGCTGTTTCTCCTGACTCCTTAACATAGGACTAATTTACTCTCCTGGCATTGCATCATTCTTTTCTGAAGTACTTCAGAATCTGAGAAGGCATTGCTGAGTGTACTTGTGTATGCTCTGTTGGCTGGTGCATCCCGGTGCCTCTGAAGTAAGACAGCAGGACTTCATGAAAAAGCCAAGGTGATGAGACCATCTGGCAAGGACAGGAGCTCCTGTTTACAAGAAAGAGTTCAGTGAAATGTTGGAGCAGGTCCAGATTGCATGTAGCCTTCGTCCTTAGAGATTTTCAGGGCTTGGCTTGTCAAGGCCTTGAGCTGCCTGAGACAGCTTTGATGCTAACTGTGTTTGGAGAAGGAAACTTGGCTGGATGGCTTCTAAAGAAGGTCTCTTCAGCCTCAATTTTTTGTAGTTCTTAGTGTTGTCCTTCACTGGTTATTCCTCCAACAGCTGGATTTCAGTGATGTCTCTGAGTATATTTTAGCCTGATGTGTAACAGAACCAAAATAGAATTTTTTGAGAGTCAGCAAAGTTTTACATCTGCCTTTGACCCTAGTACAGATAATTAAAATGTCAGACTTTTTTTTTGTCTTGATTTAATAAATATTCTTTCATACGTATGTGTATGTATATATGTCCATGTGTTGTCACTGGGCTATTAGGACCTGGAGAAAAGATGGTCACTGCTACAGATTTCAGCTGAGTTTTAGATGATCTGCCTTAACATTTCATATTTATTTCTTCTAAGATTTCTTTTTTTGGTAGCTGGAAGCCTGCTTTTCCTGGAGCAATGCTTTATTCAAGACCTTCATGTATTTGCCTAGCAATAGGTTATCATATAGCAGAAGGCTTAAAAAAAAAAAATTAAGTGCTTTGCTTTCTGCTTTTTTGTCCTGGCAAACAGCTTTTATTCCTTCTTTAGAGTTTGTTGGGCAGGCTTGCATGCATCACCTGTAGCACTAAAGAA
This sequence comes from Phasianus colchicus, assembly GCF_987193195.1. Classification (NCBI taxonomy): domain Eukaryota; kingdom Metazoa; phylum Chordata; class Aves; order Galliformes; family Phasianidae; genus Phasianus; species Phasianus colchicus. The sequence goes on from NC_143436.1 coordinate 15,528,502, forward strand.
ACTTATGTTTATGCTGCTCCTAAGGAACATACCAAGATGCTTTTGTAAGACTGGCAAGTAGATAAATTCTGTAGTTATGACATCCATGGAATGACCTGAAGCTGCTCTATTGAGTTACGGAATTTGAACCTTCAGTTGTACTGCTGCTTCTACTAGCATAAGCCTTAAATCTTCGTATCACCACTACAGCACCTCGTGTTATTGCCAACAAGTTTCCTTGAGTGTTGGCTTTGGAACAACTTTGCTTGGCCTTGTCAGTGAAGTTAATCTAAAGTGGATGAGGCAAAGCCTTATCAGGTAAAGGTGAGAGCAGTCTAGTGCTGTTTGATCCACAGTGCAGCTGTTAAAGCTCTTGGATCATTTTGTGTTTGTGTGCTTAAAACAGGAAGAGGGGTAGATGGGGATCAGCTGATCTCCATGTGGTTTTTGATTTGATGTTGTGAGTCCTCTTTTTCATGGTACTGTCATTACTGCTTCCCACAAAAGCAGCAAGTTAAATGATGGCAGGCTTTCATCTGTGGAATCACTTCTCTGCAAAATTGTTTCCTTGGAGTGTAAACCAAGAGATTGTTATTTTGTGCATATGTTCTGTGCTCAGCAAAGAAGGAAGGGACATTTCTTTTTGCTGCTGTAAAAAGGTTACAATTCTCTCCCCTCTTTTTTTTCCTCAGACTGTCTGTGTAGAAAAAAATGAAACATTGGGTGGAACCTGTCTGAATGTTGGATGTATTCCTTCAAAGGTAATGGTGCATTGTTTATGATAACTTCAGTAAAAACAATAGCTCCTACATGCATCTCTTTAAAACCTCTACTTATCTTTTTCCAAGAGTGACATACTTTGTTTAAGAAAGTACCTTGCAACCAAATGATTTGCATGAATAAAAGTAATACAAAGGATTGCAATACTTATTAATTCAGTAGAAATGTTTTACTTACAAACTCTGTTGTGGGGTTTCCTAAATGAGAGGAAGAGGGATAAAAGCAGAGGTGTATGCAGATGCATCTTCTCTCCCGTGAGCTGGTAAGTCTGTGTGGTAACCACTAACTGAATACAGCATTTACATGCTATTTAAATACAGTTTAACGTGGTTTTGTCTTAAAGTCTGCTGCGTGGAATTCTCAATCCTTTCAAGTCTTTTACTTTCAGTATACATGTAGTTTTGTCTAGAAGTTGCACTTAGAGTAAAGGAATGATTCGTTGCTCTTATTCAGTTACTAGAGGTAGAGAATGTGAATCTAAATTATGGGGATAGAGACACCAATGAAAAATAAGTTTTTTGATGGGATGTGCTGTGCTCTGAAGATAACTGTCTCTGCCAACTGTAGGAAGGGCCTCATTGGTAGTAGCTCTTGTAATAGTCATGTAAGTTAAAAATAGTGTTCTTACTGCCTCCACTCACTTGGAAAGTGAGGCTGGTGGGGCTTGTGTGGAGTAGTGCCAGTGGGGAGAGAAAAGGGTGTGTGCCCCGAAAGAAAGGAGAAATAAGAAATAAGAAATTCCTGAGTACCAAATGTTGGATGTTGTCAATTGTGCTTTAAGCAACTTTGAAACAAGAGCTTTGTAAGAACAGTGCTGTTGCTGGATGAAGTATTCCTCATTAACACTCAGCAGGTGAAGGAAGGTTATGGTAATCAGCTTTGTGCTGCCTATAGTAACAGACAGCTTTTTTATGAAGGTTCCTCCTAACAATATTGCATTTCTAATCTGTTTGCTGTTAGAGGTTCTGTTAGCAGCCTAGGAGAAAACAGTGTAGAATTGAGAAAGAGTACAAAGTTCTGAAAAATAATGTATCACTTTGCCTAGACATTTCAGTAAAGTATCTGATGAAACTCAGAATTTATACTGAAGAAAAATTCAAAAATGAGTTGTAGATCAGCACAGCATGACTGTGCAAGTTTAGCACTCTGCTGGTATGTATAGAAGTGACTTTTCTTCTTGAATCTTTGATTATTTTTATTCCATTGAAGTTCTTTTGAAAACAGTTCTGAATCCACGGCTAAACCTGAATGCTATTCAGAATTTTTTCCAGTGGCAGTAAACTTCTTATGGAGTGGTTATGTAGGGTACATATGCTGAAGCAATAACAAATATTCAGATATTTCTTTCCAAAGAAGCCACTCAAAATACATTGAACGTGGATCTCTTTTTTCCTTGGTAGTTGCTGAAGTCCTTTGCAGGGGCTGTATCTTTGGTTAATGTTTTGGGTTATCACAGATTCAGGGCTGTGACAGATAAAATGGGCAGATAAATTTGAGGGTGAAAGTTGGTTATTCTTATTGACAAAAATGAAATTATCTTGGTCCAGCAATATTAGTTTGATTTAAGTGTGTGTGTATAAGACAAGATATGTCAAAGTAGTCTTTGAATGTATTGTGCTCTCTTCAGTATTCAATCTGTGCATGCTGTAGAAGGATGTTGACGGTTTCATGGTTGCAATGATGATTGTAGTAAGAAGTGTAATCTTTTCTTCCCAAGATTCCTTCTTATATTGCAGTTTCTAATCAAATTACAGTTTGGAGATCCTGTATTTCAAGCTGCTCATCTTTAAATGCACTTTAGAAAGGAACTGTTCTAATTTTGAATGGTGATAATCCTGTGATCTGAACTGGCTCTAAACCATCTAGTTTGAGCTCTGCCAGCTGTACAGTTGTAATGATTTCAGCTCAACTCAGCTACACAACTTAACTGATGTTTACACAGGCTAAAATTTAACAGTGATTTCAGTATAGATTTTCTCCTCTTCCAGCTTTTCTGTATCCTCCTGGTATTTTTGTTGACAAATTTTCTGAGTTAATGAAGAAGTTCTACTGAGTCATAGCCATCTACTGTTTTCCTTTGCTTAAAGTCTGTTCCTACCTCTTTATTCTCAACGGTATCGTTTCCAGTTTCTCTAGTGAAAAGGGCAAAAAGTGTAGGAGTGATCTTTAACTACTTTCTGCATGTAATTGGTATGTTTGAAATACACCTTTTAAAATACAAATGTCAGATTTATTAGAGGTTGTTTTCTAAATAACTTCATTTTTTTAATATTCTGGTAAAAAAAAAAAAATCCAATTGCATCTGTGTGTCTCAATTTACATTTTTGGATGTATGTTTTAGGCCTTGCTGAACAACTCACATCTGTATCATTTGGCCCATGGGAAAGACTTTGCTAGCAGAGGAATTGAAAGTGAGTGTGCAGAGCAACTTGTCGGTGCCTGTGGAAATAAATGGTTTCCATCAAGAAACTAATGTTAATGGTTCAGGTCTGACTACTATAACTGTAGGAAAGTTGGTCATAAAGCTTCACTGACTTGCAACCAGTATCCTTTCTCTACCAGCTAGAGATTTAGGAATGCGATTACTGGCTGGAGAAGTTACACTTGAAAAGAACAATGCTGCTTTGTAACATACCAATTGTTAAACATAACCTTCAGTGTTTAATGGGGCGTTTGGGGCATCTCCCTGTCAGAGCTGTTTGCTGTAGGTTAGTTCCTATCAATAAAAGTGGAATGCTCCTTGAAGCTTTTTAATTTCAGTTACAGGAATCCGCTTGAATCTGGAGAAGATGATGGAACAGAAGAGCGGAGCAGTGAAGGCCTTAACAGGTGGAATTGCTCATTTATTTAAACAAAACAAGGTCAGTTTGGATTATTTACTGAAGTAAATGTATTTTTTTTTCTCACTTATGTTGCTTTTTGCATTCTCACATTCTTGCCACGTAAACCTATTTGATCAAGGGATTTGGCAAGGGCAGACTGAATGCTTCACTTCTAAGATATTTTAAATGAACAGATTGTTCTTGGGTCTACTTAAAAGAACAGTGCTGACTTTGTGATTTGTTCTGGATGCTAATGCAGAAGTTTGCATTAGCAGCTTCTCTCTGGTGAGATTCATATTAAGTCAACTCAATGATCTTTAAGGTCTTTTTCAACCTGAGTGATTCTATGATTCTAAGTGTAGCATAATTTATGTAAATAATTTGAACTCTAACCTACTGTGTTCTTGGTTATTAAAGGTTGTACACGTATCTGGGTTTGGGAAAATAACTGGCAAAAACCAAGTCACTGCAACCAAAGATGATGGCAGCACACAAGTTATCAATACAAAGAACATACTCATAGCTACAGGCTCAGAAGTTGCTCCCTTTCCTGGAATCACTGTACGTATTTGAAATCTTGGTGCTACTTTCTTTCAGTGTGAAATAACTGCATAATTTAATGTATAATACTTTTGCATCAGTTTGGAATTCATCTTCTGTTCTACGTATGATGTATAAAAGAGATTGTAAACTTCCCTTTATTGCTTTCTTTGCTGTTAGATTGATGAAGACAATATTGTGTCATCCACTGGTGCTTTATCCCTGAAAAAAGTCCCTGAGAAGATGGTCGTCATTGGTGCAGGAGTCATTGGTGTGGAACTGGTAAGAGAATATTTAAACCTCTTAGTCCTTTGTTTATAAGGTAACAGTTATTTTTTTCACTGTATTTGATGTTGTTGCTGTGATTTAGTGTTGAAATCTCACCCTTAATGGCATGCTAGTTGTTTTTGTTGTTGTTTTTAGCTTAGAAGCTAGGAGGTGTTTGGGTCAGTGTTCTTGCAGCTGGTTAGCTAAGTGGAGAAATTAGAGGGCAATGCATTGTGTAGTTTTGGGTTTGGTTTTTTGTTTAACTTCCACTGAAGTTTGTTCTGTATATAGATAATAGAACTTCCTCTTCTAATGTAAATAAACTTGAAGCCATGCTTAACACCTGCATGTAACAGTTAATCCCCAAAATATTTTGTGATACAATTGCAAGCTCTGTGTCTAATAACAGAAGGAGTGAAGACTTTCTGTTCTGTCTAGGTCTGAAGGACTGAGTCCTTTTGCCTCATATCTGCACAGTATAAGAACATGTATTTGCTGGTCTGCAACTGCCTGAAAATCTGCAGACCTGCTTAGTGGTTGCCTTAGCTGCCAATGGTCAGCTGCCTGCTGGCCATTGAGCAGGGCAAGAGTAAGTGAAGATAAATGCTATTGAGATGGGTGTGGGTAACTTTTGAGGTAAATGGGATGTACGTGGTTTTAGGGAAGGTGATGATAGTGGTTATGGCTGTAAATAAATGCAAAAGCAGCAGTAGTTATATTCTGTTGCACAACATTTCTATAATTCGTTATTGTTTTGCTTTAGTTTGGTATTAGGGCACCACACAATTCTTATTTTCTGAGCTATGTTCCAATTAATTTGATTTTTAATTTTTCTATGCCTGTAGCCTAAAATATACCTAATTGCTCGTTTTCTTAACTATTTATTTAAAAGCTTAATTCCATAAGTTAAATCACTAAAGCATAAGGTACGCAAACAAGCAGTGATAAATCCATCTTTTCACTAAGGCTGTTGGGAACAGACATGTTATATCCTACACTGTAATGGTTTTTAAATGTTGATCAGTTTGCTGTTATCTGTTGTCCCTCTTTTGCAGTTTCCAGTCTCAGTGGTAAATATTGCAGTAAAGAAACCTGAAATTTTCCTTCAAAAAACTTTTCCTTTTAATATATTGCTGTGACCACAGGGTTCAGTTTGGCAGCGCCTCGGTGCGGATGTGACGGCTGTCGAGTTCATGGGCCATGTTGGTGGAATGGGAATTGACATGGAGATCTCTAAAAACTTCCAACGTATTCTTCAGAAGCAGGGACTGAAGTTTAAGCTAAACACCAAAGTTACAGGTGCTACCAAGAAACCAGATGGGAAAATTGATGTAGCGTAAGTATTTAACATAAAACCAATGGGACAGAGGTTGTATTTGTCCCACTCAGTCCTTCAAACCTATTTTAAAATATTCTGATATTATTATTGAAACGGGAAGAAATGAAACTTAATTCTTCAGTGAAGTTTAATTTTTATCCTGTATTGTAACTTAGTGTGTTCATAACTTTGGCTTTATTGAAATCAAACTTGCTTCTACAGGGGAGGTTCCATTAGCTTGGGTTGGTGTGCTAGTGTAAAACCAGTGTTTTTTTAGTGAGAAACCTAAATTGTGCTGTTTGTAGAAGTTCTTTGCTTTTGGTAAATTAACATAAATGTGATTATTCATATCGTTATTAGTACTTTGGTGCTTATTGGGAGAGTTATGTTCTTTCTTCCCTGTCCCTAAATAAGCATGGTAAAGATTGATTACTTCTAATTAGAAATAAATGAAGCTGTCACAGACTGTTTTTTAATGGCCAGATTTAAGTGAACAACTAATAATGAAAAATATAAAGCAAATTTTCCTTGTAAATGTCCATACCTATGTGCTGCTGCTTTTCTTGTCAACATATTCTCTGTGCAGACTGGTAGCATAAGCTGTAGCTTGAGTTGTAAGAAAATGTGTAGTAAGCTTAAATGCCTTTTTCATTGGAATCTCAGTACAAGGAATTGTATCTGCTGTATGTCCATAGCTCAGGGTAGTCTGTCCTCTACCACTGGAGAAGTCCTAGATTTGGGCCTCTGTGAACTGCTATACTGATACTGCCTAGATTTCTCCTATAGTCTCTCTCTGCTTAGAGTTTCATTTTGGTTCAGGAGTATGCTTTTGAAGCATGTTTCCTAATTAATCCTGCTTTTAGCATTCTTTGGTTCGTTCTTGCACTCAGAATGCAAACTGAACTTGTTCTAGATGCACTTTATGCAAGGCAAGTGCTAACAGTTCTGGCCAGAAGAAAGTTTGCTCACAGTGCATGACTCTGCCTCACTCCGAAATATAAGTATCTTGGATGTTGTGTACCCAGCACCGATTGTTTTGCTGTACAGATTTGCTCCTGGCAGGTCATGCTACTTGTTAACAAATGCATAACCTGGATTTTTGCATCTAGGAGTTGTTAACAAATGTAGTGAAAATTGTTGGCCCTTGCTTCCTCTCCTATTCATCAAGTCTTGCAAGGAAGAAGTGGGGATAGACCAGAGGCAAGTGTTGGGATGCCAGGTTCAGCCAGTAGGTCACCATCTGGATCATATTAATCACTACTCAACGAAATGCAGTACTGCAGGTTTACAGCTTAGCATTCTTCTTGTTTTTCTGTAGTGTTGAAGCTGCTGCTGGTGGAAAGGCAGAAGTCATAACTTGTGATGTGCTCCTGGTGTGCATCGGTAGGCGTCCGTTCACAAAAAATCTAGGACTTGAAGACATTGGAATTGAACTTGATAAGAGAGGGAGAATCCCAGTCAATAACAGATTCCAAACCAAAATTCCAAAGTAAGTAATATTTAATATTTTTTTACTTTCCTTAAAGCAGGACTCTTATTTTTAAAAGTTTAACTTAAGATACTTTTAAAATTGCTTAATATAGCTTTTTTTCTGGAAGAACAACTCCATTTATGTTTATTTCAGCAATTGAGGATTTTTAATCAATTTTTTAAAGTTCTATAATTTGAAAGTCAGGATGTGCTGGCAGTGGTTCTTGAGGTGTGCTCGTTCAGTGGAAACTGTATCTATAGTTCCAGATTTCTTCTGCACATTAGTAGTTTAATCTGATTTTGCAGAAAAATCCAGTCATGTTTTGAACTATTATATGTGTTAGCTGAGGTGTGCTAGTACATTTTTAAACAGTATCTAATTCTGTTTCATTGATCTGATAGCATCTATGCTATTGGTGATGTAGTTGCTGGACCTATGCTGGCCCACAAAGCTGAGGATGAAGGCATTCTGTGTGTTGAAGGGATGGCTGGAGGTGCTGTTCACATTGATTATAACTGCGTGCCCTCTGTCATATACACTCACCCTGAAGTGGCCTGGGTTGGCAAATCAGAAGAACAGCTGAAAGAAGAGGTACTGTTTTCTTCCTGAACAAAACTGTTTTTCTGTCTTGGATGTGGTTTCATAGTGTGATAATGGCTGTTGCTTTATCTAGCTACTTCTCATGGGAGAATTTATCTGTCTGAATTTATTGCGTAGCATGTATGGCTGAATTTGCATGCTATTCTCACAAAGGATCACAGTCCTCTCTAATAACTTCTGTTTTGTGAAGTTAATTCCATTTCTGTGCCATTTTTTGATCCCTCTTTATACCTGTTATTTTCATATGTTGTTCTGTGCATGTCGTGTGCCTTCTAGTTTTGTATCAGACCTATTTTTATCATTATCCAACCGGCTGCATCATTCCTGTTGAGCTTTCTGATCATTAACTCAGTGTCAGTAACAAGTATCTGTTTTGTAGGGAGTAGAGTACAAAATTGGGAAATTTCCATTTGCTGCAAACAGTAGAGCAAAGACAAATGCTGACACAGATGGCATGGTGAAGATACTTAGTCAGAAGTCAACAGACAGGATGTTGGGTGCACACATCTTAGGCGCAGTAAGTACTGTAAAGTGTGTTGCTACTTGGTAGCTTTAAGGGTGGTTCATTGTGTCACGTGGTGCTTGTAAAAAGGAAGATTTGTCTTACAAAATTGCATGGATTTACTGATTTTTCTCTTCTACAACCCTCCTGCTCACATCCCTGCTTCACTGTTTTTTTGGCAATGGACACAGCTTTTTCTTTCTACTTTTCTATTCCCTGAAAAGGCAAGGGCTATTCAGTCTCTTACAGTTTCATCTTTATGAATATTGCCAGATATTTAAGAGAACAGCAGAAACTGACTCAAGTTCTGGAAGTTGGAGTAGCTGAACAGATTGGGGTTTTCTTCCCTGCTTTTCTTTTTTCTCTGGTTTTCTCTACTTCTGCAGAGTTGGCAGCCTTGTGCTGCAGTCACCGAGTCTGGACTCAGTCACTGATGAAAGAAAAGACTAAAGAAAGCACAGCTCAGCTTTATCACTGTGAGCCAGGCAGTAATTTTAATCAGTAAATGGAAGGGGCTGGCGAGAAATCTTAAGGTTGTGTATCTTAATTCTGAAAATATAATTACTTATTCACTGTTTTATTTTCAACTATCCAGATATTTTTCTCTGGCTGAGTCCCTTCAAATACGACTATTATTTAATGAAAATGAGGCTGCAGATATAGTAGTGTACTTCAGTTTATCTGGTTATCTGATTAATTTTCTAGGAAGGCATTAAAGAGCATTAAAGTTTTGGGGGTTTTTTGGTTGTTTTTTCTTTCCCTGCAGTGATAATGTACAGTACCTTGGATCAGAACATAGGTAGTATCTGACTGCTCCCATGTGGAACAAAGCCCAGATTTTTACATAAACCTCAGCAGTGAGAGAGCAAATACTCTGTTGTAGCATTATGTTCAATTTTAAACTCAGCTTAGCTTAGCCACCAGATTGACAAAGTTCTTAGGACTGACACAAGAGCACAGCTGAAGCACGTCATAGTATGGTTTTCTTTTTAGCAAAAGATGCTTATTTACAAGCTGGGTATTTCTTAATCAGCAATTCAGAAGCAAGACTATTGCATGAAGATCTGTTCTAATTACAAACGTTAAACTGCAGGGTGCTGGTGAAATGGTTAACGAAGCAGCCCTTGCTATGGAGTACGGAGCATCGTGTGAAGATGTAGCCAGAGTTTGCCATGCCCATCCAGTAAGTCTTCCTAAAGCAATTGTTGAACACAGGGGTTGCACAGACTTGCTGTGACTACATGTAGATATTAATGATTTGTACCTTCTGGTTTGTTCTCTGCAGACGGTGTCAGAAGCCTTCAGGGAAGCTAACCTAGCAGCATCTTTTGGCAAAGCTATCAACTTCTGAAGTGAAAGAGCAGTTCTTTGAACATCTGTAGTACGTCTGAAAACAGACTGCGAGCCCTTGTGGAAGGCGAGTTTGAGGACTTTAGGATGGAATTAAATGAATCTTTTCACTTTAGACATCAGATATTTAAACAAGTAGAGTTTGGAACAAGTGGAATTATCCAGTCTCTGTAAATTAAATAGTTAATATTCCATGTTTATTTACATCATGAATGTTGCAGAAAAACAGCCTGACAGAACTCTTTCGTTCAAAACCAAATATTTTGCTGCTGCATGGGATGATCAGGTGTGCTGGTCTCAGCTCTGTACAGGTGTCCAGCATACCTGGTGTGTTCTTATTTGAAGTAGTGATAGACTAAAGCAGTTGAATGCTGGCACTTAACATGCCACTGGCACTTAATGCCACTGTCACTTCCGCACAAAAATATATTTCCTTGTGAAAGGATTAACTAAGTATTTAACCTACTTACATATGAGTACCAGAGTTAGTTTTGATCTAGTAATGTTAGGATTTGGGGAAAGGAGGGACTTGTGTAAATTGATTAATACTATGTTGACTTTTTTTAAGATAAAATCACTCTATGTGTGATTCTCCACACATCATGTTTTCATATTGAAAACTCACTGGGGAAAAAATCAAGTGCTGACGGGGAAATGAAAGACTGAAGGAAAACTGCTCTTACTGTTATTTAACTTCCTGTTTGTAAAGCTTCCATTGTCCAACTCTCTTTGACCTTGAAATGATAAAACTGGGCAGTGAAGCCTCGCTTGCTGTTAAGTGTGATGATGTGAGGGTTATTCCGCACCTTCCACACGTAAGGGCTGCAGTGTCAGCTCTCCATACAGTTCAGACATACTTCTTTCTCTCCTGTTTTCTATTTTGTGCTCTCTTTGTGTCTCTTCTGTTTCGAGAGAGCTTAATAAATATTTAATGTTGCCGGAGGATCGTCTTGGGTTTTATTTACTGACTTGTTAGTGTCCAGGTTGGTGGATAGCAGAAGACTCGCAAACAAATACCAGGTAAAGGGAACGTGCCCAATGCCAGTAGCTCTCTTGTTTTGCAGGATGCCACTTCATTTTATTAGAATCTCTGCCTTGAAGAGAATCTTAGTGTGTGCTAGTATTGTCCTTTTTCATTGTGTCAGTGGCTCGACGGGTGGAAGGAGAATTGTTTTAAACTAAAAGAGGAAAGATATAGATAGGATATTATGAGGAAATTCTTCACTTTCAGAGTGAGGCCCTGGCACAGCTGCCCATAGAGCTGTGGGTGCCCCATCCCTGCAGGTGCTCAGGGCCGGGTTGGATGGGGCCCTGGGCAGCCTGAGCTGGTGGGGGGCAGCCAGTCCATGGCAGGAGTTGGGAATGGGTGGGCTTTGAAGTCCCTTCCAACCCAAACCACTCTATGATTTGGCAGTTTCTGTTCTAGTTGAGAGCTTGTAAAGATAAAAATGCCACTAAGCTCCCTGTAAATGAGCTGATGGCAATTGTTTGAATGCTTCAAAGTTTGCAGATGTAAAAAAACGTTGAGCATACTGACAGTGAAATAGTGTATGATGCTGCTGTGGTAATCAGTGTGCTGGACTTTTTGCTCCAGAGGAAAATTACTTACATGTGTTGCTCTTCAGTCTGCACAGGTGGTGGAACATAGTGCTATAGTTGCCCAGACCAACTTCTGCTGTCCTTGGTCAAGGTGAGGTTAATTACTGATCAAAAAGTATTTACTCAGACACATCTCTCCGTGTCAGTAAGCAGTCAGTGTGTGTAAATGCACATTGTCACTGGGGATGCTGACTTGTACATACATCACTGGTGAATACTGCAGAACAATTTCTGCAGGACTGAGCAGTTAGCTGAAGGTGCACTGTTCTACAGAAACTTGGAGCTTAAAGTTAATGCAATTTATGGTGAACTGGATATCACTCTTGCCTTTTTTTAAGTCCTGTGTTTTGTTCAGTACAATCTGTTGATAGGGAGCCTCAGTGTGCTGCTTCAATTGTGTGTGTGTGTGTACAGCTCCTTAACTGATTCATGTTAAGTGCTCTGTGAACTTCACAGGTGGCTTTGTTCCTTCCAACCATACCTTACTATGTAAATTTGGTTCTTGAAATGTATACCACACTTACGTCCTCAGTGCTGACCTCTATTCCTACCTCACAAATCAGAAGTGTTCCAGTGAAATGAAACTTGCTTAAACCACTATCATGCAGAGAGTAAACATTCCTTGTACCATGGTGTCAATGCCAGCTAACCATGAGAGGGGTGCTAACTTTGTTCTGAGTTGTTATCCTGTACTTCACAGTAATCAGAGCTCTTCTTTAGAATGTTGTAGTTGGAGCCAGTACTTTATTAGGAGATCTCTAGCTAGTTTAAAAACAAGACTTGCAGAAACTCAAGGATTAGTTTCACCTACTGAAAATAACATGGAACTTAATGAGTCATACTAAGTACATACAGTGATACAAAAGTACTGTTTATTTTCAGTGTCAAAAAGTTACTTCTCTTTGGTTCTGTGACTTAGAAGTCAATATCAAACCTGTTCACTTTATCAGGTCTTAGTGTCAAAAACAACTAGTATAATACTTGTTAAAACCCATCCTGAACACGAGTGTTTCCTGCTCCCATTTATAAGCAGGTGCTGTACACAGCAACCTTCTGGCTGATTGTCTGTAAGAGGGAGCGAACTGTCTCTTCCAGCTCCACCAGCTGCTTGGCTTTGTCTTCCAGAACTTTTTGATTGTTTTCATATGTATTTTCCAATTCTGTCAGCAAAAGAAGAGGAAAAACAGCTTAATTAGGTATGTTTTAATGTGATAAAATATCAAAAGTAACTTATGGAAAAACTACCATTCAAACTTATTATCTTGTGGAAGAAAAACTGATCTATAGTAGCAAAGGCTGGAATGGCACCTTTTGTTTCTCTAGTATTGGGACAGAAAGCAACAAGTAATTTTCTGTAAGTGCAAAAACAGTGTGCTCTGATTCATGTTGATAATAACTGCCATTCCCTACTGTTAGGCTGTCCTGTTGATGTGAAAGGTTTTGGCTTGTTACAGTCAAAATATTCAGTGAGTCATTGTAGTTGTGCAGGAACAAGTGAGAGGAAGCATGAGTTCCCAGCCTGGCAAAAACAGAAGGAAAACCTTGCTTCCTCTCTGGCAGTTATGGGCTGACTGCCCCCTTCTGTTTCAATCAGCTTTAACTGGCCATTGTGTTAGATTGATCTGTAAGCTGGAACTGCTGTATCCTCATAACCCTTTGATTTAATTGCATTCCAGGGTGTGTGAGGGGAACACTGTTTGGTATTCTGGGTTGTCTGTCAGGAGTTTGACTACTTTTGGTGTTGCTGACCAATCGTGGTTACTTATGTTCTAGTTCTTCTGTGCAGTGATTCTCTGAGGTAGGTACCATACCAGAAGTTTGTGTCTCTCTACATTTTTGCTCTCTTTTAATACAGTGATTTCATGATTATGTTATGTCCATAATAAGGAAAGGTGTTCAAACTTCAGGACCAAAGAATTAACTCTTTGTTTTCCTGCTGCTGATGAACACTTGGTTTAACAGCACAACAGTGCTTTGTATTCTACAGCAGTACCTTACCTCCTCAGAACAACCTTACCTTTGAGCAGCTGCAGCTTGCTGTTGGCTTGAGCCAGCAATGCCTTCGCTTCCTCTTGCAACATGCTGGCTTTCCTCCTCGCGTCAGCCGACTCCTCTGACTTTTTGGTGATGAGATCCTCCACGGTTTTGTACTTGCTGTTCAGCTCAGTGTCGAGGACCTGTTGTTCCAGATATAAACACAAGATGGAGCCAGTCAAAAGACAATGCAGAAGGAGTTGCCCAATATCCGGGCTAAGGAGAGCAGTGTCAGCTCAGGTAACAAAAGCAGCAACAGGGTCGAGGGATTTCCTGTTGAATATTCAAGATCTGAAGAGTCGGTGCGAAGACTCATCAACGCCTCTTGCACATCTGTGGCTGTTCTACAGCTCTAACACTAACACAGCATGGACTGCAGTTACACAATTCTGGAACTAGGGGAAGTCACAGCCCCTGACACAATGGGGCAGTGGGGGAGGAACAGCATTGCTGCCTTTTCAGTAAACAGCTGCCTGGCTCTCGAAGGTGAGGGTACTGGAGATGACATCAGGTTCACTTCTCAGCTGTGCTTTTTCCCTGTGAGGTTAAGGAGTACCACAAATAAATTCAACTAGTAAGCAAGTTAACAGTCTGCAGCAGTACTAGAACCCTCTGGGGTCTGATGACCACCTGAAATACTACTTAGTGTTTGGAAATAATTGATGGATACATTCCTCTTAGCAGAAAATGTCTCTTGAGACTGGGCTAATTCCAGCCAAAAGACTGGAGCAACGAAAACTTCCTTTGGCAGATTTGTCAAGTGTTTTGTTAATGAACATTCTTTTGGTATTACGAAGGTGTATAGCAGACACTGGGAATTATGCCGTATGGTCAGAGTGAATTCTGCATCTCTGATATTTAGAAATGAGACTAGTTATACAGTGAGCTAAGGATTTATTCTTGCCACTTGATTCCGTATATGCCCAACTAGGGTTTGTTTGGCCTGAACGTCACTGTAGAAGCAATTTTATTTTCCATCTATATTTGCCAGTTGACCCGTGGCAGACAGTGAAGCTGAGGGACAGAAACAGATCTGTGAAAGGCTGATAAGTGGTAGTGAAGCATATTTCCTGCAACTATTTTTGAACCTGACAACTTCCTAATGCTTCTGTCTCTTTACATTTAGTAACAGACTGAGTAAAAAACACTTCAGTAAGTGCATTAAGCACTTTTTTTTTAATCACTAGCACTTGGCCAATAAATGAAGTGGATCAAGTGAATTCAGTGCCTACCCAACCCCAGGGTCAGTTCTGTTGGCTCTCCTTTGCTATCTTTCCCAAACTTCTCACCTGTTTAACTTCTTCAGCATTCTGTTTTGCAGAAACAATTTTTTCTTCTATGTTGCCCACGTTTTCTGAATTTGTTGCAGCCTTTTGCTTAAGGTCTTCAACGCTCCTCTCAAGTGCAAACAGACGTAAAGTGGCATTGTTCAGTGTTTCTTCAGATGCTGCATTTTCAGATTGAATCTAACAGAAGGACAAAGATAGACTTACAAAAAACTCTGAATATCATACAAGCCTTCTTGTAAGTTCTGATCCACTCACTAGGTCATAACAATAGATCTAATACTTAAGAAGCGTTTTATTTTGTTAAAAATGGACAACTGCAATTGGGGTGAAAGAGCCCACTGCTTTAAGATGAAATACAGTGAGATCTCCAGAAGTGTTAGGGAGTTTCATTCAGAATGACTTGATTGCATTACATGTGCTTAAGTTCTGCAAACAGAACTTCACAAGTTCATTATCAAATGATAGTGCTAACTGTCTGAAGTTGTCCATCTCTTAAGCTGTCCAAACTGAATGGGTAGAGTTAGCACTATGGTCTCATGAGAGCTGTGAGTTAAAGCCTGAAAATACATTATCTGACACAATTACAGCAATTACCACTTCAATCTAGCATCAGTTTTCTCCTGCTGCAGTGAATGGCACTGCTAGATAGTGTGGTTATGCCAATATACTGCTGCCAAGGGACTGACATGTATGGCTTCATAGGGATCTTGGCACACCTGCTGTGATCCTGCTATGATGTAAGTGGTGCACAATATGGGGTGAGAAAAGCCTTTTTTCTTTAAGGACATGTAGGCCTCTAGTTATCTGTCATATTCTGACTCAGATGTTTATATAGTAAAGGCCAGAATGGTTTAGACTCATTCTAAGTGCAGTCTTTGATTTGCCTTCCTTAGACATCCTTACATTGGTTTCTGAATATCAGACATGTTCCTGTTAGTATATCTTAAAGCATACTTGGAAATAACTTACTGAGGTCAGCAGGTCTTGAGTTCCTTTAATATCTTCATCAGCTTGTTTAATGGCTTTTTCAGCTGCATTTTGAGCCTTTTCAGCTTCTTCTAGTGCTGCTTTCACCATGTCTGCAGTGACTTTAACATCTGCTGCACCTTTGCTGTGGAGCAAAACTAGGTTAGCACAAAGTGCTTTTACTTGGCAATGATCATACGCTACAAAGGGCCATTTTTGCCTTCCACATCAAGGAATGGGACATCTGCTTTATGGTAAGATAAATTCTGTGTTCACTGGTAGAGTGAAATGGAAGTCTCATTCCAGTTCCTGGTGACTGTAACTACCTAATGCAAAATGGGGTTGCATACCTTGCTTTCTTAGCTTCCTCCAGTAGCATTTCTGCTCTGGCAATGTCTCCAGCGCTCTGCTGCAGAATGACCTCGACATCAGAAAGGCTTTCCACACGTTCACGGATGTCTTCTGTCAGGGCTTGCAGCTGCTCGGGGGTGCTGGGCATCTCCATGTTCAGCACTTCGTTAGCCACTGCCTCAATGCTGTCCAGGTCAGCACTGTCTTCTACAGATAGGCAGAAATAACAAAGGTGTGAGTCAAAGCTTCCTGCTGTCAGGTCTCAGTACTCAACATTTTTGTCCACCTGCTCCCTCACAAAGCAAAATCATGCAAAAAGCTTCCTCCTCCAGACTGCAGTACATCAGGGTATAAAAAAGGCTTCCTGAGGGTGACACTTCTCTCTAAGGAGAGGCCCAGCAGGCACAAAGGCCCTCTTCTTAGCATCGTTCTCTTGGAAGTCTTTTGCTGATCTCAGTGATTAGCTACCCCATGCCAGGGCTGAGGAGGGCTGCAAACCCAGAAAAAGGGAAGCCAACAGCTGCACATAAATGTATTTGTGTTAACAATATACTCAGCCTTGTGCAAACAGAAGGAATGGGTTTGCCATGCTGCCACTCAACAATGAAAAAGGCCCTCATTTACCCTTTACCCATTATCTCACGTGGAGAAAACCTCACAGTTCCTAACCGTGACTGTCCTCCCCTTTAATAGCACTGTGCAGTTCTGGCCAGAACTTAGGAACACACTTGGCAAATTAGAGAAGTACAATGGTTTCAGCTGAAAGGAATGAAACAATGGGCTACAGATCGGTCTTTCTTTCCTATTGTCTTGGTTTTTTCATTCCCAGATTTCATCATACTCACTAAATCTGGCTGAAAAGAGCCAAGGGAGGATGATGACTATTGTGTTACCCCTTGGAGAATGATGCCAAAAAAAGGAAAAGAGTTTTCACAGATGCAGAAATAAGAGATAATGTGAATTTAAGGCTTTTACGCATGAGGAAGTCTCTGATTTGCTTAATAAGATTTCTCAGATCTTCATTGCTTCTGTCCACTTGTTCCTTTGTAGCGTTGGTTTTGAGCAGAACTTCTTGTGCATTCTGCTTGGCTTCATCAGCTCTCTGCTTTGCTTCAGAAACCTGAAGAGAAGAAAGTAGAGGGCTTGACTGCGTAATTGCATATGCTTTTGGGCCTGATTTATAACAAAAATTCAGTTGGAGGCAGAGGTAACAGTAATGAGAAATGCTTCTTCTCATAAAACTCACAGAACACTTTTAAGAGCTGGCTGTGATCCACACCACCAGTGTTAGTTTAAACAACTCATGGTAATGTTTGGAGTAACGCATGAAACTTTACTTCAGCAAGCTGAAGTCTGAGTATCTTTACAAGTTTGATGATGTTACGCAACTAGAAAGAAAGACTGTGAAGTAAACCAGGCACATACTTCGTCAATTAGTGTCTAAACTTGGGTTACCACTGTAAGATTTCTGTTTTCTTTTTTATTGCAACAATTGATTTATGTATTACCATTCTGGAGAGTTGCTCAACTTCTGCCAACGCACTGAGGATGTCTCTGTCAAAGTCCATGGCCTTCTGCCACGCGTTGTGAGCGACAGTGACCAGCCCATCACAGCCAGGTCCTCCACACTTCCTCTGCCCCATAGCAGTCCGGCAGTGCAGCCCCCCACACTCTGACTCAGCACAAGAGGCTCCCACTGGAGTGCCACACATCTGTGAATGAGACAAGGGCAGCAATCTCAGCCTTGTTCTTATTGCTGAGGCGTGAGGGGATGGCATCCTAAATACCACAGCACAACTAAATACACTTG
Organism: Phasianus colchicus; assembly: GCF_987193195.1. Taxonomy (NCBI): domain Eukaryota; kingdom Metazoa; phylum Chordata; class Aves; order Galliformes; family Phasianidae; genus Phasianus; species Phasianus colchicus. The sequence continues at coordinate 15,546,180 of NC_143436.1, forward strand.
ATCATCTTTATGGGTCCATTCCAACTTGGAATATTGTATGACAGCAAATGATGCTGAAGTAGAGCAGACGGTTCCTGCATCAGGTCCGTACCAGCGTGATGTTAGTCCTTCTATATCCTTTCCACAACTTTCTGCCTTTAGCTTGATTTCATCTAGCCAGCTCCCAGTTGCTGTTTGTTTCTGTGTGGAGCTGCTGGAGTAGCTTGAGGGCAGCTGTGCCTTCAATGTCTGCTTTTCCTGACTGTCAGCTTCACTAGAAAGCTGCCTTTAGGCTCTGGTTTACAAGCTGGAAGCTACTACTGCCTGTATTCCTTCTGTTTGAAGCCAGTCTTACTGCTGTTGGAGGAAATACTGGCTAACTCAAGCAGCTTTTTCAAAAAAAGAAGAATGTGTTCTGCACAGGATAAGCTCTTTTCCTTTGCTACCTAGGGGAGAGCAAAGGAAAATAAATAAAATACCGAACACGAAACTTCTTCACCTCTCTTGAAAAGCTGTCCCATTCCCTTCTGTCAAATGTTTCTTCTGTCACAGTGTTTTCCAATTTGTGACAATGAAATCAGAAGTGACCAACTTTGTTGTTTTTTTAAAGTAAAACTACTCTAATTGGCAATTTTTACTGAGCTTATCCACTATTGTGGCCAACTGGACAATGAAATCATCAGAAGTGGTTTTAGCCAGATGGAAAATCCTTTACTCCTGTGAGGCTCTTTTCCCTTTCCACCCCACTCCTTGTGCCAAAGGATAGTCACTAACTGATGTACTTTCAGCCAAGAATCTCTCTGGGAACACCGAGGGGCTGTGCCAAGTTAGCTGCAGCTGGCTCCTGTGAAGTGTAATGGATTCCCTCTTACCTGTTTGGCAAGCAACTCAGCAGTAGCTAGAAAGCAAAGAGATTTTGTTTCTGCATCCCATGATTACACCTCCAAGCAACTAACTCAGTGTTTACTGCTTTGATAACATCTAACCAGGATTTTCGGTCCTCAAGAACACATTAGGCAGGAATGTAGGGGCAGGGAAACTAAACAAAAAGATTCCTCTTTCTTCTCTCCCCAAGAAAAAAGAGACAGGACTGGGGTGGGTGGTTGTCATTGTAAAGGACCAGGACAATTCACTGTGTGAAGACCTCATCCTCTCACACAGGCCCAGCCTTGCCCAGAGGAGTTAATGAGCTCTCCCTTCTGTGGGACTTCAAGTGGGATTGTTCTCTGAATGCAGTCGGCTGCCTTCAAAGGGAAGCTGAAGGAACACCCTGCCTCACCCCAGAGAAAACCACCCTTGATCATATTTACAGATGAGCAGGCAGCTTCAACAGGGACTGTGCCCTTTTGACTCCAGCTCCCCGTAAATTCTGCTTTGTTTCAAGCAGAATGATGGGAGTGTGGCAATACCAAGGAGGGCAGCACAAGCACTGCACAGGCATGGTGTGTACTCTGAAATGCTGCAAAAACAAAGCAGCCCAGGAAAAGCAAGCATGTTAACTGACACTTAGGAGGTCGGTTCTTGGTCCAATGGACTCACTAAACTTTGCTGCACTTCAGAGTCCACAGCAAAGGGATTTAGCTTAGGATACGCTGAAAAGGTGCTCTGTCAGGGCTGAGCTTCTAGAAGCAAGAGGGAGAACAATGTAAAGGACTGACGCCTGAAAACCTATAGGTGTCTCAGTGCCCACACAATACCCCATCATCAATGAAATGTGTTTTTTTAAGGAACAAACTGTACTGCCCACTACCCAGCTCTAAACAGCTTCTTCCTGCCTGCTGCTTCTTCACAAGCCCAACTTTTTGCTGTAGGTTTTATCCCAGCAGTTCTCAGCCAAATACCTTTGCTGATGCTTCGGCGAGATCCAGGCTTTGCAGCTTGCCAGCAAGTTCATCCAGGAGGCGCGACTGCTCTTCTTGTTTAGCCTTGAACTGGGCCTCCTTCTCATTGATTAAGTCTTCCACTTCCTGCCGTGTCTGCGCTGACAGCTCCACGGCGCTGTCAGGGTGGACAGTGGAAGCATTGACCCTTTCCTCTGCCTCCAGGGACATCTGGAAATACTTGGTGATGCTGTCCAAGGCTCCTGCAGAAATCAGACAGAGCCGCTCAGAAATCCGTTAAGTAACATGGAGCAATTTAAATCACGGAGGCTGGCGGATGGCACATCTGGGTTAGCATCAAGTCAAAGCAAACAACAGCCTCTTTAGCTGCACTCCATGCTATTGTAAGGATGACAAAATTTGTCTTGTTGTTTGAATACTCAGGTTGGTTTTTTTTGGTTGAAAGTGTCTCAGGTTTGCTGGTTTTAAAATTAAGCAGTTCTCTGACATAGGAACTGATTTAGGCCCTGAGGGTGAACGGAGACCCAACCTTTAGGTTCATAGGACAACGTTCTATTTTCCAACGATTTGCTTATGCCGTTAGTTCTTGTTGCTGCATAGATGTCTGGTGTATAGAGTCACTGCTTGGAAACTAGTCAGAGCTCTCCCAGGAAACAACTTCCTGATGAAAGACTCTGATTTATGGAAGCGTTCATTTTGGACAACTGCTGGAGAGGCCCCAGGAGGGTTGAGGGACCCCACAGGAGCAGCCGCACTCTGCACCTCGGAGCAGCTCTCCTCCACACACTGCCACAAAGCCAGGGACTCCCCAGTTCCTACAACCTTTTTGCCTCATTCTGTGAAATGCTACATTCATTGGAAACGACCTCAGACTTCCTGCAAAGCAGGAAATTAAAAAATAAATACTTTAAGTTGGAATTAGGTCAGCTTTCAAAACTTCCCCAGAATTCAGCGGCCTGTCTCCCTCAGCAAACTCAGACCGTGAAAAAGCATGGCAAGGCACCATCCCAGTGGGCACAAAGGTTTGCTCTCCTGGGAAGAACTGGGCTCTTGTGGTGTGCTCCTGTCACAAAGGGACAGGGAATTTTTCAAACAGAATTTAACAGCCTGTGAAGAGCAACCGAAACGTGCAGGTGTATCCTGGAATTTGCTTCACTTCCAACTGTTGTGTCCCCATCTAAAATGTATTTAATTGAAGTCTTAAAGTCTCTGAAGTTCTCGTGCCCCAGGAACTTGAGCCGGCATTGCAACGCACAGAGGGAGAGAGGGAAGGGGTGAGGGGGCAAACCAGAACCTCTGCTGCATCAGCAACTCCGCTAATGCACAGTGAGAAGCTGCCCTCTAAGAATAGAGTTTCATTACATGTTAGAAGATTAACCTGGGATTTTAAACCATGCACTAATTAAATCTTCAGCCACCCTGCTGCTTTCTCCCCCTCCGTGTGACACTCACCCCGAACATCAGAGATCTTGATGAACTCTAGCTGTTCTGCCAGCTCCTTCACGACACGATCCAGGCTTTTGGCATCTGTCTCCAGCGCGCTCAGGTCAGCATCGGTGCTGTTGCTCTTCTCTGCTAAGGTTGAGAGGCTTGCTTCTATGTCCGCTATCTTAACGGTAACGTCAGCTGTCAGCTTGCTGCAGAACAGAGGAGCAGCACTTAGTGGGGGCAGAAAAAGAGCTGTAAGGCTCGGTTCAGCTCAGCAATGGTTAGAGCTGTGCCATGCTGCTCCCACGGCAGGGCTCGGCCTCCCTCGGCAGAGTTGTGATTTGTAACAACATGCCTACCTAGAATGCTGCTTTGTTTCCTTTATCACACAAAACTACTTTTTAATCTACAGCACGTTTATAAACTCAAAGCACCAAATTGCTCAGAAAACAGCTGCTTTGTGTAAGATTAACTGGAGGCAGATTCCAGAAGACTGGTGTAATGCTCTTGTACCATGGCAACTGCATAGGTCAGAGTTGACAACTATGATCCATACATAATTTGCTCCCCCCTCCCACAGCTACAAATGCAGTTCTGATTACTATGAACTCATGGGACAGATCTGAACTTCAGGAAGAGGGGGAGGGAATAGTTAGATGGTTTGGTTTTAATACAATGGATTCTTTTAGCTCCTCTGTAAAGATCTCTTCCTATCATCCATTCTCTGGGGCAAAGGAGAACCTCTTGCATGGCCTTAGTGCACCCAGGAGCAGGCTTCAGCTGCTGGGATAACCCTAAAAGGAAAGACAATTGCACGATACAAGGCAGAGCTGCTGCAGAACGGAGCTGGGCACAGGAAACTTCCCATCCATGGCAATCCCACCACACCCAGCAATTCCTCATGGTGAGAGAACTGGGCAGTATTTAATCTCTGTGATCAGTTTCCATCTCCCCCAACAGCTCAGCAGGCTGCTGTTTGCCAGCAACCCTTCAAAATCCAATACTTCCTTCTCTGTACAGACAGAGACTAGCTCTAACACACTAGTTAGAGAAGATCAGCTCCACAGGTGCTCCCTCAGTACACAGAGCCCAAACACAGCAACAGCAGCAGCCCCGTGGGGCTCTCCAGCTGAAGAGAGGGTTGCAGGGCACAAGCCCATCCTTAATTGAGATATTTGCGCTTTGATCCTCTCCCACTAGCTTTGTGCAGTCCCCTGACAATGCACAAACAAAGCTCTAGCAGTTGCACAACTGCCCCATCTGTGAAAGCACAAACCCCCTTTTTCAGTATGCTCAGCTCTAAAACAAAATACAGGCTCTGACCCCGAGCAGCATGGAAACAAGTGCTGTGACCGAGCAGCTGCTCCCCTCCACCCCAAGCTCAGAGTGCAGAAAGAAGCCTGAAGAAGTTTCCAACCCAGGCGGAAATCCAGGAATTTAATCTCTCCCCTCTTCATTCTCTCACACAATAGCAGTGGTTGTCCTTTGCCCCTGGGAGAGCGCAAAGCAAGCGTGAGCAGCTGGGTGCTAATTAGCAGCCACTAATTAGCTGCCCCTTGCAGTCTGTGCTGCTCCTGCCTTCCTGGCCAGGTTTCTACTTATGGGATGGGGGCTTGGTACCATGCTGAGACGTTCCAACAGGGCCATGCTGTGTGCGCCAGGGTGCCCTCTAACCCAGTGTGCAGCCTACACCTGCTTCCTTAGCCCCAGCCCGGCAGCCTTCCTACTCCTCCCCAAACTAGATTTATCTACCTAACTGCACCGTACTCACTCTGCTTCCTCAAAGAGATTCCCAATGTTCTTCAATGGCTCAGCGGCCGGGTTTTGAGCGATGATGGCTTTGATTTCACCCAGTTTCTCCTCCAGGGTGCTGAGCGTCTGCTGGTAGGGGCCGACGACCCCCGTGATTTTCAGGGCATTTGCCCTATCCAGGAACTGCTGGGTGCGGTTAGTCAGCTCGCTGACGATGACATCCCAGAGGGCAAAGCACTGGTGGCAGGGCACACAGTCAGGGAAGAAGCCCGAGTAGCCCCGTGAGCACTTGTCGCAGCGCGGCCCTTCCACCCCCTCGTTGCAGATGCACTGCCCCGTGGCACGGTCGCACTGCGGGGTCTGGATGCCACGGGGGTTGCAGTCACATGCTGGAAGGAGAAAAGGGCACCATGAGAGCTGAGGAACATAAAAACAGATGGAATGGAATGGTGATGAGGACGGAGGTGGTCTGTGAGTTATTATTAGCTGACTGTGGCTGTGTCTGCTTGGGTATGGGGAACCGGGGCTGAGCTGGAGGCAGTGACGGGAGAGCAGAAACCCCAGGACAGGATGGGAGCACCCCATCTGCACATATCAGAAACAGCCCAACAACAGGGTGAGGGTGGGCACATCCTGCAGTGCTGGGGCATCTGTCTGACAGCAACCAAAAGATCCTGTTTCACTCCTACTGGGGTAAGCAAGACTGCCCAGATGGGAAAAGAAATGCCAGGCAGGCACCCAGCATAAGGTTTAAGAGCAAGACATGACCGAAATGGAAAAGGTGAACAAGGAACAACTGGTCACTGTCTCTCCCAGCACAGCAGCAGGGAGTAACGGAGGAATGCAACACACTGAGAAACAAACACCCTCCCCTGCACCTCCTACAGAAAACACCAGCAGATAGCTAGTTACAGTGATGAGCTAAGCTGCAGAGCTCCTTTCCACAAGACACTACAGGTCCTAAAAGCTGAAATAACTTCAGAGAAGACCAAGATCAATCCATGGGCTGACAGCATAGAGCACAATGGCTGGGGCCTGCCTTCAGGTGCACTCCCAGACACTTGGAACTATTCAGGGGGTGGGATATTTAAGGACTGCAGTGCAGCACTGAGGGCCTGGCACAGCTCTGATGTTCTGCCCACACAAAAGATGGGTAAAAATCAGGCAGTGAGAAACAGAGCAGAGAGATACAAAATGATGTATGTTGTTGTGGGCACCCTGCCCAAGGGGAGGCCGGGAGCCTGCTCCAGCATGGGTGCTGCCTGCCTGCTGCACACTGCTCATCACCCTCCAGGTGGAATCTGACCCATTAACAGATTTTTTGTAAATTAATTCACATGATGAGTGATAAATTCAAGTGATGAGATTTGGGCAACACCCTTTCTAACAAGCTTTTAGAAGAATAAACGCACTTCTTCAGCACTAACTTGTGCTAAGAGGATCTGCTCACTTTCTGATGCATGGTCATTTCTGAAAGCACGCTCTGCATGCAGAGCAGAGCAGAGCAGTTTCCATGCAGCTTTTCCTCTCCTCCTTAATTGCAGAGGAAACTACCAGCCTGCAAACCTCTCAGCAAAGGGATGCCACAAAGAATAAAAAGAGGCTCTGAAAATATGCAGGTCATCTACCTGCCATCATGACACTTGTAAAGCTGAAGCAGGTCAAGCACACGTTCCAGGACTGCAATATCTGATAAAAGCCTTCACTTAAACATCCATTTACCAGGCATCTTTGAAGGAGGTTCTTTTCTTGGCTCAAAATGGTCCATAAATGAATTCACGCACCCCAAGCATGCACCCCTTTGAAAAAGGGCAAAACAAAGCCGTTTTCAAGACTGGGCATTGTTTGCTCCAACTCAAAACACAGTGGTGGTCTTCAGTTCAAGAACTGCACAAAGAGCCTCAGCCGAACAAATCAGTCCTCAGCAAAATGACTTTCTTGTACAATGTGAATATGATAGGCAAGAGACAAAAATAACTTCTGCTGCCTGCACAATTGAGCAAAATGGTCCTTTGTTCTTTGAATTATACCCCGACACAAGAGATTGTTTTTACTTTACATCGAAAGTGCTTAAGCAGTCAGCCTGCCATGGGATATGTTCCCTGCAGGCAAACTGGTGAGTTCCTGTTTGCAGGAGGTCAGTTAACCCTTCAGACAGCTAAAAAGGCTCTGGGTAGAATGATGAATTGTCCACATTCCACCGCACGGAAAGAGCCAAAACGGCATGTGGCTTTTCTCAGGGATCTGATCAATTTACCCGAATACGTGCTGCTGGAAAATCAGACCACTGTTTTTACGTCTGGATTTAAAAAGCTTGAAGTGGGATTAATTAATTAATTAATGTTGGTAATTTTACTTCTGAATACCTGCACGTTCAGGAAAACTGGTTGATACAGCTTTAGTAATGTTTACATGGTAATGTGGATTACAAAATCTCTGGAGCCAGAATATGCTGAGAGTGAGGAGGGAGATATTAAGCTCTAACACATTCACAAAGCTACAGCTCAAACTCTGTAACTGCCTGCTGGGAGAGGAGACGATAAATAGCAAAGAGTCATTTGTTCTAAATACAGCACAGCACTTGGAAGATCATCACATTTCCTGAATTCTATGAAATGTCCAAACTGAACTTTGTGGGACTCAAAGAAAACCACACAAGGTGAACAGAAACACGACTATGGGTTACTTTTCCATTTAGGATTCTGCACCAAGGTTAGCACTGCCGGCTTTGCCTGAGTTCAGCTGTATGACTGTGACATGTACCAAACAGCTTTCAGAAGTGTTGGACTTCCCCTTCCTTATGATCTACCCAGTACACTATCCATGCACAGGACCACACCAGCTCTGAAAATAAAACTGTCAGGTAAAGGGAAACAAGAAAAGGTCTCCCTCAGCAGAGGAATAGGGAGATTCTGGTACATAATTTTCTTGCCAATTTGTACATTCTGGATGTACATTTGTGGTATGGTCTACAGCTACAGCCTATGGACAGCTCCATGCTGTGGCACTGACTGCAGCATTTCTGAGATTCTCACACGAGTGACTCTTTCGAAGAGTCTGGATGGCCTTAGTGAAGTGTCCAGTCACTGCTAGAACCAGCTCTGTTCCTCACCAGCCAGACTCTATCAGATATCGGAGCCCTATTTCTAGACACTGCATTACTAACGATATTTAGCCAGTCAAAAATCCATGAGAGCTGTTCTGCTTTCCAAGACCCCATGGACATCTCCATGGACCTAATCTCCAACTCCTCTAGCACAGAATCATAGAATGGCTCGGGTTGAAAAGAATCACAGTAATCATCTAGTTTTAACCCCCTGCTATGTGCAGGGTCACCAACCACCAGACCAGGCTGCCCAGAGCCACATCCAGCCTGGCCTTGAATGCCTCCAGGGATGGGGCATCCACAGCCTCCCTGGGCAACCTGTTCCAGTGCATCACCACCCTCTGACTTAAAAACCTCCTCCTAATATTTAACACCTAAACCTGCCCTGTCTCAGTTTGAAACCATTCCCCCTTGTCCTATCATTATCCATCCATGTAAACAGCCATTCCTCCTCCTGTTTATACACCTGTTTATACTGGAAGGCCACAATGAGGCCTCCCCGGAGCCTTCTCCTCTCCAAGCTAAACAAGCCTGTCTCCTGGGCCCTGTCTATTCCACATGCTGATCCACCAAACAGATTTGTGTGACATTTGATCACCATCACCACTGAAATCAAAACAGGAAACCCCTCAATTCCTAGATATGAAGTGAATGCCACGCCAGAACGATCCAGCACGCCACGTCCAGCCTATGTTTTGGTGAAAATACCCTACTATCGCCTGTAGCCACAGCAGTTCTTGCTTCTCTACCACCTTGTTCATTAATGTCTGGATATGGCCACTGTGTGGCCTGTCTCCTACATGGCTCCCTGAGAAGGATTCTCTCTGCTAACAGAAGTTTTGCTTCTGATGTACTCCAACAGGTTAAGTCAAACCCTTCAGAGTACAGCTGGGCTCTGGAGAGTTTGACTTAAGTAGCACTCTCATTACTCTGACATAGCACTTGAGTAGCTTTACCACAGCTAATTTTAGCATATGCTTATCTTGTTTTTCCCTAGAAAAATGAGGAACACACAGGTACATCAAGGGATGCATGTGTCTTTTAGGTGTTATTCAGTTGCGAGTGATGGATGGCTTTACATGGCTTTACTTAATGTAATTCATTTGGAATAGGGAAAAACAAACTAAATCCTGTAAGCTCCTTCTAAATGCTGTACCTACTAGACTCGAGTACTTCAGCATCTAGAAATTGGAAAAACTAATTCATTTTGTACTATAAAACCACACAGATGCAGAGTTTACTACAAGAGATTAAGATGCCCTAACCCATTTGGGTTGGAAACGGCCTCCAAAACAAACAGCTGACTATTCTCCTTTTGCTGACAGGGGTGGAAGAGGGTCAGGGTGAAGGTCTGCAAGTTAATGCAGACTGGCTGCTTGCTTTGAAGATCAGTTGGGCACGGATCAAATCTGTCCCTGGGTAAGCAGAGCAGGAAACTTAAGTACCTCCCATGGAAAACAGAGTGGAGTAAAAGAAGCTTTTGAAATCACTAGCCAAGGATTTGAGGGTTTTCAAAGAAGCATTTACTAAATCAAACAATAGCTTTCTGTTCTGAAATGTCATTTGGAACTGGATGTATTGTTTTCTTTAATGGAGTGCTTAACTCAGTCATACTTTCTGCTGTGGCATTCTCCAATTTAAACAAAGTCAAATTTTTAGCAGGAAAATTTTCTAGCCAAATTCCTCACTCAGATCTGCTGATAAGCAATTTCTGACTACAAAACACTGTATGGAATCTACTCACAAATGCGTGTGCACACATGAACACACAGGCACACACAGAGGATCCAGAATTTTCATAGTATCTTCATGGACGCATTTCAAGTAATTTTTTTCCTGATCTCCAAGACAAAACTAGCACCCACACATTTCACCATGGCCTTGTAGAAACATAGGGAAGAAATCCCAAAAAAGCGAACAACCGATTTAAGTATTTGCAATTCACTTCCATTTCAACTGCAGTGAATCAGTATGTTGCTGCTATAGCCAGGATGATCTCACAGATGATGAAAGTGCTGGACAAAGGGAAGTCAAGGCGTTTAATGCCTTAGTACAGGATGATAGGAACAAGCAAGCGTCATAACTGATCCTACACAAAACTGATGAGGAATCATTTTTGCAGACATATTTTCTTTATTGCTTGAGGTGAGGGATGGAGAGCATGAAATGGCAACTCCTCCATGGCAAAAAAACAATGGGTTTGTTCAAATGTGATTTCCTGGCATCATTTCCTGGTGATACTGAAGCATTATGATAAAAACACTCAGCAATTTGTAAGGTTGAAAGTTTTGCAGAGCTAGCAAATTTCTTCTGAATCATTGCCTAATGTCTCTAATTACACTGCAAGCATATCGCCAACTCCTCAGCATTATGATTCTCAGTTATGAGTGCTAAGATAAGATCCCAGCTTAGAATTAACAGACTTGTGCTGCATTTTAGCACACTAGCAGACTGGGCCAAAAGGGCAATTTGCTGCAAACCACCAACATAAATTACAGTATTTTGACCACAGGTCAATTTAAATTGAAGAAGTCGCATTTCCTTTATTGTTCATCTGACTCCCTTTAGAGAAAAGGAGATGAAAACCTACTCATCTTCCTGCCAAAAAAGACCTGAAGGTACTGGTGGATGGCAGCTGGCCATGAGCCAGCAGTGTGCCCTCACAACCCAGAAAGCCAACTGTATCCTGGGCTGCATCAAAAGTAGCATGGCAGCAGGGTGAAAGAAGTGATCCTGCCCCTCAGTACAGGAGAGACATGGACCTGCTGGAGCACATCCAGAGGAGGGCCAAAGAAATGATCCAAGGGATGGAACACCTCCCCTACAGGAACAGGCTGAGAGAGGTGGGGCTGTTCAGCCTGGAGAAGAGAAGGCTGCAGGGAGACCTGAGAGTATCTAAAGGGGAACTACAGGAAAGAAGGGGACAGACTCTTTAGCAGGGTCTGAGGTGATAGAACAAGAAGTGGCTTCAAGCTTAAAGAGGGTAGATTTAGATTGGATATAAGGAGAAAGTCTTTTACAGTGAGGGTGGTGAGGCACTGGAACAGGTTGCCCAGTTTAAGACTCAGATGTTAAGTTAAGCCTCTGGAGCCTAATCCTAAATCACGATGTGATAACTTTCAAAGCAGGTAATTCAGCACCAAGTACTTAACAAAAACTTAAAACTGAGAAAAGTGATTTTCTGTCCGTGTCTGCAATGAGTACTCAATAAAAACATCGCTCTTTTTCATCTTAGCTCAAGTAGATTCTATTTGTTTTACGGTAAGGCTTGATACTTAAATGCAACACAGAAGAATACCGATGCATTTATACTCCATGTTAAGGGGACAGAGCAGCACAACTTAATTCTGAATCTCATACACTGCCCTTTCCTAACTGTGGTCTGTTTATTCAATTTATTAAAACACTAATGATACTAAAATTGTCATTTCTTTGAATTATATGAAGCACATAAACTTCACATGCATACTCTGCAAGTGCCTTCCTCAAGCTGCATCGGCAGCCATAGCGTACCTCAGAGGCTCCTCACGAACCTGGAGCTTCCTACCAGTGAGCACAGCTCTGCATGCCCAGTCCTGCAGTCTGCTTGCCAGGCTTTGGAAAAGTTCCAGCAGAATTCTCTGGAGACTTGAGTTTCATTTGTAATCTTTGTAATCCTACTATTTACTACCTTAGCAAGAATTATATGCACACACACACTCACGTGCACACTTGCTGCACACAGCCTACAGCTGAAGCAACGGCCAGAGCAAATGGGCTGGCTCCGACCCTCAGCCCAGCTCCTGGTCACTGCACTCCTCACAGGGACCTGCACAAGGATGGGAGACACACTGGGATTTTCCTCATCTTTTGCGCCTCTCTTATGCCATTTTCAGGCGTTACGTTAAATTAAATGAAAAATCATTGTGCTTTTTACTGAAGTATGGAGAAAGGAGTTTGTAGAGAAGCAGTCCTACAGACTCCAGGGTGCTCTCTGCAGTATGTGTCCCCCGTGGGTCATGGCACCAAACCCAGTAAAGGGGGTTGCAGTGCTGCCCAAATGGAGGCATGCACCACTGATCTGGCCCTACTGTCATCAGAGGCAAGACAGAGGGGAGACACCAGGAGATGCTTTCCCTCTACTGCAGGGAGCACAGGCTGCAAATGCAAGTACCCAGACCAAGAGCAAAAACCTCTTGCCTGACTGCAGCACCAGGATACCTCCAGCCTCTCCCATCTCCCCTTTGACCATCACGTGCTTTACAAAGAAGGGCATCACAGGGCAAAACAGCCCTGACTTCTCAGCAGGTACTGCTATCCACTGGTGCCAGCTTGTGAAGAGGTCACATATTACCACCTCTCGAGCAATGTACCTTGAGATTTCCACCCTTGGGCAGAGGCTGCATGCCCAGGCCAGTGGAGGATCCCACTGTGGAGATCATGCTCACACTCCACATAAGCTTGGTGCCTACACTGAAGCTTGTTAGTACTCACATGGTTCAGAGCTCTGATGGCTCTCAATCCACCTTAGTGTCTTCTTCCCAAATGTTGTACAGAACATGGCCATTCTGGCTGCCTGGACTGAGCAAGGGCTCATCTTTGTCACAAATCTCCTTCTACCTCGGTTTCACCTTCATTCTGGCTGCAGGCCTCACTGAAATTATTTTCCAAGGGCACTGCTCTGTAATTCCTTTAACAGCACATTGTCCAGGTCTCCTCCAAATCACTTATCTCAGAAAGCTGCAACCTTCCCACGTAGCGGTTGCATTTCTGCCAGCGTTCCACCAGCTGGGGCTGAAGAAGGGCTGAGAAGTTATTCTGCTCCCTCAGAGGCTATCACTTGGAAGCAAAAAGGGCAATGGATTTGAAGGAAAGTGTAGTGCCTTCGTGGAAAAAAATAGGTTCCAAGGAATACATCCTCTTTCTACTTCAGAAAGGTTAAAAGCATGTTTCCACATGCACAAAAGGCAGCAGAAACTTGATGAGAGGTCAGAAATGTTGGTACACAGCAAAATCATGCTGATAAGGAATGCAGATGGACTCCATCAATAAACTCTGATGGAGACAGCTGATACCAGGAGGCAACCACTACCCTGCAGCATCATGAGGCAGCCAGCACAGCCAGAACACATGCAGCCTCTGAACAGAGAAACCTAATATGCACTCAGGAACCAGGACTATTCCCAAGCTCTTTCATCTGCAGCATTAACCAGGTACCTGTGACCCTCCTACATGCTCAGATAATGGGCGCTGAGGTGTCCCTATTGTAAAGGATTTATTAAGACCACAGCAAACACATTCTTCCCTGCAGGAAAAAATACCTTAATCAATTGCAAACCCTCCTGGCAAAGACTCCTATCTGAACAGATCAGAGATACAAGTTTGTTCTGGTCTGGACAGTGTTTGAAGTTTCTTTTTCAGCTAATGAACAGACTTGTTTATAATGAAAGGACAGAGAGAATCCAGTTTTCTAAACAACTGACTTCACGGCTCTCTGTTTTCACATATGCAGCTACAGCTAATTAGCTATATGGTCTCTGCTCTCTCTTCTGTTTTAATCTGAAATAAAAGGAAAATCTCCTAAGTCAAAAACCTTACTTTGTCAGCCTAACATGGTGTGAACAGGGACAGGAATCTTCTACTAAGTAGAATCAAAACACAAAGTAACATGTTTCCAGATCAATCCTTGATCCCAAACAAGGGTTTTCTAACCACACCAATCTACCTACCAGCACTGCAAAGTAAAGGTCAGAGAATAATTCCTTTCTAAACAAAGAGTTCTGTTTCTATGGAAGAATCCAATAAGACATACAATAAGCCACATAAATACCACCCCAGGCTCCTGTCACATCTCCAGGAAGGCATGTGACCCAGGAAGGCATCAAAGCATTGAGGTGGACCCCATCAAACCTCCCTGTCTACTGAGGTAGGAAAACTACAGGGTACTGGACTACTCACCTTGGCACTCCACACTTGGATCACCCCAGAAGTGCTCCTGGCACTCCCGGCAGGTCCGGCCTCCGAAGCCTGGCATGCAATGGCACTGCCCTGTGAACTGCCAGAAACAGGGATACAGCCACCTCAGCGTGGTTACCACAGCCCAAAGGTTCTTGCCCTCCCCAACCCAGCACCTGTGGCACACATGAACATCACTAGCAGAGACAGGGAAGGGACCTTTAAGATCACTGAGTCCAGCTCACTTGCCATAGGCAGCAACACCTCCCCTAGACCAGGCTGTCCAGGACCCCATCCCAGCCAGCCTTGAACACCTCCAGAAATGGGGCACCCACAGCTTCTCTGGGCAGCTCTGCAAGGGCCTCACCACCCTCTAAATAAAGAATTTCTTCTTTATGTCTAATCTAATTCTACATCCTTTAGCTTAAAATCTTTGCCCGCTGCCCTGTTACTACAGGCCCTGGCAAAAAGTCTCTCTCTCCATCTCCCCCACAGGCCTTCTTTAAGTATTGAAAGATCACAGTAATGTCTCCCTGGAGCTTTCTTCTCTCCAGGTTGAACAACCTCAGCTCTCTCAGACGCTCCTCACAGGAGAGCTGCCCCAACCCTCTACCAAGCTCTGATGGTTTTGGGCAGCAGGCTGTGGCCAACATGGTGCAACTATTTAAGGTAACTTTATCCCCTATTTCCCTCACACCTCATCCCACAGCTCCTGGCTGCCATGTGAGCAGGGCGACCCATGGCTCCAACACCGCATAGCCCAGGACCAGCAGTTGGCAAAAACACATCCCTGCAGCCTCCTCACCTCATTGCAGGCCGGCCCAAGGGAGCGGGCAGTGTCGCAGTCGCAGGGCTCACAGCCGGTGCCGCTGGCCAGCCTCCAGGTGTGGGGTGCGCAGCGGTCACAGGTCTGCCCCACCACGCTGGGCAGGCAGCGGCACTGCCCTGTGGCTGCCTCACAGCGGCAGTTCTCCGCATCATCGCAGTCCTCCCGCACAGTGCCCAGGTAGTTGCAGACACACTCTGCAAAGAGAAGAGACGGCAGCTTGGGTGCGTGGCATGGCAGTGCGGAGTGCACCCCTCAGCCCCCCTTGGGTCCCAAGATGGCCACATCTACAGCCATTGCCCCAGTGCAAGTGTTGTGGCTGGAGGCCACAGTGATCCCAGCGCAGGCCTCCAGCCTTCCTACTCTTCTCGTCTCCTCCTTTACAAAGGAGGCCCAGGTCTTCCTGGCTCCTATCAGCCTGATGCAAGTCAGATCCACTCAGAGCAGCCAGTGACACATGCAGCAGAGCAGGACCTGTGTGCTATGCTGGATGGGAAGCAGCAGCAAATTGTCCCCACCCCACTCCTGCTGTGAAGAGGAGCAGGCAGGGCTGTGCTGGGCCACCAGGGGAGCAGAGAGAGCTTCTGAGGCAGGCTCCTGCTAATCAGCCACATCTGCAGGAATCTTTGTGTAAACAAAAGCCAAATCTCACCCCACCAGGGATGATCTGCAGATAAGAGGAAAACAAAGAGCACTAACAAGAGGGCAAGAAATGCTCCTCTGTCCAAAGCCCTATCCTTTCAGCACAGGCAACCACTGCCCCTTCTCCCCTTTCTGAACACACAGCTGCACACAAGCCCAGCGGGAGGTAATTCCATTTCCCCACCACCCTCCTAAGGGTCTCGGGTCAATTACAAAGAGCTCTGTCATTGTTCGGTACATCTCCCCACTCACTTCTGCAGTCCTGCTGCAGGGCACTCCCGTAGTAGCCCTGCCTACAGAGATGGCAGTTTTCACCCTCTGTGTGGTACAGGCACTTGACACACATCCCTGTCCTCTTGTCGCAGGCCTCAGGATCGGTGGTGTCAATGTTGTCGTTGCACTGGCAGGGCTGGCAGGCACCACCGACCTCGTCGGGGTTGCCAAAGAAGCCAGACGCACATTCATCACAGCGACTGCCTGATTGAACAAGCAGCACAACATGGATTACCATCACGGCTCACAAGTGCACAGCCCCGTAAATGGCAATAAGGGCTGTTAGATGGGGAGAAGCTCACTGGATTGCGCTCAAGGCACAGGCAGCCTACCTATGTATCCTGTGTTACAGACACACACGACCTGCAGGGTGATCGGGTCCTGGTAACAGCCACTGGCAAACTGGCGTCCACTCTCAGGGCCGTCGGGGCAAGGACAGGGGCGGCAGTGGTCGCCTGATCCCAGGATGGGGTCTCCGTAATAGCCAGCCTCGCACCTGCGTGATGGGGTAGACAGCATGCAGGGCACCACAGGCAGATGGATGGATAAATTAAGCTCAAACACTCTAAGAGGGTGAAGAACCCAAGGGCAAATATACCCTTGCAATCCTCCTGTGCCATGCACGCTCTGAGCAGCTGTCTCATGCCAGGCTAAGAGCAGGCGACCCGTGGCAGATGCTTCCACTACAAGAAAGACATTGAGATACTGGGACAGTAAGAGAAGGGCAACAGAACTGAAGGGTCTGGAGCAGAAGTCCGATGGTGAGCGGCTGAGGGAACTGGGATGCTTCAGTCTGGAGAAAAGGAGGCTCAGGGGAGACCTTATTGCTCTCTACAGCTGAAAGGAGACTGTGGTGAGGTGGGGGTTTCAGTAAAAGCAATAGGATGAGAGGGAATGGCCTCAAGTTGTACCAGGGGAAGTTCAGGTTGTATATTAGGAGACGCTTCTTCTCAGAAAGAGTAGTGAGATATTGGAACAGGTTGCCCAGGGAGGTGGTGGAGTCACTATCCCCAGAGGTTTTCAAAAATAGGTAGATGGCTTTAAACTAAGGGGAAATGGCTTTAAATTGGAAGAGGGTAGATTTAGACAAGATATTAGGATGAAATTCTTTACTGTGAAGGTGATGAGACACTGGAACAGATTGCCCAGAGAAGTTACGGATGCTCCCACCCTGGAGGCATTCAAGGGTGAGCAGCCTCGCCTAGAGGGAAATGTTCCTGCCCATAGCTGAGGGTGTTGGAACTAGATGATCTTAAAGGTCCCTTCCAACCCAAACCATTCTATGATTCTATGAGGCAATCAGGGACATGTTTAATGGGCATGGTGGTGATGGGTTGATAATTGGACTAGATGATCTTTGAGGTCTTTTCCAACCTTACTGATTCTATGATTCTCAGGAGAGTTTCAATGGGGAAAACCTGGTGTGAAATGGGAAGCTACGGGCAGTGTGGTCCCCTCTCCATTCCTCCTCTGGCATAAGGACTCACTTCCCCCCAAATATTCTGCAGTTCACAGCAAGGGCATTGCTGGCTGTGACTGCTGTAAGGCCACAAGTACCTCTCACAGTTAGGGCCCGACGTGTGGTCCCGGCACTGCAGGCACTCCCCGGTGTAGGGGTTGCAGTCGTCGGCGTGGCCGTTGCAGTGGCAGGGCTGGCAGCTGGGGAAGCCCCAGAATCCAGGTAGGCAGCGGTCACACTGCCGTCCATACACACCAGGGAAGCAGTGACACTGGCCCGTCTCTGCATCGCAGAATGAGTTGTACGAGCCTCGTAAGTGGCACTCACAAGCTGCAAGGAAAGCAGGAAAGAGGCTGCATTTTAGTGGCCAGTGCTCTACCATCAGCAGCCCAGCCCAGGGCACAGCATCTCACGTACGCCTGCATCCGCTCGGCCCAAATCCAAAGGTTCCGGGTGCACATCTGTTGCACTGCCTTCCAACCACATTGGGACGGCACTGGCACTGTCCTCCGTTGGAGTCACACACTGAACTCAGTGAGCCCTGGGGGTCACACTGGCAGGCTGGGCAGAAAGAAGAGAAGCACCGAGGACAGTGAGCATCATGGCGCAGGACACACACCCCACGCTCCCTGTGCACACCTGGAAGCACCATGAAGCTTCCAGGTGCAGCCGGCTCTATTAAGCAGGTAGTTACGTACACAAGGCAGTCTCGTGCAATAGCGCAGAAATGCTGAAGATGATGTTCTTGCAGACATCTGTCATTGGAGTTTTCACAACGCTCCTGCTGTTTTCCAGACACCGGTATCTCTGGAACGTTTCCCAAGCGCTGTTGGTGACCACATCTTCACCTGAGCCTCCCACGGTGAATATGTCCAGTGATTTGCAGTACGGCATGAGGACAAGCTATAGAAGAATTTCATATTGGCACTGTGTCACTTTTTACAAATAGCCTCCACCAAAACTGTGAAAATACGCTACTATCCCACTTCCCAATATGCTTTTTAGCCCCAAAACCAAACAAGCAGATAGAAATTGCAAGAAAAGCAACAGAACAATTATAAAGAACTATTACACTTTCTTCGTGGCATAGTTTTCCTATCTACCAATTCCATCCATTCAGAAGAAAGAGTTTGATGCACTGTAAAAGTCTGGCTCTGTGGTCCAGTAGAAGACAACCAAAGCCTATGTGCACAGAAAAGCAATATGCACGCTCTGTGCCTAAAGAAATCTGTTTAAAATCTGGATCTTAAGTAACAACTTCATAAGGCAGCATTCTAGATTTACACAGACGCATCCCAAAAGAAACGCAGACTTTTAGGATTTCAAAAACACTTTTCCATCAGAGCATCCCCCAGGAAATTTCTGCTCACAGAGTCAATGAGTGTGTAGGGGTTCTCCATCTCAGATTCCACCAGGGAGTACTGGGACAGCTCCAGGCGGATGGTGTAGTTCAGCCCCTTCTCAAAGCAGACCGGCCGTGGGAGAACAACATATCTGGATGGAGAACAGGAAACATTTCTCACTTGAAACACCCAGCACTGTAAGGCATTTCAGGTGGCCCCCATAAAGCAATTGAGATAATGGCGAGCAGCCAAGAATGAGCAGAACAAAAGCTACAATGTGAAGGAGCCGTTTTGGAGGCTTGTGCAAGTCAGAACCGGAAAAGCATATCGACAAGGTAAAGAGTAATAATGATGTCCACTCACAGGCTGTACAAACACCTTTTTTTTTTTCAGACAACAAGAATAAACTTAAAAGCTTTAAGACTACAGACACAATATTAAATTCATTTTTTATAACCCACTGGAAATTAAATTTTGTTTTCATAGAGGCCAAGACAAGCTGATAACACGACAACTCTATTTCAGCTGCACTGAGACCACTTTGACAAATTCATTCCAAACTGCAGGGGAAGGTATAAAGATATAGATGCCTCACAGCAGCCTGCTTTCAGTCAAGTTGCAACCCGGCCTTTTTTCTGGTTTTGGTCTACTCAGTTATACTAACCTGGAGCCAGGTGGCAATGAGACAACCTGATTATCATCATCAGGAACTGTGTTGCCACACCGGCTACCTGCGGGAATCTTGCCTGGGCGCGACACAGTGACCACAGCTTTTTCCCATTGATCTGGCAACTGGTGAAGTCAAAAAGAAAGGCTGATTAACGTTAAGTAAGGGCTGTGAGCTCCTGGAAGCATCCAGCACTGAGACAAGGAACAGCTGCAGAGAGGAAGAGGCAGAAGCTCCAGCACCACTGGGGCATCTGCCGGCAGTGGCTTCGGCTGAGATAGGGAGAGGTAGGAGCTCCAGCTTCCTCCTGTGCACCAGCCCTTCTCCATCCTAAAAAAACACAACTCAGAGCATGATATCAGTGGGGGAGGGGGAGGCTAACCTCTGCTCTCCTCACATCTGCATACCAGACCTGAGCCAGCTTTTATCCTCGGTCAGCTGCTATCAAACTTTAGGTAAGGAACATCTTTTATGGTGGGTATTTCTCTTGACCTCCCTCTGCTGTGAAACACCACAGTCAAAAATAACTATTCACAAACTCTTAGCAGCAGGTGTTCAACAGCCAAGATGGACAATTTGTCTCCTAAAGTATGTAACAGCATTTCTATTCATTGCAAGTCTGTCTGGCTGATATCAAATTCATATTCTAATCTGTTCTGAGGGGATTTGTCACTTTTAAATTTGCTTATTAAACAGCTGTTGCAACACACAAGAATGACTTTTTAAAACTACTATTTACTTTAAAAGTAAATAATAGCAGAGACAGTAAAAATCCTCCTGGCTTGTCGTGCATCTCAAACACATAACTAAGCTCCCATCCTTGTCTGCAAGTCTTGATGCTTCCAAGAAGCCCTGGGCTCCCACTGGCCATGCACTGGGATACCAAGCAGGTGCCAGAGAGCAGTGACCCACCTGGGGCTCGTAGCGGATCACGATGTCGTACTCCATGGAGTAGGGGATGTTGTCGATGTGGAACTCCAGGTATGCCCCCTCAGGGACCCTCACAAATCCTATGCCTGTCCACGACGGCGTGCGGTCCTGTGTAGACTGGCGCTCAATTATGTTTACTCCCTACAGAAACAGGAAAGAGAGCTTTTAGTACCAATACATGGAATTTGTGAGCCTCACTGGAGTACATGAAGTTCTACTGATGGATTACTTCTGGATTGTCACATCATTTGCATCCCAGAGAATACGAACTCTCTCCCTTAAACATGTGTGCATGCACACCACTGCCTACCCATTCAAAAAATGGTTGGGGTCAGAAGGGGCCTTAAAGATCATCTAGTTCCAGCTCCCTGTCATGGGCAGAGACACCTTCCATATGACTGTGTATTGACAGAAAGAAAGATAAAACAACTCTGCACAAGTCTTCACCCACTTACCTGTTACTGTGGGAAATAAAATCTAAAATCTTGCTGGGAGTAACTCACTGACCACCTACAGCATCTAGTTCACCCTACACAGATGTATGATTTGCACCAATGCAGGATGTAACTGGACTGCTGTAATAACTTTCTCACCACATTCGTAGCAGTAGGATTTACTGCAGTGGCACAGAACTGCTCTGCTAACTCCCAGCCTGAGTGCTAATTGCTTCCTGATTACATTGGGCCAGGCCAAACCAAATCACTGCTTGGGATAACATCTGAAAGCAAGTCACAGCTGTCATTAACAGGGTGTCACTAAGTAATAAAGATTCTAAACATCTCTAGACATTAAACATCCAAGCTGATGCTAGCTACTCCTTTCAGACTGAGATGTCAGTTTTTTATGTTTCTCTTTATATTAAGCAAAGAAGAGGAAAAAGTTAACAGAAAGGGGAAATCTGTGATGTTTAAATTTCCTGTTTCAAATATATCTGCATCCATGAATAGTTCTCGCTATAAAACAACATCCTGAGCATTCCTATGAAAGCTGCTTCAGTAGAAAGGGATAAAATGAAAGGAAATGTCAATGTATCTGTCACTCCAGGATGTCCCCTCATGTATTCTCACACCCTTTGAAGTGAGCCAAGCTAAAAATTATTACCCTTTGGCTTTGAACAAAGGGATGGAACTCCCACAAAGGACTGCAGGCAAAACATAAGTGAGAGCGTGCAGGGATTGTGCACAGGAACTTGTGACTGCCTGAAAACCCCTATAACTCCATGCCATTTTGTTTCATCTTGCGCTGGGGCCATACCTGAGCATTCAGATCTTATTCTGCCACCAGATTAATAACAAAGTTTTATTTCCCCAATATCAGCATTTTTTAAAATGGTTTGTTCTGCAGGTTTGCAAAGACAAGCAACAGCTCACCTCCCAGCTCGGTGAGGCAGCTCTTCAGGCTGAGCTCCTTGCCCCAGATACCTGGAATCTCCAGCACCGCCCCTCCAGCTGGGAAGACAAATGCACCCAAAGCCGTGCCAGCAAGCACACCCTGCTGCTGGCCAAGTTGTGTTTGATGCTATCTAGCACAGATATCTAGCAGGCAAAACGCTCTGCCCTGGCTTGAAACCTGACATTCTGCCTGAAACAAATAAATTAGGAAACAGTGCCCCAGGCAGACTAGGATCTGGTGCCTCAGAGCACTCATTATCTCAGGAGGAGAAATCCCTTATCCTTGCTGGAGGCAAAAGTAATCAATGCAATCATCTGGCCTCTGTAAATGAATTAAAAGCAAGGCCCTATGCTCAGGGATTGGAAGGAGCCAGAGATCCTAATGTACCTAAAACAAACTGGAGGTAACATCACAGTGACTAAAACAAACCAGAGGTAACATCACTTACAAATCAATTTTTTGCACAATTAGCCACTTATTTAGTCATTAATTAAAAAAATGTCTCTAATGTACAGAAACTCTAAATCACACAGCAAAGTGCTTGAATGTGTATGCTGCTCCCTCCAGGTGTCAGTGACACCTAGAGGAAAATCCAGCATTGGTATTCCACCACACTCAAGGTTAGAGGGCAAAGAGAGGTGGGTGCATATGCAATGGATAAGAAGGGTGCAGACAGAAAATGAACTATACAGTCATGATCAAAGAAACAGATTAAAAAAGGAAAATGAGTGTTTCCTCTCTCTAAAAAACTACATTATTTATCGATACGACTAAACAGGAGGAGCAGGCAGTGCTCTGACAGAACTCCATCTGGCACAATTCCACATTGTCTTTGCGCAACACAGACATTATAAAACAGCCTCGTTCCAACACCCAAATTGCGAAACAGAGCTTTCCCACAGACCAGCACACTCCAGCTGCTACTCACAGGACCCAGGCTGGCTTCCTCGGCCTCGTAGATGTAGTGGTCAAGAGAGATGAAGTAATATCCAGGCTCCACTTGGTTGCACTGACGTCCGAACATGCGGGGCCGGCACTCACACTGGCCAGAATCACTTGAGCAGCTAAAACAGAAAAGCAGTGAATGTACAGCACAGCTTGGCTACGACAGGATGAGCTGGCTCATCTGCACTGACAGAACATCAGCCTGGTCCCAGGCACAGCCAATGTTCACTCCAGCTGTGCACCTGGGTACAGGCGAGGAGTGAGCACAGGCCAGGACCATTTCCAACAGACAGCTTGCATGTGGTTTCCTCTGTTTAGATATTGAGAGGATTGAATGTTACGGATCCCTGGGGCCACACAGTGGTTCTGGGAGTGCTTTGCTTGCTTACAAAGCCAAACACAGCCAAAAGGCAAGTCTGTCCTTCAACTCCAGGCTCGCAGGCCATGCATGCAGCTATCTGCTCATCTGGGCTTGGGCAGAGCAAGAACACGCACGACTCTGCATGCCTCGGATGCTGAGCTGCTCTTGTACTTGGCAAAGCACATCCGAAAAGGCTGCCCATAGGCAACTCTGCTCAGGGCAGAACCACACACAGCTTATTCAGATTTGGATGGACACAGATGTGGGACAGACTGAGAGACTGCTGGAGGGATGTAGAAGGTCTGTTCATTCCCTTTGTAACAAGATATTTTCTCTGTACAGCTTTATTTCAAAATGACCTTTTGCAGCTTCACTGCTCCCAGTGTCTGCTCTGCATTATGAAGAACTCAGGGGTAGTTTTATTTTGATGGGGTCTGGTCATATTTTTTCATAGGAAGGTTTCTTGGTCCAATAAAAATGTTTCTTTCCTTACATTTCAATTTAATATAGAAACCTTTTCTAAAATTAAAACCTTTTGTGTTTCCATGGAAAATCTCCAGGTTTTTTTAAGCCCAGTCTGAAAGTAATTTATACCTGAAATCAGTTTTGAAACTATGGAGATACACTTCAACAGTGTTTGCTTTCAGACGACAAAGTGCTCCAGAAGGGGAGCAAGAAAGTTTCCCCTCTGGGGATGTTAATAGCTCCAGTGCCCAAGCTGCAATCTCTGTGCTTCGTATGGAAAGGAGTTTAGGGCAAGGTGTGGTTGCCCAGGTGTTGCAGGCAGCAGAGGGAAAAAAACCCAGGAGAGTGGCATCAATCCACTCCCTTGGGAAATTGTTGTGGTTTCAGACAAAAGCAGGCTATTTCAAAGGATTTGTGGAGGGAAGGAAAGACAAAAGAGAGCACAGAAATATGTCACTGTAGAAAAGCCATGCACCCAGTGTAGGGGAAGCTGGTCTGGTTACCTGAAATCCCTGTGCTGGAAGCCAGGACTTCCCATACTCTATGGATGCATCTCCAAAACCTGAGTTTCTCTCTGAACAACCACCACTTCCCCAATGGATATGTGCAGACCTATTTGCCCCATGCAGTGCTGCAGGAGCAGTGCAGCAGTACTGCACTGCTGGCATGCTTCTCCAGGACTGATGGACAGACAGACAGGCTGCCTAAAGGGCCAAAGGGCCAACATGTGGGCCAGACCAAGAGCCCACACCAAGAGATGCCTCTACCATCCCCTGCAGCAATCAAGATCTGCCACTTTCCGCACACAGGAAGCAAAAAGATGATTCCAAACACTGCCCTCTAGAAAATACGAAGGTGTTGTGATTGCAAATGGGGCAAACCTCACTGGGGTGAATGATTATAGGAGAGGACTGGGGTTGGAACTCACTTGTTATGCAGTGCTCCTCCCTGGTCGCAGTCACAGGGTCGACATCCATCCATGTCATTGCTCAGGCCCCAGTGCTCAGGCTGCAGGAGAAGATATCACTGATGTAATCACATCCACCCCACAGCCACATTCTGCAGTGCACAACGTGAGCCACTCTTGGTTGGCCCCTTGAAAAGCCACAACCATCAACAAAACTCCTCCGTCTGCTCTCCTCCATTCTTCCAAGTGGCCCAGGGGCTTGAGAAACAAAACCCCTTTCCACCAAGCTTTAAAAAATAACTTCCAAAGGACTCAGTCTCCTTTGCTTCACTCCTACCACATCATTTAAACCAGTTTGGGTGCAGGCTGCCAACCCACAAAGGGCTCTGGAACTGCAGCCCAGCTCACTGCACCCAAGCAGAGAGCAGCATAAGGGCTTAGTGTCTGGCTATGCCCGTGTAGGGCTGTTCCTCTACGGCTTGCTCAGCGGAAAGAAAGACAGACAGCCTTGTTTAGCTTTTCCATAGTTTACTGTCAGATAAGAGAGCCTGTCAGTGTTTATACAAACATATCCCTTTATTTGACAGCATGTTTCTATAACACTCCAGCACACACAAACATTGTATGGAAATGTATGTGTAGCAATTAATCCCTGTCTAAGAAATGGCCAGTACAGAAAATCTTATCTTTTGCTTCTCAGTCCATTTTACCTTTCACCCCAACAAGAACTCGGGCAGAACTTCCCCAAACCCACATTATCGCAGAGCAACCACAATAGTTATCCTAACATCTTACTCCTTGGACACACTGAAGCAACAGGAGTTAATTTTAGATGCTATCACCTGCCTCAACTCTCTCCCAGCACACAAATCCCTCCCTGTAACATAGCTCCATGGCTCTCGACACCTTGAGGTACCCACCCAGCCCGAACACCAGGCGCCTGCTTGCTAGCATCCCTCACACCAGCGTCTCCTCATTATTCTTACAGTAATCTACTTACCAGGCACTGATTGCACTGCTTTCCTGTCACCAGGCGCTTACAATAGCAGTTTCCTGTCTCTGAATCACAAGGATTCCCTCCAGGATGGGTACCCAGAGGATTACACGCACAAGCTGGATTGGGAAATACAAACAGGCAGGTCAAAACACAAGATTTCAGCGATAGTATCCAATTTAAATATTTATATTAAAGCTTCCCTAATTTCCCAGGTCAGAGATTAATTGCACATTTTGCCTACCACCCAGCCCAGTAAAACTCCTCTGGCTTAGAGACTTAAAAAGAAATAGGATTCTGCTACTTCCACTGCATGTATTCCCCAGGACCAGCTGGGGAGATGGGTTTTAGAAGAGAGTGGACTCCAAGCTACAGCAGATCTACAAGAATGTTTTTTTTCTTTAGCAAAACATGAAACAAAGGAAAAGAAAAACAACCCCACAAAACCACCCTCTCCCAGGGCTAGCAGCACCTCAAAGAGCTTTTGATCCCACATAAAGGAACATATGTTTTTACTCACACTGACAGCCCGCTGGGTCATCAGCACTCAGTCCATAGAAACCTTCTTTGCAGAGATCACAACGTTCCCCCTCGACGAATAATTTACAGCGGCACTGGCCAGCAATGAGGCCCGTAGAGAAGTCAGTGTAGCGATCACATACGCCACCATTTTGGGAGCCAGCTGGGTCACAATTACAAGCTAAGAAGGAAGCATTACACACATTTTGTTGACTGCTACAACAGAAAAGGCCAAGTCTCACACTGAGTAATGTAAACGGCTGCTGCATAGAGTACGGTTACCACAAAGAGTAGAGATGACACAAGCTGAGCATGAAGCCACCAAATACATTTGCAGATTCTTGAAGAAAAGAAACAAAACACAGCTAGGCTCACTCAACTCCTCCAAGCTAACCTCCAACTTCCCCTCCAGATCCTTGGGATGAAGGAAGGGGTGGGGAAGACAGCAGTAGCTACGACAAATCCCAAATCTCCCACAGCAAGCCCTGAGGACCACAACCCAGGCCCTACATTCATCCCACCAGGCACAGGGCCATCCTTACGCTCGCAGACGTCAGGGTCCCGCAGGTCTCTCTCTGGGTGCTGGAAGTAGAAGGGCTTGCACTGCTCGCAGTTGCGCCCCACAGTGTTGTGCTGGCAGTCGTCGCACACCCCCCCGCTGGTGTTCCCTGTCGCCATGTACACGGCCATGTCGAAGTGGCACTGTGCGGAGTGGCCGTTGCAATTACACTCTGTGATAAAGATGAACATCGAGAGTAGCCTCAGAGGAGATGAGTCAACTGAAGAACAGGCTTTAGATTTGCATTTGACCCAAACTCACTTTTGCATGCGTTACTATTGCGGCCTTCGGCAGGTCGCCAAGGTAAGTCATGGTAGAAATCCAAACACTGCTCGCAGTTCAAGCCCTTGGTATTATGCCTGCACATGCAGTGCCCGTGGACCTGTCATTAAAATAAAATATATATATATAAAAAATTGGAGAAATAGTTGATTATTAGGGAGGGTGGAAAAAAAAAACACGCTCCTCCAATTCACTCAAAATATAACTAGTGGAAATACTTCTGGAATCTTTGCATTATAATGCAGGTAAGTGGAAATGAAGGGCCACTTGCCTGCTTAGGTTAAGCTTGTCCTCATAACAAACCTGTCCTTCCCTTACTGGAACTCATGCATGAATAAATGCTTTCAGGCACAAACAAGAAGAGCACAGTTCCACCTAAATAGTCACAAAAGCATCTCAGAGCTGGTAATTAGCTGTTTATTAGCTGTTAATTAGATATTAACATGCATCAGGTTATATCAGCATGTCAGTTCTAGCCCACTGCTGCCATACCTTGCTTCTCAAAGGAAAGATAGCACATTTTGGATGGGTTTCATCCATCAAGCCAAGGCTTTGTCATCAACACACGAGCACTGAGCAGACAGTGTTGGTGTGACAGCCACTGCCTTCAGTGACGGGGACTACCAGCACCAGAGCCACAATTCTAAGGTAAAGGGCTGCTGTCAAGTGGAGACCCTGGCAGAGAACAAGCAGCAATGGGGAAAACCCATATCCTGCAGCCCCTGAGGCAAACACACAGCTTTCCCCTATGCCTCTGCATTTTCATCTAGTTAATAACTCACTCATTAACACGCCTGCTACTATTGCTCATTAGGCAAAAAACATGGGGAAACCCAGAACGAAGAAGGGATGGGACACTCAGACAATGGCACACAAGGCAGGCATCAGAATTTTCCTACAGAGCTTGCTGTCAATTAATCAGGGCTGCAACTATGCAAATTGCTTCTCAGCTGATAAGGAGTGATACAAATGCAGATCTTGTTTGATTCATGAAAGTGTTTCTTTCCTTAAGGCCACTCTTTCCTTCAATTTTAGGGCAACGATGTCAGCACACACATCTCCTGCTCCTTTCAGTAACACTCCCCTTCTACCTTCCTGCCTTTTAATTTCATCAGTTCTTTAACATAATTAGAAAATGAATGCTAAAACTATTTCACTGAATCTAAGCTCTCCATGCTTGATTAATGTCAGTAAGGACAGATAATAGCTTTGCTGTTAAAGAACAACTTCAATGGTTTTCTTGTTGGTAAGGGAAGAGTGGAGAGGAACTCAAATTTCTTCTATCACATTTTCACCTCACTGTTTCCATATTGCTTTAAAACAACAAAACAAATCAAAACCCACAATCAGGAATAGCTACATGGAGAAAAGTGGGAATATTCACCATTCCTTCCACTTCTTCGTTGAAGCCCTCTACCGGCGCGCACTCACTGGCATGGCCATAGCAGAAGCAGTTCCCACGCACCACCATGTCGTAAATGGCATAATAGTACTTCTCCCTGATCTCCATCCTCGAATCCAGGAGGTTATCTCCCAGCGTGTGCAGCTTGGTAAACTTGACTCTTAGATTTGTGATCTTCAACAGGTCTGCAGGGGACACCAGAAAAACATGTTTTGGAGTTATTTACCAGATACTGTACTGAATGGGAGGAAGCCAGCAGTGACTTCCCAAACACACTTCCTATGGGCAGATGAGATCAGGTTTAATTTCAGCTCTTACATGCTACGTATTACATCACTTCATATTCCCCATTTTAAAAATTACAGTAACTCACTACAGGCTGATACTGTGTAAGGT
Source organism: Phasianus colchicus (assembly GCF_987193195.1). Taxonomy (NCBI): domain Eukaryota; kingdom Metazoa; phylum Chordata; class Aves; order Galliformes; family Phasianidae; genus Phasianus; species Phasianus colchicus. The sequence continues at coordinate 15,574,582 of NC_143436.1, forward strand.
AGTTTAAGCTTAAATAAAAATACTAGCTTGTTTTACTATAGGCATGCACAGGCAAGAGCGCAAATTGCAAAGGCACACACACCAGTCCCCACCAGATGAGACACTGCTTCTCTGGACACTTTGGGGTTCCAAGTGTAAGATGTGGGCAGCAGAAGGAAGGGAGGGGATCAATATTAAGCAACTGCTGAGCTTTAAGAGTTATGAGTCTTTTGAACAAAAATCTAAGTTGGAAATAAGACACAAATATATTGTTCTTTCTTATACATCCAACTTTCCCAGCAAATTTAATAAGCTCATGAAAGCAGCCTCTCTCTCCTTTAAAAATCTGGGTAAAAACATACAACCAATACAGCAACTAGCAGACGCTCTCCTACTTCAGCTATTTTCTTCTACTACAGTTAACTTTACACAGAAGGACGTGAACTGAAACTAAAAAGGAAAATGAAATTAGAGGTCAACTTTAAGGCCAAACACTACCATTCCCTATTCAAGCCAAGTGCTAAAAGAGGTTAAACTTTGACCACACTACAGCAACAGGTCTGTACACATCTCTGCTTTCCTTGCTCGCAATGACTCTTCACGCCTGCTGTGGGCATTTTTGGTTTATGGCCATACCTGTGTAGACCAGCTATGCAGATTTACTAAGGCCAGTCACTCAAAAGTCGTTATTCAGATGTTTTAAATTCTAAAATATAGAACAACACCCTTGATTTTATCTCAAAATGCAAAATGATCCAAATACATTTGCAGTTCTGATACTTTGCTTTCTGAAAACTGTACAATTACAGGATAACACTCCAAGGCTTCTCTTGGTGATTACATGTATTTTGCAGAGGGGGTTCCTTAAACAAAACTCTCTTCCTCAACCAATAAGGAAAGAACCAACTACAACAAAGTGGGTAAGGCTGACCACATGAGCTGATGACAGCGACTGCTATTTCCCAGTAGATCACCGAGTCAGGAAAAGAACTCATACCAGGAGTGCGTTCATATGACTTCAAAATTATTATGAGGGCTAATGTTTGACATTGATTGTGGATTGCTGCTTTTCAAAATAGTAAATAAGTACAGAAGCACTTCCAAATGAGCCTAGAAGATAAGTGCATACATACTTTGAATCCTTGGACTGTATGGATCTTCAATTCTGAAAGCGGGATCTAAAACACGATATATGACCTGGGGAAAAACAGTACAACAGAAGGCTCAGGGACTCCGAATTTGTATGGAAGAAGTCTACACAACAAGCACTTGAAAAAAAAACTCTGACCTCTCCCTCAGTTGAAGGCTCAATGTCGGAGTATCGGGAATCACAGATGATATCATCCACCTTCTTCATGGGTCCAGTTGAAATCCCAGGAAATGAGCTCTCACAGTCATATGCAAAATACCTATACACTTGCCATGTTTTTCCAAAGTCAGATGATCTTTCTATCAGCATTGCAGCAGGGCGGAATGTCTAGTAATGAGAAAACCAAAGGAGGCTGTTTTTTGTTAACTATTACTCGAATTTACATTGAGCACTTCTAACTGTGAGGAATCAACACATCTGGATTTTCATCTCTCCCCTCTCTGTAGAAAGTATTTGCCCTTTCATCCTTTACCACTGATATCCTATCTTCTGTTCAGAGGCAGATCTTCAACTTAATGCACATCAAATCACAGATCATCTGTCTTTAGAAAAGACTGCATTCAGTGATCAAGCAGTTAAGTGCCCAAACTTAAAGTTTCTCAGATTTCAAATCCTTTCTCAAAACTAGAGATTAAAGCAGGGCTCCAGAGACAAAGGGATTTTTTTCACTGCTTGTGAAAAGCAGCACAGCCTTCTTCCTTGCCATACCTCCTCCCATCTTCTGCAGATAAGACCTCATGGGCCTGTGATAATAATGTTTCAATCAACTGCATTTCAGAATGCAGATATCAATACCTGACTTGCAATAAGAAGAGCCACATGTCGCATCATTAAGAGCACGGATTCAGAGAAAGCCATCAAGGAGCCAAGCACAAAAACATCTCAGTCATGGCTGGAAACAATTTTTTTTTCTGCTTCCTGGATGAAAATATCACCCTCCTTACAAACTGGTATCTCACCCAACAGAAAGCCAACCAGAGGTAATGCAGCTCAAGAGCCTTCCACACAAAGCCAACAAGTCAGCACTAAAATTGTTTTTCCCCCTGGTCTTCCTCCTGACCAAGCATCCATTGAGCTCAGCAGCACAGCACCAGCACCAGGCCGGGGCTCCTCAGGGAACTCTCACTGCTGGGGACATGCAGTGATGACCAGAGGGGACCACCTCAGCCACCACTTGTCAGAAAAACAAGCTGATTTCACAAGAAAAACAGGTTGGCCATGAGCCAGCAGTGTGCCCTTGCGGCCAAGAAGGTCAATGATTTCCTGGGGTGTGTTAAAAACAGCACAGCAAGCAGGTCAAGGGAGGTGATCCTCCCCCTCTGCTCTGCCTTGCTGAGGCCACAGCTGGATTGCTGTGCCCAGTTCTGGGCTACTCAGTGCAAGAAAGACGGGGATGTTCTAGAGAGAGTCCAGCAGAGGTAACTGAACAAGCTGCCTAGAGAGGCTGTGGATTCTCCTTCCCTGGAGATCATTAAAACCCATGTGGACACTCTTCTGTGCAACCTACCGTATGGGACCTGCTACAGCAGGGAGGTTGGAGTAGATCTCCTTCCAACCCCTACAATTCTGCATAAATCAAGAGATTTTCTACGTGTAGAGAGCAGGGATTTAGCCTCGCAGGAACTGCAGCCCCTAAATCGAGCTGAAGGCTGCTGCTAGCACTTGCCTGTGATTTAGGATGTACAGGACATAATCTGCCATTCCAAGACATCTGTTTGGCAAGAAACAAAGACACTCTGTGTACAGATGTTCCTTCTTCCTGAAGACCTTCCCATTTGCCAAATGAAAGCTGATAACATAGCCAATTTTTTTTAAAGAAAAATCTTTGCTTCTAAATGATCTAGCTAATGATCATCTATAAACACAACCACCACAGAGACAAATGACCTGGATTTTGTATGACTCCTTCTGCAGCCTCACACACTTGATGTTTAAGCACAACACAAGCCACACAGTCACAGTTGAGCGACTTCAGGAGTTAATGGTTGTCAGATCTGAAAATCAGGCTAACCAGCTCACATGGAGCCCATGTCCCAAACACAGAATCACAGAATGGCCAGGGTTGGAAGGGACCTCAAGGATCATGAATCTCCAACCCCCCTGCCACATGCAGGGCCACCAACCTCCTCATTTAATGCTAGACCAGGCTGCCCAGGGCCCCATCCAATCTCGCCTTGAACACCTCCAGGGACAGGACATCCACAACCTCTCTGGACAGCCTGTTCCAGTACCTCAACAGTCTCTCTGAAGAATTTCCTCCTGAGGTCCAACCTAAATCTCCCCTCCCTCAACTTAAAACCATTTTCCCTTGTCCTGCAATTATCTACCCTTTCAAAGAGTTGATTCCCCTCCCCTCTGTAGGCTCCCTACAAAAGAGTGTGAAAGACTCTATTGTCCCTGTCTTTAGGAGATGCATGGGGTTTTGCACAGAGCTCACACAACAGGTAAGGCTGCAGCATCCTTACCTTGAAGGTCATGATGAGATGAGTGAAATGAAACTCAGCCTCCAGGTTCAGCTGGATTGTCACATTCTCCAGACCTGCAAGAGCAGAGAAAAGGAACTGTGCAGCAAGGAAGGACACTTGCCAGTCTCTGCATCAATATTTCACCAAGGCTCTATGCTCTGGTGACATTGGGATTCTCTTCTCCGCCACTTGACTCTAATGTCAAAAAGGGATACAATGCATTAATGAGTTACAAGGGGACACTACGGACCTGCTGAAGACTGCATGACACGAGGGATTACTGTGCATCACCTGCAAAAACATGCTGTACCCAAAGCACGAGCCTGCACTGCCTTTATTTCAGTCTGTAATGTGGCTAACAGCACCAGATGCGGGACAACAGTAGCTGTATAACCCAGCCAACCCATAGCTCAGTGCTCAGAGGCTGGCAGGAGTGAGGACACCAAGCCCCACGCTGTCTGCACACACTGCAACCACAAGGCAGCACGCCAGCTGTGAGCCTCTGCAGTCCTGACATCCAGCATCCCACCTTGTAGGGACTGCTTCCCACCTTTTTTCGCTCACTCTGGACTCTCCTGTCCATCTGGACACAGGAACTGTTTCTTTACAGTATCTTTTTTGATATACTCCCAAACCAGCCACCCCAGTCTTTGCAATCACAAGGGCCTGGAAATCATGACGAGCAAAACGTTTTCCAAGTGGTACAGTGTGACTACCTACGGTCAAGGACTGCACAGAAACAACAAGTTGCAAATATTATTTTGTCATGCAAAAGACTTCTCAAGACAGTTGGGTACTAACTACACTGCAGTCAGAAATATTAAAAAAATCAAGCGAGATTTGCAGCAAGGAGGAAGGATAAAAAAGGAAAAGAATAAACCAAGAGAGTGCTTAAATTTTCAACCAGTTGTGACTTGACGTGCAGTGTAAAGCAGTGTACCCTTCTGTTGCATGCCTGAATGGGGGAAAACATGAATTGGACAGAAAGAATCATTTGTTTTTCGTTGTTGAAGGACATTTTCATGACCTTATGAGCTAAGAACTTTTCTGTGTGGATGCTGCCAAGCCTGCTGCAAAAAACATGAATTGTTTGGAATGCTAGAAGAGAACCAGTAGGGACGGGTGGCTCGGTAGTCTGATCTATATGGTTAAAACACGGTTAAAAAGGACTTAGGGAAAAATGTTCTCTACCAAGCAACAGAAATGTTACAAATATTACCATGTTATTTTAACAGAGTCAGATAGCTCCTGCCAGTGCATTTGCAGAAATCCCATCCTGTCCTTCTGGCTTTAGGGCAGGATGAAAATCTAGATGCCTTGCTTTCTATAGGAAAGCGTGCCAAAAGCAGAACCATAAAAGCCAGAAGGGCAGAGGAAGGGCAAAAAATAAAATAAAGGCCACCAAACTAACATGCAACTTGTTGAATTTTTTAGCTTGCTGGCTCGTTTCTGGCATTAGTGTAAGCGTTTGGCACATGAGAACAGGAATCCAGGCTCGTGGCAGCAGAACAGCAGCCAGCAGTCCCGGCAATGCGGGGAAGCCCCGCAGTGAGCCTTCCTTGGCAGCACTGCCCAGGATCTGCACCGCTGGAAGGCTGCTCTGCTCTCCTGCCCAGACACGAGACAGGCCTGAAGCCGCTCAGGGAAACTTCTCTTTTTAGGAAAGGATTCTCACTAGCGGCAGGAGAGCTCTTTCCAACACTCCTGGAGGGCTCACAGGGTTTAGTTACGGATATGAAGCTGCTCCAGGACACATAAAAGCAGCGTTTTACTCAGCCCTCAGCTAACAGCGTGATCCTTCCCTCAGCAGTAATTACCAGCCCTGAGCTAACAGCAAACACGGAGGTACTGCAGACAAAGGGAGAGCGCCTGAGACCCAGCTCCCAGCCACACCGCATACCATTTTCCGACTGCCACCAAAGCTTGAGACGATTTGGAGCGAATGTGGTGACCACGTTCTCAATGCGATGGCTGTCGGGATTGAGAGTGTCGTGGAAGGGCTCCTCAGAATCGCATATGAAACATTTTTTGTCCTCCTGGAACAACAAGATAACCAGCATTACCGATTTTATCCACGGGCAATAGTTGTTTCCTGCAGATAAGAGTATTTTTCATTCATACTACATTCCACGCATTTTGCCTTTGGGAGGCATCGAAGGTGTGGTGCTTTGTTTCTCAATTAATTGATAAGTGTATTTACCTTTATAAATTGATGCAAAACGCCAAATGGAAAATATGCCAGGAATTCCATAAACTGTACTTTTATGGGTGGAATCAGGCAGACACTGGAGAGGGACTGTGGCATCAGTAACGCGGGCACACCTCAACTCCCAAAGTAGTGTTTCTGGACATAAATCACACCTCAGCACCTCAGCATTTAGGGGATGGCAAAAGCCAACAAAGCGCCTTTGTTACTTGGCTGTAGCAGGGTGCTGATGCCCTGGGACTCTGACCCCAACGCTGAGCCCGGCGTCACCCCCAGCAGCGCAGCGAGACCCGGCGGGGGGGAGGTTGTTGGGTAACTGCGGGCACAGGAGGGAGCGGCTCTCCTTCAGAGGGGCAGAATCAGCCCCCATTGTGTCTGCAGCAGCCCTGCCCCGGGGCTATCTCCTTACTTTCCGTATAACCGAGCTGCCGATTATCGAAATTCCATTCCTATCCTCCATCTCCGCTGAACGCAGAGCTTTTAAGCTTAAGCAGCAACGACCTTTGTGTTTCCCACAGTTGGACCCGACAGCCCCACTCGCGTCCCGTCCGTCGCAGCCCATACAAACATAATTATGCCACGGGCGCAGCGGCCGAGCACTACAGACCACTTGCAATCAGGAAGCTGTCTAGACGGCTCCGTGCAAGGCTGAAATAAAGGAAAAGCACTGACGGAACTCACGGCGGCCCGTTCCGTCTCACCGGCTGCCTCACGGCACGCGGCCGCCTCGCAACGGCGCTCCGACGGCGCGGGTCTCCCCGGTCCCGCTGCTCCCCCCGGGGCTCGGCACGGCGCCGCTCACCTGGAGGTGGCTGACGATGCAGTAGGGCTCGGGCTGGCGGAGGCCGCACGTCGAGGAGGCGGAGAGGCGGGCGGCGCGGCCGATGAGGAGGTCGCCGGTGGCGGGGTAGCAGCTGCCCTCGGCGCAACCGTAGCTGTACTCGGGCTCCTGAGCCGCCGCGACCCGGAGCGCTGCGGGAGAGAGGGGGGAGAAGGGGGCAGCGCCGTCAGGACGAGCCCAGCGCAGCCCCAGCCCCCCGCGCCGGACCGGGGCTCCCCGTGCCCCGACGGCTGCGGGAGCGCGAATAGGAGAGGGAGCAGGACAGGGAGAGAGCTACCGAGGCAACAGCAGAGGTAGAGCGGGAGGCGGCCCATGGCGAGCGGCGGGACGGGACGGCTCTGGACGGGACGGGACCCCCGCTCCGGAAGCTCCGCGCCGCCGACAGCCTCAGAGCCGCCGCTGCACGCAGGCGCTGCTGCTCCACGCGGCTCCCGGGGAGCGGCTCCGCGCCGCCGGGCGCCCCCGGCCCTCCCCCTCCGCCCCGCCACCCCCGCGGGGCCGGGCCGGGCCCGGCTGCACGGCGCTCCCGGCCCGACGGCGGGGCGGGCCCAGGGCGGCCCCTCCCAACGAGGGGCCCCGCCGCAGCGGTACGGCCGGGGAGGGGGCGGCGGAGGAACGGGGCGTCGCGGCGCGGCCCGGGGAGAGCGGCCCTGGGTTGCGGGGCGGAGGGCGGCAGAGAACCGTCTGCAACCCGGGCTCGCGAGCTGACACCCGAGTGGGAGTGGAGGGGAGCCCGTGCTGGGTGCGTGCTCCGGTGTGGGGATGAGCGAACCCGACGGGGCGACGCCCCCCCAGAGATGTTATCGGCGGAGAAACCGTTTGGGAACGGGCTTGGAGACCGCCCTGCGCGCTGCCTGCCGTCCGAGGCCGGGCAAGGGCGCTGGCCGCCCATGCGACAGCTATATCGTGCAGTGCTCGGTGGCCACAAAGCACGAGGAGAGGCCGCCGGCAGCCCCTCCCTAGCTCCAGACACACAGCGCCGGGATGGTGGAGGGATGGTTTGAGGAGAGCAGACCAATTTGTTAGTGCAGCGGGAGCTCTGCTGGCAGGCTGAAGCTGCAGCGTTTGTCCTCCTGCTGCGAGTGAGGCTGGAAATGTGGGATCCTGTGGGCTCGGTGTGCCGAGACGGGTCCTGAGTTCTGCACACAAGGTGTGCTGTGCACGCACAGGCGGTGCGTAAATCCTTCGCCAGGTACCGGTGTCCCTCAAGAACACTTTGCCCTCACTGTTTGCAGTCACTGAATGGAAACGTGCGGCGGGCTGCGTCCCACAAAACCCTGCCGGGTAGGTAAATATGCTCGCTCTCGTTTTACAGATGGATAAGCAGAAACAGAGAGATACCAAGTGGCCTGCCCTAAAGGTTAAACACCAGGTCTGGAACATAACCCAGGGCTCACCACCGAAGGGCTCATGGCTGTGTTTCATTAAAGATGCCCAGGAAATTAAACCATTCTTAGCTGGCAGGACAGGTATTGAGGTATTGTTATTCTAAACCTCTTTTGCAATGTGGTCTTTGAATTCACGGAACTCATAGAATTTCACAGTCCTGTCATGCAAATCACAGCTTGGCTTTGTGTTAGTTTCAATACAACAATGCATTTGTCCTACTTAGAAAATGCTTTACTCTGCTGCGGTCGGTGAGCTCCAGCAGTAAGGGGCAGAAGGTGTCTGCAGCATCCCTCCTGTCTGCGTGCAATAGCGGTGTTTCATTTCCACTGGATTCTTTTCTGTTGCATATTTTTCTAATTTTTATTGAGTTTTTATCTTTCTTTTTTTCTCTCTTTCGTAGTCTGGCTGAACTGTTATCCTCTCCGGATCTAACACAGGCTGAGTGTGCCCACGGAGCTGCTTGTGTGCCTGGCTCAGGGATGTCTCTGAGCTCAGGGAGGCCCAATTTACCGCCTGTTGTAGCACGGCTGTGGTTGAATGCCCAGAAACATCTGCCAAGATCCTGTTTGATTGAGTATCTGTTTGGATTCACATGGTTTTGATTAAATGTTGTTTGTTTCCACAAGAAAGAGAACTGGGGTTGGAAGGACTCTTAACAAGTGGGTTTGATCCAGATCAAGCATGTGCATGCAGATTGACTTTACAGAAACACTTTTAAAAGTTTCCTCTCATGGATTCATCTCATCTCCAGGCCTGCTTTATTGCCTCTCACAGGTGATTTTTTTGAAATGCTAAAATTCAGGAAAAGGTAAAACGCAAATTCTGTGCACACCAGCCCTGCACGTGCCTTTGCCAGGTCACATCAAGGTTACAGTTTGGTGCTGTTGTTGTCACAGCAGGAGCTGCAATGCATGTGGCACTCTGCCTGCTATGCAGCTGGTCGGAGTCACAGGAACAACACTGAGATCTCTGTGCCAGCTGTTGCTATGCAAGCCCCCCACCAGGTACAGATGCTTTTAACTCTCTAACTGCACAGGTTTCATCTCCTTGGGCGGACGCAAGGCAGGCTGTCACGTGAGGCCTGCTGTACGTGTGCTGCTGGCACCGGGCCGCCTCAGGACTGATGGAGGCAGCGCCCGGCTCCTCACAGCGCACTCACACAGCCCACAATGAGTGCGTGCTCCCTGTGGGGCAGTGCAGGTGGGCATGGCTCATTTTTATTGAGGGAAAGCTGGAGATGCTCTGCTCAGCTCCAGGAGTACCAAGGGTGAGATTCTGAAGCGGAGGCCTCGCTCCCTTTGACCTTTCTAACACTATACCCTTCCTGTAGCCTTTATCTACCTCCTGTCTAATATTAGAAACAAATTCTAAACTAACATTTAGGACGAATCCTGTGTTTTGTACGGCTACAAGGAGCTGCTGTGCAAAACATGACTGCTGTAAAGCACCACCACGTGTAGGAGAACTGCTGAGAAACTTCTTCAGAGCGCGCAGCCTTCAGCTCCATGGTTAGGCTGAAGTGCTGGGGCCGTTCTCAAGCTGGAGAGTGCTAATGAAAAACGTGGGCCGCCCTTTAGGAACACACAAAAAAGGTACTGCTGTGATTTCGGAGTCGATTTCGGCGTTAAACATCTGTGCACTGCCATCCAGCGGGCACTGGGGGCTTTGCTGCCTGTCACCCACCGCTCCTGGTGGCTCAGTGTGGTTTTGGATTCCTCTGAGGGTCAGGTCCTGCAGGTAGCCCCAGGCACTTGGAGGTTCAGCAACATAACTGAGGGTGCTTGGAGCCATCTCTGAGGCAGCTGTCTGGGGATCTCTTACAAATCCTCCTTTTTCAAGTCCCTTTTTGAGTCCACGCATCTTAACATCATAGAATCACCAGGGTTGGAAAAGACTTCCAAGATCAAACAGTCCAACCGTCCACCTACCACCAATATTTCCCTACTAAATCGTGTCCCTTAGTACATCTAAATGTTTCTTGTACGCCTCCAGGGACAGCAGCTCCACCTCTTCCCTGGTAATACATTGGCACAGGCTGCCCAGGGAAGTGGTGAAGTAGCTGTCCCTGGGGGCACTCAAGAAACATGGAGATATGGCACTGTGGGACATGGGTAAGTGGGCACAATGGGAATGGGCCAATGGCTGGACTAGATGACCTTAGTGGTCTTTTCCAACGTTAATGATTCTATGATTTCCAGCCCTCGCAATGAGAAGTCATAGGCTGTGGACAGCTGTGTATTTTTGAGTTCCCCTCAGGACTGTATCCTGATTACAAAAGTTTATTAAAAGTTGCTTATATTCCATATAAACTCATACAGACTAAAAACCAAGAGAAAGTTACATTATTCCCCACACCAAAATTCTGAACACACCTTCAGACTTACATACAGAGGACAGCCACCCTGTGCTCATGAGGTGGTAAACACAGAGGCCTCTATTGCACTTTACCTGCCCAGCCCTTAGCTTTTGCACGTTGAGTACTTGCTTTCCTGCTCTGTGATTTCATTTTTAATGGCTATCACTTGTTCCTCTAGTTGTCTGAGTTGCTCTGCCTTGTCTTGCTTGGTTTGATTCAGGTCCTGAAGCTTCTTCTCCAAATCTGTAAGAGTAAAGTCACATACAGCAATGCACTTATTTGTTGTGTAAGCAAAATCCAGGGATTAACAATGTTCCTTTTTCCAGCAGTTTTGGAGGCAATAAGCCCATTTCAAATGGAGAATGTTATATATGCAACTGGAGGGAAAAGCCTGGCTTCTAGACAGTGAGAAAAACATAACAGCTTTAAAACAGTTCATTTCTCAGCATGTGCTTTTGTCTGTCAGCTATGATGGAGCAGGACATAGAGCTCTTAAAGCAGCTGGTTTAATTGAAAACATTCAGAGGGACACTGCAGCTACTAATGTGTGTAAAGCCTAGAAAATTTGAATGTAATGGGCTTAGGTCTTCTTCATTTACAGAAGTATTTTCCTAGTACCTGTGAAGATAAACCAGTGAGAAAATAATGGCACCCTATTTGCTGCCTGTTCCCAAAGCATGGACGTTTGGAAAGACTGAAATTCTCTCAGTACTTCTTTTCAAAATGCCTGCTCAAAATATTTATTTGGCTTCTGTCTTGAAGGATTTGCTCCTGGGATGCAATTTCTGCTTCAGTTCTGCTGATATTATATGGCAGTTTTGGATGTTGAATAGCATCCTATGCCCAAGGATTCCCAGTAGGCATGCCCAGACCTTCACTACAAGCAGAATTAGCTCCTCTGTGTGCAATTATGTGAGCTGTACTGGAAGTTTGCCTTGCAGCGTCCCTGCATGTGGATGTGCACCTTCTCTTTTGATGGAAAAACACCTACCTGCATCTCTTGGTAACACAAATTGTCATCCAGGTAGTGTAAGAAAAGGCAAAGTGCAGAGGAAAGATGGAAGGTCCAAATACCCAAATCAAAGCTCCTGGCTACATCTGCAGCTACATTTTTAAAGCTCATCTCTGAGAGCCTGAAACAGGCTGCACAGATTTTGCACACATCCTGCTTTTACACTGCCTGAATCAAATCACTGCAAATCTCACTATGGACACTTCTTGACCTCTGCAACCAACATATGTCAAAAAATAACACAAAACAAAAAAAACATCACTACTCAAACCAATTCAACTACTGGAAAACTGTTTATGAAGGTTCAAGCAGTGATTTTCACTAGTTAAACTATTTTAAACTCAATTTCAGGTGAACCTGGCCTGCTAATATTAGTGGGAAAGGCTTCCAGTTTAATTTCCACGATTTCTTCTGCTTGCTGTATGGAAAGGAGAACATCACCTGTTATTCTTCTAATTTTTTTTTCAGCCTCTTCAGCCAGTTTTTCTGCTTCTTCCTTCAGCTGCTTCACTTTTTCTAGAGTTACTTTTGGAGATCCTTTTGCTTTCAGCTTGCCTTGAAGAATGGTGTACTTCCTTTTAATGTCAGTGAATTCCTGTAACAAAACCCCATTACTTGGTTTAGGAGCATCTGTTAATTAACCTGGCATACCAAAAGGTATTTTAAAAAAAAGTGTAGAAAAACCATCTGTTTGAACCAAGCTTAAAGTCTTTCAATCTTTTAAACCTTAAAAAAATAAGTGCACACTGAAGAGTGCTCTGCAAAGCCAAGTATAAATTGATGAAACAAACTGCCCATGGAGGAATCTTGAGTGTCAGTGAGGATGAAGATGTAAAGAAAAAAACAGTTAAAGATTTTTAAAACTTACTTACACTGTTTTTATTTCTTTTGATAGGGCTTTTCTATATATTTCATTTTTGCCATGAGACTTGATTCATATGTAATGCATTAACTATAGTTAATCATTTTTTAAAAACATTTTTTCACTGGAATATTTACTGGCTACTTCCATTTTGCACTGATTTAGGGTGCCCAGGAGGCTGCAGTTTAGATTTCTACATTGGTTTCTTACAACCTGGATACTCAGTCATGCTCTGCCTTTGGAGCCGTGGGTGTCTGGTTCTCTTCACACAGCATTTTAGCAATTTCCAGCTGCCTCAGTGCATTCTCAAGAAACTGGAACTATTGAAAAGCACCCAGCCAACCCCAGCCTCCACATAACTCCCACCAGGTTTTTCTCTGATGGTGAACAGCATGAGACGAATGGACAGAGTGCTTCCATCGCTCACATATTTTAATATCTGGTTTTGTGATTTGCTCTGTTGTGTTTGCTGGTGCCCATGGTGACTTTGAGTCTTAAAAACAGTGCAAGGAAAAATGTCACGGAGTAGCCAGTGAAATGTGTATGTTTTCTTTCATTCAAGCAAGCTGAACTGCTGGCTGCTAGAAACCTTAAAATAAAAAGAAACAATACATAATGTAGGGAATTGTACATGGTGTGGCATAAAAGAGTTTTGAGGAAAACAGGCTAAGACAATTACACTTCTGAATCAATAATACTATCAAACATAAGGAATCTTTTTTCCTTTAATGTGAGACAGAAGGGCTTACGTTATCAATTTTCTGAGCTCGCTTGTATGTTGCCTCAGCCCCTGCTCTCAGATTTGTAGCTTGATTCCTGTTCATCAGCATTTTCATTTGCAGTGTGGTAATTTCATCTTCCAAATTGGACTGTTTTGCTGAAAAGTCACTGAGTTCATCGCTTGTCTTGTTCATTTGGTTCCCAGCCTGGAAAAGAACAGTTGTAGGCTGTGGTTTCTTGTGTCTTGTCCATCCTGCCTGCAGAGCTTGGTAATGAAGGAGATGAATGGCAACTGACAGACAAGAGGAGCCCTTTACATGTATGGAATTGATATTGTATCTGAGACATATTTTGATTTTATTTTACAGTTACATTAAGGGAAAACTGGGATAAACTCAATAATAGATTAAAAGCTTTACAGCAAGATACCTGTGAGATTTGTGCTTTGATTCCTTGTAGCTCTTCATTTAACTTCATGAGGGTATTTTTGGAGTGTCCTTGAGAGCTCACAACATTTTTTAGTTCGTCATTAATTTTGTCCACAGGGGGAAGAGCTTTAGCTGCTTTGCTAAAATGTAAAAATAGAAAGTGCACATAGTATTGTGTTGTTGAGAGCAGAGCAAACACATTTCAAATGCACCCGTGCTCACATGCAGAAATGTTCCCTCAAGTCAACAACAACCTGTGTGGTTCGTAAAAGCAAAACACTGGTAGGGGCCTTGTGTGGGAGAGCACCAACTGCTGTGCTGAAGGAGAGGATGGATGCTGCGAGCTGCCTGGCAGAGCACTGCTGGCAAGGAATGCTCATTTATGAGGTGAACATACTTTCTTCCTCCTCAGTTTTGGCTGGTTCCTGCTCACCCATGTTTAAATCTCTCAGGGAACCAGATATGATGATGCCCCAGGTCCCACATGGAAGCAGCTAGCTGCCTTGGTCTTTTGTGTTCAGCCAGCAAGACCACTAGCTGGTGGAAGCTACCACCTCTTGCAGTACATCAGATCCTGCAGCGTAGGCCACTGTGGCTGCTCACTGCTGGAAAACAGCAGTCTGAAATCTGAGCTTTCCCTCCAGAGTTCCTAGACACAGTGTCTGGGGTGGGGTCTGTCCTACTGCCCATAGTGCCATCTCAGCTGGAGTTTGCACGCTGTTAAGGGAACAGCTTACTCACTCGGCAGCCCATGCCTCCACCAGCAGTGTGTGAGCCACTTCCACTTTCCTGTTTCTCTTATTTGCATTCAGTTTGTAGCTCTCACAGTGGACCATAACGCTTCTGATTTTGCCAAGCATGCTTGCTAGCTTTCTCGGAGTCAGGGGAAGGTTTATCTGCAGGACGTAACTTGCCACCTGCTCGATGTCTTCTGGAGGCACGCTCTCATCTGCAAAAGAAATTGAGCTTGAGACATTCTGAAGTGCATGTTTCCTCCCAGCAAATGCAAAGGATCGTTATGGTTGCCTAGACATCGAGCTGTGTGGCAGAATAAAGCTGACAAGCACAGCGAGGGGGTAAAAGAATTACCTCCAACATTTGGTGATTTAATATTATGCTTCCAGGTAGTGCTGTTAATGTTGTCAGAGCTGGGTGAACTGAGGATTTGAACCCACTTTGAACTGGGTTATTAAAATTCTGATGCAGAACTGAACGCACAGAGGGCTTTAAGTCGGTGCACCATGCAGCCAGATGTGTCAGAGCCCATTTCTCCCTTGGCCCCCAGATCAAAGAGGCACTGGGGAGACCAGGCTGTGAGTGAGGCTTTCCAAGCCAGCCAGTGGGGGTAATCCATTCCCTGGAGTTGCCACAGTATTCAGAAGGAGGTTCCTTCGCAGGTTAATGAGGAAGGCTAAGCTGCAGAGAGGGATTTGGGCCAGGCTGAGATAGGGTGAGAATTCAGAGTGAGAAAAACATATTTTAGTAACTCCTCTTCCAAGTACTCCCATTGCAGCACTAGAGATGCTAAGAGGGGCAGGTACACTCGGTCAGAGGAGCCAATGCCTTGCCACGTCTCATCACCACATCTTTGTGGACAAGACCTTGGGTGATAATGCAGTTGAAACATATTATGTGTTTGTGCCAATGCTCCAAAGTAACTGATGGAGAATTAAATGAAAGTGCAAACAGCTGTGCATTTCAGAGAGCTGTTTTCTGTCAAAGTGCATTCATCTAAAACTACCATGCGAGTCGCTGTACGGTACAGTAGATTTGATGTAATTGTATCCATTTCATCCGCCACGGTGCATAAACTTCAATTTACTAACAAAAAATTCATGAAGAAACGCATTTGCAATTATTAGTAAATGCCATATGTCTTCTAAGAACACATAAAAGAAGCCAAGGATGATGTTGTCAATTGCTACCAAACAAAAATATGAGAACACTGAGGACTGAAATGGAGTTTTTCGTTCAAATTCTGTAAAATACCTTAAATATTCCTTAACAAAGAGAGCCCTCAGCACTCACTGCTGTTTGGATGTAGAGGCGTGAATGCCAAAGGATTGCCAGCATGCAGTCCTTAGGGAATGAGGAGATCAGCTACATGCAACAGATTACAGAAAATACCAATGCATCTCAAGTCCTTTTATGTGCATCTGATTAAAAAAACAAAAACTAACAGGCAACAAAACATCTTTGCGATTGTGAGGGTGGAAAAGGTTTTAGGGCATATATTGTTTTGTTATTTTTTATGAGGGCTGAAGTTCTACCAGAGTCCTTTGATTCCTCAAGTTACTGCTTTACAGAGGGGATGGAGCAGTTTGTCACTTTGTGTCCTAATTCCCACGCTCCCTACAGAGAGCCCCTATGGGCCGGGAAGAAGGGGGTGGAATAACAATTTGAGGATGCACTGAATATGCCTGGACGTCATACATTGTATGAAATTATATTAGTAGCCCTTTACTCAGCTAACCCAGGAACTGAGGCAATTACTTGCCTACTTCAATTTAAGCAAATTAAGAAAAGATGACAATTAGAACGTGGCAAATCTATGGGAAAAATAATAGAAAATGCTGTCCTCTAGGAGAAAGAAACATTAGAGAGAAAGAAATTGAAAAAAGATGCACAGATCTGGTGGGGACAAGAAATCTGATATGTATGCAGCTCAATCACTTTCTAGCCATCTATTGTTATAGTACATTTGAATACATACTAAAGAAAAATGAGTCAGAAGGAACTTTCCTTGCATATTTACCTGACAAGAAGTTTTTCACTT
This sequence comes from Phasianus colchicus, assembly GCF_987193195.1. NCBI lineage: Eukaryota > Metazoa > Chordata > Aves > Galliformes > Phasianidae > Phasianus > Phasianus colchicus. The sequence goes on from NC_143436.1 coordinate 15,590,766, forward strand.
TTCTGATAAATTCCTTTGTGACTTCTCGGTCAATTTTAATCTGGTTCTTAGCTTTCTCCAGTTCCCCATTGAAGTGTGAACCTTTCAGCTTGGTGTCTTCTGCCATTTTTCTGATGCTTTCAACCTGGAGATACTACGAGAAACAGCAGCGGTGTTTTCTGTATTCACTACTTGGCAAGGTGAGCTCTCACACTATGAGCCCCAAGTGGAGTCACTGGCATGGCTTTGGAACACTTGTAGTAGGAGACTGTTTTGGGGAGCTCCTGAAGTTGTTACAGAATGGCCTTTGTCTAGCCTAAGAAGAAGCCTAAATCAAATATTTTTTTCCTTTGTGCAACCACCACCAAACCATTTCTAAAGGAAAAGCACTGACTTGTTTTCTGATGCAATGTTGTGATTTGTCATTGATCAGATTCATTACTGAAAAGGCACATAATTTAATTTGCCTTTCCATGCTGGAGTTACATTAAAATACACTTCTTAAAAATACAGGAAAGCTAGAAATTAATACTTGTCTCTAAAACTTAAATTTTGCTACTAAATTAATATCTGTGATTATTTGTGATAAGTTTGTGATTCAAACTTAGTGTTTGAATTTAATTATCAAACTCCAACAGTATTTTGCTCGTCTGGGGGCTGTGCTTTGCTCTAAGGAAAAGCTCAGGTACTGATGGAAGAAATTCCCTGTTTCCCCAGGCAGCAAGAAAAACAATGATGTTTCTACTTTGGCAACATCTGCGGGAGGGCCATTCCTGCTGTCCCTGCATGTTTGGGGGCCTCAGAGTCTCCTGACTGCTCATTTCTACACCCGCTAACTGTGCAGTAGTGTGGTGTGGATTCTAAAAGGAGGAAATGGATGCCCAGGCACCATGCAGGGAGGGGACAAAGCCACAGCAGAATGGTATTTCTATTGGAAAATGGCTTTTGCCTATCAGTGTAACAGACATTTTCTCTGATTGTTAATGAGAACAAACTGTGGTTTTGGGGTTTGTCTGTTTTGTTTCCTTTGCACATGTTGTGTTGGCCCACAGTTTCCTTGAGTTATTTTCACTGCTCCTCTGCTGTAAATTCGAGCAGCTGAATACTTGATGCCCATATAAACATTATAGGGGGTAGAAAATATTTGGCTTGAAGTTATTTGCAAAAATTCCTTAATGGTAAATATAAAAGTAACGTAAAATTGTATACAGAGTGGACTGTAATACTCCTGGCTCTAAATCATATGTCTGTGGCATAGGGATGGAGTCCATCACCAGATTACTCACTGTTCTTTGCCCAAGGAGCAAATGAGTTTTTGTAGATTTGGGGCTTGCTACTTCATCGTTGTTCATTTTAGCTATCTACAAGTCAGCTATCCAAATCTAAGCCAGCTGTTCATGCAATGTGGGGGGAAAAAAAAGAAAAAAGAAAAAAAGAAAAAAGCACCTTCAAGTAATTAACATGGCTTCCTGAGACAAATAGCTAGGCTGGATAAAATGAAGCTGGAGCTGCCTGACTCTTTCCACTTACTGCATAAGGAGTGCAGATGACTAGCTGTGATGTAGCCAACGCTTTCCCTATGAAGGTGGTGGCACGACCCCCATCCTTATCTTTTCCTCTGACTTTGGGAAGCAAGCTGGGCTTCTCTAATTCTCAAGTCTATGCTATAACAGCTTTTCCTCCTTAATATAAAACAACATCCAGGGAGAGTAGAGGAAGAGCCTGCTTCACAAAGGCAGCAGTGCCATGGGAAGCACCAACTCCCTGGTACTGAGGGTTTTAGCATAACTGTTAACTTACAGCTGAGACACTTCTCATGAATGGTGTTTCCCAGAAATAGATTGCCCAGTTTCCCATCCTCTATGCATTGCACTGAACAAATGTAATTTTGATACACATACTTGATTCTCAGGGTCCTGTAGCTGAATAGTCAAGTTAGTTAGCAGGACAGCAGTCTCCTTGGCTTTCCTGAATGCGCTGGAGGAGAGAGGAAGAGCTCCGCTGCAGTTTGGGCCTCCCCCACAGGCTGCTGCAGCACAGGAATGGTTTCCTGGCACCCCGCAGATCTGCAATAAGGAAAATATTTTGTCAAGACTTCTCTGGGTATCTGAGATACACTTCTGGTGAAAGGATGTTGGACAATGCATGGGATTTTCCTAAAGAGACCTAGTCTGGTATCTCCAAAGATAAGGTCAATGCTGGTTAAAGGATCCTTTTCCCTGACTTGAAGGATGCAATGGCAGCTCATTGTTGTAAACCTCTCCTTCCAGAGCCATCTGTTGAGCTCTATGTGTTACGCAGAGACCTTTGTTTTACTCTGTGACAAAAGATTGAAACTGTTCTCATGCCATATCCAGCCCAAAGAACATCCAGTTGGTTCTGAAGGATCCAGATAATTTCTCCAAAACACAGTAGCATACCTAAGATTCTACTCATTTTGACACAGATGTTGAGACTAAAGGCCGAGATGAATGTTCTATTCTAGAACTGGCAGTGCTATCACACTGCTGTTCAGCACAAAGTTCTTGTCCCTTCCTGTTCCACAGGTGCTACAAAGGACAGGTAAACACTCAATCCACTCAATCTCATCCACTCAAGGGTTGCTCTGGTTAGGTTAAGCCTCTGACAGAGGAGGTTGGGGTTAATCTTTCTGAATTTACAGTGAAGACCCCTTCAGACTGGAAAGTGCTTGAACATCTCCTGGTGCTGTGCCTGCCCTGGGAACAATGGCTGCCAGAAGGGTGGTAGTGACCACAGCTGGGAATTACAGCTGTGCCTGACATGACTGCAGGTCTGTGCCAGGGAAGTGTCCTTCTCCAGATTTAAAATGCACATAATTATTCTTTTAAAATAAAAAAGACTAGTGGCATAAAAAGGAAGTTTTTATTTAGTTCCCATTACAAACCCCCAACACCTACCTTTTCAGCCAAGTGTTGAATGTCAGGGATCTTGACCAGTTTGAGCTGCTCCAGCACTCTGCTCCCTTCCCAGGCCCGCTTCTGCATCACAGTGAGCACGCTCTGCCTTGTGTGCTCTGAGTGCCTTACCACAGGGGCTGTCTCACGAGCTTTCTGTTCTGCCAGGAATGATACTTCAGAGTGTTTCCTAATGTTCTTGATGGCCTCTGTAGCAATAGAAATAGCATTGACTACCAACTGATTGCATTTGATTGTATTCATGTATTTACTTGAGTGCTGGACCAAAGGTGAGTGACAGGTTCTGTTACTGGTGGTTGAAGTTGGATGGGAGGGATGGAGGAAACTGCCATTTCTTCATTCAAGTTTCTAATCCTTTACTCTGACAAATACCAAACAGGGGTAGTTATTGATACGCATAACACTTGCTAAAATAGATGAAAATGCAGTGGATCCTATGTTATTCTTCAGAATTGAAGTTTAGGCAGGAAATCTGTTTATGCCACTTGTAAAATTGAAATGATCATCTCTGTGACTGTGGCTTAAGGAAGGACTTGTCCTCCCCATTTTCAGCATGGTGCCCAAAAGTTAAAGTCTTCTAGGCCAAAATTTAGATTACAAATGGAAATGTATTACTTTTCTTTGGCTCTGGAGAAATATAATTTCAGAGTTGATGTACTGGAAAGAAAGAAAGCATTTCCATGATAAGCCGTTAGAGCAGGCAACAAATGCTTTCTTGTTTGCTTAATGTAAGCTTTTCCTCAAGTGGAGACTCAAAACCATGGAAAATATTACTTTTTTTTTTTTTTTTTTTTTCTTCAGTTGAATAGCCTAAAGAAAGGAATCAGGCTTTTTGCAAAGCAGTTTAAAGTTACTGCTGTCAGATCTCCAGGGAACCCAAAGTTTTCCCCAAATTGTCAAGCAGAAGTATGTGCAAAGATCCAGAACTGATGTTTTGTTAGTGCAAAAGCATTAGAGGTCATTGATTAACATCCTAGTGGGCTGGTAACAACTCAGTTACTGGTTGAAGTCAATGAGAACACCCTCATCAAGTCCTGCCTGCTTTTTACCAGTCCCTGAAGCTCTTGGTCTTGCTTTGGCTGAAGCAGAATGATATTTAGTTGTATGGAACCCGGGCTATTTGTTCTAATTTGTACCTCCTGGAAACAATGTAGTTTAAAGCTAGATCCTAATACAAAGTACCTGGCAAGAGGCTGCTCTAAGCAAGAGGCTGTTTTTTTATGCAATAATTCCATTGCAGAAATATTTTACAGTGCTTCAACTCTTCGTTAAATGGCCCAAACACATTTTTCATGCTTGGTCTGTGATGGAGTTGTAGGGATTCCAAAGTTCCTTTATGTTAAACAGAGTTTCTTAGCACAGACTTGATTTACAGCTCAGGAATCTGGGCTCACCACATTACAACGACACAGTGGCTGCAAAGCCAGGGAACAAGACTGGAAAGAGGTAATTTAATGAGATTTCATAAACTGCAAGAATTCTTTTAAGGACACTCGTGTCTTTTTTTCTTTTTCCAGGGACTTCAATTCATGATTAACTGTTGACATTTCCAACTCAGGCAGCTGAGTATATGCCAATGAGGCGGTTCAAGAGAAGTCCTGAACTCTCATTTCACTTGAACCTCTACAAAAAGAGGTAGGTGGGAGCCCATTTGCCTATGTGTGCCTGGGGCACAGGTGTCAAATGTCCCCCAGATAGAGTACCTGGCATATCCTCCATCCTGCTCTGCCCCACTTCCTTGGGCCAACAAAAAAGCATGAGAAAAAAAGCAGACAGGGCCATAGTCTGAATCATCCTGAAATGATAAAGGGATGAGGGAACCAGGCTTTCTCCCAGGCACTGGGGAAGCTGGCTTTCTTGAGGCAAATGTTATTTCTGTACTGCTAGATGTTTGGTAGCAGGACGAATGAATATTTGTGGCCCTGACCAACAATTCAACTTAAATTCAGGGTCTTCCCGCACCCCTGTGTGCTTTTTATAGGGCTGTTTATCTGCTCCCAGAGGCCAAAAGATGAAAAAGCCTTGGAATGTGACCAGAGAGCACTGCAGATGCTTCAGCTGCGCATCCACTGACCTCACTGGGATTTATTGTTTCTTTGCCTTCCTGCCTTCTCACAGTCAGCACAAGACCCGGTCGAATCAGGACGTGGTGACTGTGATGGCTGTGCTGACTGCATATGTGGGACTTGAATAGAAGACTGGTCCCCCAGGCACTGCCAAGTATAACAGTGCAAAGAAGCCCTAAATCTTAATTAATCCCTCTTATCCCTTTTCCTTTCCCTTGGCTTTATATACCATTGATCCTCCCTTCATTTTTTCAGTCCTGTTTAGTCCAGTCTTCTTCTTGCTTGTACAAAGCATGAAAGATCTTGAAGTGGGTTTGCACTGCCTTTAAATTCTATTTTCTGTGCTCACTGTAACATCTGGGGGTTCATACCTTAGCAGCCACCACTCTGGTCAGATAGTGGAGTGTATACTGCTGACAGTCTCCTGCTGTTTTGGATCTAGTTAGTATCTGATCAAGATCCCTGAATCATACGTTCCTGTGTTTTTCCAGAATTCATGAAGCCTGTGACATTGTTATTACTGCCATTAGCAGCTGATAGAGACTATACTTAGCTCAAGCGCAGACAGTGTAATTATTTTAAAAATGCCAAGGAACTCAGTTCTGTTTTCACATTTTGTGATGATGGAGAGCCAGTTCCTTACCACATAAAGTCATGTATTTTCCCATGGGAACACTGAGAAGTTGTTCTACGACTCTCTGCTTTAATTAAACAAACCATTACTACACAACATTTTTAAAGTATTGCTAAGAGCAATAGCAGTCAGAAACAGGGAAAACATCCTTTGCTCTTCTACTGTATGATCTGAGAGTCTGTAGAGCGAAACCAGGTGGCCTTTAAATCCTGATAGAAACATCAGTGCTCGTGAGATTTTTGACTAATATGATCATGCATATACCTGCATCTGAAATGTAGGATGCTAGAAATCAAAGAAAAAAAAAATAAAACACAATGGAGTTCAGGAAGTTACTATAATAAAGCTTATAGTATTTGGATTTTTGTAGTACCACATGGAACTAAAATCTAAAGATCTTTGAAATGTTGTATGGCTCAATAGTGAGAAAAACATTGTGAAATTTCATGGCATTTGTTCATCTATTTTAGTACTGGCTGCCTTACCTTTGAGGCTCAAGTAATGAAAAGTGCGATGCAGATCTAATTTCTGTTGTAGAAGTTCATAGACACGATCAGCTTCTTCACCAATGTCTTCAATGTTCTCAGTGAAGTCAGGAAATTCATATGGCATACTACGAATCAGACCCATTTGTGTAATTTGCTGTCTACAAGGGAAGTGACAGTTATGCAGAAGTCAGACTGAATTGCTCTTAAACAACTGAGGTACACGCTATTTTAGAGGACAAGAGATAAATTTCTAAATGAGCAGAAATATTTACTTGTAATGGCTTACTTAGGAAATCATTAGGAACAGGAAAATTCCAACATTTACTTTTATGCTTTAGGGAGGAGCCGTATGTGAAATAATCAGAGAACAGAATCATAGAATCCTTAGAGTCGTAAGGGGGCCTTTAAATGGCATCTAGTCCAATTTCCCTTTGATAAACAGGGACACATACATATACCTCTCTGTATATCTATATAGGTTATTTTGTTCATGGATCTACTGATTAGATTAGTGCCCCAGCATCTTTTTCTGATCAGAAGAGGGATTTGAAGAGTAGGGCATGGCTGGTGAAGCCTGGGGGAAGACTGCTTTGTCAGTTAAGGGATTTTAGCGGGGCAGCAGAGCCCTTACTGAACATAGCCATGAAAATCCTTGATGCTTGAGAGTGCCTCCCATGAAAAAACAGGATGTTTCAAAATTCTTTCAATTTCAGAAATGGCATCTTCAAAGGCTTTGAATCGCATGTCACAGCTGGGCATCCGTCCTCCTTTATCTTCTAGGCTTGCAGCAAACCTCATTAACCCTTGAACAGTCTGGGCGAGGGCAGTAATTTCAGTGTCCCACTCATCAAAACAAAGATGACACTGATGGCAAGAGGGAAAGTCTTTCTCGAAGCCACGGCCACACTGGTCACAGAACCGCCCAGTGACACCAACACGGCAGTTACACACACCAGTGGCTTTGTCACACCGGGGCCAGCTGGTTCCCTCTGGGTTACAGTTGCATGCTGCAAGAAAGGGAAAGCAAGTTATATGCAATTGTTCCTTCTCTGCAGGAGTAAGGCATAAGGCACAATCACGTATTTTAACGCAATAAACAGAAACTGGTTTTCTTCGCTGGTCTTTGAGCCCGCTTGGCTGGATCTGCCAAGGGACAACATTACCTTGCTGGGCAGGACTCTGATGTATGGGGTTTATTTTTCTTGATGGGTTTCTACTAGAGCTTTCTACTTGGAACAAGTTGGAGTGTTCCCCCACTGTGCCCAACTCTGCTATTCTAGCATTGTCTCCCTGTTCTTTTACACTGAAGGGAAAAACAGGCTAACTTCAGCCACCCAAAGGCCACCATGTATCGTGTGCCAGTCATCTAGGCTCCTTCACTGGCAGAGAAGAGAAGCAGGTGCACCTAAAAATCAATCTAAATCAGAACTCATAGAATCATACTACATTCCATTTGGAAGGGACTCACAAGGATCATCAAGTCCAACACAGCACCACCTAAAATTCAAACCCTATGTCTGAGAGCATTGTCCAAACACTCCTCAAACTGGCAGCTTGGGGCTGTGACCACTGCCCTTGGGAGCCCGTTTGACTCTCTCAATGAAGAACACTTTCCTAATATCCAATCAGAACAGCAAAAGCTGGACAAAAAACATTCTTTGGAGCCACTTATCTACCTGCACTGCCTGGAAAATTCACCACTGATCAGAGGAGCTCTGACTAGGCTTTGGAACAGCTAATGTCAGGTGAGATAAATCCCTTCTGATACCTCATCCCAGTGCTTCCTGGGCTGGGGAGCTGTGTGCTGAGAGCTGAACTACATACTCACACTGCAGCCTTCGGCTAGCACAGCCCATTTCTAAATATCAGAGAATGAAACCAATGTTCAAGTCAAAATGAAGGGGATGGCCTGTCTAATGGCTTTTCTTCAGCTCTTGATTCCATGGTTCCACCAAAACTGCAGAAGGAACAACACTGACAAACAATATAAACAACTTAATCATTTCATACACTGAAATGTATCTGTTTCTCTGGATGTAAGTTCTGTCTCCTCTATGAATAAAGGACAAACATTTATTTTGAGACAGTTTCTAACCCAGTTATAATACTTACAAATGCAGTGCTTCTGGGGATTGCCAAAGTAGTTTTCCTCACATTCATTGCAGCGTTTCCCACCATAGCCTACCTTACACAGACACTGGCCTGTAAGCTGGAAACAGTTCAAGATTTAACAACTGCCCATGTAGTATGACTGCATATACATTATTTACTGGATTTCTTCTTTGCTCTGTGACTTTTATTATACAGCTACATGGGGACCATAGTGACACTGCTTCTGCACGTTGTTTGAACATGGTTTAACATGATAAACTTTCTTTACCATCTTCATACTGAAGGCTGTTAAAAGAAATTTACTCTGAGAGCTGGCTTTTCTTTATTAATATGAGCGGTTTCGTATGGTCCAGTCTGATCTTTGAGAACTCATCCTCTGACTGTTATCTGAGAGAGGATTTTTTCTTCTTTTGCAGAAAAGATTAATGGCTTATTTTTGCTGGAACAAAATACTCATCTTAACATTTCAACTTTTAACTACATGATATATATGCTGCAATGGAAAACCTCCAGGGTACATTATGCACATTGCCCTAGAAAAATTTGTTTTGGAATTCAGTGCTGAAATTAAACTGCAGGGAATTACAGCTCTGATAACTCCAAAAAAGCAGTAGTAGTTCTTCTGTGTGAAGGGCTACATTTCATAGGAAAAATAATAGCTCCACTAAGTAAACCAGGACAAACAGCATATCGAAAGGAAAATGTGAAAGCACATCAGCAAGAGCTTGGTGCAATGTCCTGGTGCTATGAAGTCAATAGAAAAATGGCTGCCTTCTGCATGGACCACAATTTTAGCTCTCTATTCTGAAGTACTGTTTTATTTTTTCTACTTTCTTGCTCTAGAAAGTGCCCAAGAATTAAAAACAAGAAAAGATACAGTAGTAGCCAGATTGATGATGTATGACTGATGTAATGACCACTGATCTTTGTGAAAAGAAACCCTTGAAAAACCAAACACGTGCAAGACTCTTAGGTGCAAGCCTGGACTTCCTCCTTCCCTGTATGTCTGCTTATGGGGCAGTTTTTCCTTGCATCATTTTCTCATGTATTTCTATGATCCACTTTAAAAGAAAACACACAGGCAAAGAGTAATTGCTTACAAGTAAAGCCACAGTATCAGAACAGCACATTTGATATAATGGCTCCAGGCCAGATTACACCAACCACGAATTTCCAAAGACTTGTTGTTTCTGGGAAGCATGACAAAAATCCATCCTCATATGAGAAGGTCCCAACCGTTTCATACCAAAACATTGCCCTCCCGGTTCCCAGAGAGCAAAGTAATTTCCTTGCCTGGTCACACTGGTTACTTTGGGTGTTTTTCGTGTCACAGTCACAGAGCTGACATCCTTTTCCACCAGCCAGGTCCCAGTAGCCTGGCGCACACTGGTCGCATGTTGTACCAACCACGTTGGGCTGACATGGGCAAGCTCCGGTGGCCGGGTCACATAGGCAGGCTGCATCCTCCCCAGGGCATGTGGCAGGGAGGACACCTGCAGGATTGCACTTGCAGACTGAAAAGAGAAGGACAACTTCTACAGCAGATGGTGATTCAAACAGCTGATGGACAATCAGAACTGTACATGGAAGCACAGAAGTAGGCTTAAAGAATGGTTTGGGTTGCAAGGGATCTTCAGTATCTACCTAATCCAATCCCTTGCTATTGGCAGGAGCACATTCCACTAGATCAGGCTGCTGAAAACCCCATCCAATATGGCCTTTAATGCTTCCAAGGATCCACAGCATCTTTGTGCAACCGGTTCCAGTATCCCACCATCTTTGTTGTGAAATTTTTCTTCTTTATATCTTATCTAAATCTGCCATTTTTCAGTTTAAAACTGTTACCCTTTGTCCTGTTAGTACAGACTCGGGTAAAAAGTCTTTCTCCATCTTTCTTATAAGCACCTTTTAAGTACTGGAAGACTCCAGTGAGGTCTCCTCAGAACCTTCTTCAGGATGAAGCCCAGCTCCCTCAGCCTATCTTCATAGGAGGGGTGCTGCAACCCTCTGAAAATCTTTGTGGCCTCCCCTAAACCCGCTCCAACAGCACCCCATGCTTCTTGTGCTGGGAGCCCCAGGCCTCGACACAGTACTGCAGGTGGGTCCTCATCAGAGTGGAATAAGGGAAATAATCACCTCCCACAACCTACTAGCTACATTTCTTTTGATGCAGCTCAGGATACGCTTGGCTTTCCAGGCTGCAAACGCACACTGTTGGCTTATATCCTATATTTTATCTACTTGGGACTACTCCCAAGTCTTCCTCTTTCTATTGTGGTTTGTCTACAGCTTTGAACAAACTCAATGAGAGCTTTTACTACTTTTAATATAGGCACAAAAAACTGAAGTGTAGTGAATTTTGAATCTTGTTAGCATGAAATGCTAAATACGTTGGATAAGGAAATGCTGATTTACAGTAGACACTATGCAGTGTGGGAAACCCCAATAAAGGGTAAGCCAAGTAAGATAAGAAGCCTTCCTTGTGAGAAGCCAAAAGTTCTTGCTAAATTATTTCTAGCTGACATCTTCCAAAGATGAATGAGGTATGGGCTTGAACTGTATTTCAGAGATTTCCAGAAAAAGGACTTCTTGAAAATAGTTACGTTTTCTGGCCTGTACAAATTAGATCATCAATTAACATTTGTGAAAACGACCTTTTATAAACTCTGAGGGGAAACTTATGCTCTGCATTTACTTGTACTCCTTCCTTTCTGCTCAAAATGCTGTTATTAGCAGTGCTCTCATGAGGACTATTAAACTGCCTGAGCAGCCTCTTTCTAGCTGTATCATTAAAACAACTGGCAAGGCAGGGAGCTCAGCAGGGGATCATCTGGTTAACTGAGCATTGCTTAGCTGGCATCAGCCTGCAAGATGGATAAACAATTATCTTTGATTCTTTTAATTTTAATTTCTTCCTGACTGGGATGAATGCACATTTATTTTTCAACAGAGAATAGTGCTTTCAGTTCAGGTGAGCATTTTCTAGGGTTGATATTCAGCATAAGATTTAGGCAGACCTGCATGAAAAACACAGATATTTCTAGCACTGGGAAGGAATTTCTTCCGTACTTGCATATTTGGTCTACTTTTTTTTTTTGTCCCCCTAAGGGCTAACCTCTCCCTCTAAGCCTAATTTCCTTGTAACCTCTCCTGCTGGCAATATGCAGTTGCAAAGCTGTTGCCCACTTACTTCGGCAGTCCTGATCGAGGGCTGAGCCAAAATACCCAGGTTTGCAGAACTGGCAGTTTGCTCCATGGGTGTTGTGCAAACACTTGACGCATTCCCCGGTGACCCTGTTACAGGACTCCGGGTCTGTCACATCAATGTTGTTGTTACAGGGACATGGTGCACATTCCTCCCCCGGGCTTCCTGGGATTTTGTAGAACCCGCTAGGACATTCATCACACCGGCTGCCTGTCAGACAGGAAGGTACAAACATGTGCTGCCTAATGAGAATTCAAGTGGATCATGCAGTTTCTAATAATACTGCAAAAAGATTCAGACAGTCTATTCAAATGCATGGTTTCAATGGGAAATACCCATCTGTTTGAAATCTTTAATAATCCTATGATCAGTTAAAATTATCTCTCTCATACTGCAATCTGATGGAAATGCACCCTCCTCACTGCAAGGGGCAAGTTGGTGTCACTGGGACCTTGTCCAGTGGTTCATCCTTGCCCGAAGACTCTGCTCCTTCATCACTGTTCCCAGGTCCAGAGCCTTCCCCATTCTCCAGAAGGGTGAGTCTGGAGCCACAGGAGTGACCAAGAGCCTCACCAGGATGGAACAAGAGGAAGAACGTTCAGAACTGAGGATATCAGAGGTCTGTGAGGACAGCAGTCCCCTGGGAAAGTACCAACAAGAATCATTTTGGCCTGGCAGTGTTTCTTCAGGCAAAGCTGCTCTTGACTTATAAAGGAACCTGGCTTAAAAAAAGGTGAAATCATTTGTTTGGTTTTAGCTCCATTGCAGGAGATGTTCATAACGAACAGGGGAAGAAAGTGCTTCAAATTTTCCCTGTGGAAATTCAAAGTTAGTCAATGGGGTCTTTGAAAGCAAGGCATCAGTTTGCTGCAAAAACAGCTGTTTTGGGGACAGCCAAGAATGCCCCTCTCTGCAGCAGCTACTCCAACAGTGACATAGTCACTTCTGGGCATAATGTCAAAGCACGTCTTTATTTTGCTCCTTACCTGAATATCCCTCAAGACAATTGCAGACTATTTGTGAAGTCTGGGAGTCCTGGTAACAGGAATGTGCAAAAAACCTCTTGCTTGTAGGTACTCCTGGGCACATGCATGGGCGGCAGGGTTCTCTGTTGGAAGGGTTTCCATAATAGCCATTGATGCACCTGTCAAAGCAGTCAAAAATATATACATATAATGAAATCATCCGTGCTCTGTCTGCCATGTTCTGCAAACCTGGGGTGACTGATGGCTCCTCTGAGGCTGCAGTCTGTCCAGACAGACAGGCAACACAGAGACTTCTGAAGCATCATTGGTCTTTAATCTGCTTTACTATAGCAAATGGGAGAACAATTCTGTGTATTTATACAGGCCATGCTGAAGGTCTTGGCTCTCTGATTATCCTCATCCTGGGGTGTGGATCTCCTGTGGAGGCACGGCGGCAAGTTTTTCAGTCTTTTTTAATCCACTTGCTACCTACATGCATAATAGCTAAAGGTAGTATTGTCCAAATGTATTGCAAGAACAGCTCAATGGGTTTCATTGTGAAATCCTCTTAAAAGGCAACAACACGGCACATTCTAGCCAAATCAAACTAATCAGCCAATGAATTCAGTTCTGATGTCCACACTGAACTCTATACCTCTACCAGAGCATAAAATTAAAAAGGAGCATTGTTTGGAGTGGGGACGGAAACACGTGGGAAAAGTCAATTGCTGGTCATACAGAAATGATACGAATCAGCAAACAGGGCACGTTTATTTAAGCTCCTTGGAGATAACTACAGGTGTTAAAATGAATATTCAGCTCTAGTTAAGTCTCTTGGCAATTTAAAAACCAGAGCAGACCTGGGATCGCAGGGCCAGTACCTTGCACAGGCCCTGAAGCACATCACACAGAGCACCCATGTCTCAAATGCCATCTTATGGGGAACCCACTGCAGTGCTGCATGCGTGCTGTGCCACTGCCCATCCCAGAGGACGAACCTTTCCTCTTACATTTACCCAAAAATGGATACTTGCCACTTAGGAATGAGACCCAATTTAACTCTGGTTTTAGCTATGATTCCAGCTAAGGTCATTGATGCATTGGTGGAATGTAGGTGAGGCCCCAGCAAAGCATGTATTTCAGAGAGCTGGTTTTCATGTGAGCTGTGCAGTGCTGCCCATCCCCTCACCTTTCACAGTGCCTTCCAGCTGTAAACCTGCTGCAGTTCAGGCACTCGCCAGTCACTGGGTGGCAAAGCTCTGCGAAGCCGTGACATGGGCAAGGGCGGCAGTGGGGAAACCCAAAATACCCAGGCAGGCATTGGCTGCAGCGTCGGCCATCAACATCCCGGCGGCAGGCACACTGCCCTGTCACCTGGTCACACAGCGAGCTCACTGAGCCCTGAGGGTGGCACTCACACGCTGGAAAACACCAAAAGCAAAGCTGTACCCTCAGCGGGTCCCCATCACCCAGCCACCACCGACCCTGCTTGAAGGTAGAGCAAGCATTGGGGGATGGCAAAGTTGTTCAATATGGAAATTGTTTTTGTATTGCTTCATGAGGAAAAGGATCTGTGGAGGTTAATTCACAGTTGGCTGAACTTGAGCCAGCAGAGTGCCCAGATAGTCAAGAATGCCAAAAGCATCCTGGCTTGTATCAGAAATAGCGCAGCCAGCAGGAGCAGGCAGCTGATCATCACTCTGTACTCAGTGCTGGTGAGGCTGTATCTTGAGTGCTGGAGTGTGAGACCCTGGAGTGCATCCAGAGAAGGGCACCAAAGCTGTGAGAGACTGAGCTGTCTGAGACTGGATATTTCAGGCTGGATATTAGGAAATACTACTTCTCTGAAAGGGTGGTCAGGCACTGGAATGGGCTGCCCAGGGAGGTGGTGGAGTCACCAACCCTGGAGGTGTTCAAGGAACGTTTGGATGTTGTGTTGAGGGATATGGTTTAGCGAGAACCATTGGTGATAGGTGGATGGTTGGACTGGATGATCTTATAGGTCTTTTCCAACCTTTGTGATTCTGTGATTCTGTGAAAAATGTTGTCTGTGATTCTGTGATACTGTGATTCTGTGACTGGGATGGTACAGTCTGGAGAAGTTAAGGATCAGGGGAAATCTTATCACTCTTTACAGTTGCCTAAAAGGAGCTTGTGGTGAGCTGGGGGTCTGCCTGTGCTTCCAGGTAACAGCAATAGAATGAGAGAGAATGCCTTAAGTTGTGCCAGGGGAGGTTCAGGTTGGATATTAGGAACAATTTCTTCCCAAAGTGGTGAGGCACTGGCATAGGCTGCCCAGAGAGGTGGTGGAGTCACTGCCCCTGGAGGAGTTCTAGAAATGTGGATATGTGGCACTGAGGGGCGTGGGTTAGTGTGCATGGTGGGGTTGGACTGATGGTTGGACTAGATCTTAGATCTAGTGGCGTGAAAGCCCTGAAGAGTTGGGGTGTGCACAGAAAGCCCAATACTGATACTAGTATTGTCATGGTACGGGTGAAGGTAGTGGTGTCAATACTGGGTGCTGAGTACTCACGGTAGCAGCCATGGAAGCCGAAGCCATAGCTGCCTGCAGAGCAAGTGTCACAGCAGCGCCCCACTACATTGGCTTTGCAATGGCACTGGCCCCCCAGTTTGCTGCAGCTGGCATTCAGTGAGCCCTGGGGATTGCACTTGCATGCTGCAAACAAGAAAGAAAATCAAGTCAGGTCTGGTTAAAAACCAAAGGAGTGTGGCAGTTGTAAAAATCTTGCAGGTTTTGCACTTAAAGGGAAGATTCTGACTACCACTCATCGGAGGTTCACTAACCAACAACAGCCATGGCTTGGGTTATTTAATACTACAGCAATAATGTATCACCAGCACAAGTCTTGGTGTTGGAACACCATGCTCAGGGCACAGCTGCAGCCTATATTTGGGACAGGCCAGAAAGAGGTGTAGAGAAAGGTAGATCAACACAGAGATACCCTGAAATCTAGAAGTATTTGATATAAACCTGCATCCTGCTGTGCCACTGGACATGATGAGCAAGCAATGCTTTTAGACTGGATAGAAGGATGAAGTTTTTTACGGTAAGGGTACTGAGGTACTGGCACTGGTTGCTCTGAGATGTGGAGGAAGCCCTGTCCTTGGAGATGTTCAAGGTCAGGCTAGACAGGGCTTTGAGCACTTGGTCTGGCTGTAGGTGTTCTTGTTCCAGGGGAGTTGGACTAGATGACCTTTAAAAGTCTCTTCCAACTCAAACAATTCTATGACTTAGCCAACCCCTATTTGCTGCTTTCTGGACACTTCAGACTAACATACTGAATGAAGCTGCTCTGCTAACCCACAGGGAATGTTTGTCCAGGACACTCAGATGCCAGTGCTAGAAAGCCAAAGTGAGAACCCCATCACTGTGGGGAGTAGATTTACTCTACTCTACTGTGGGGAGTCAGTGCAGCCCAAACTTAAGTGGTTCTGGACATTGCCCAAAGCTTCAAATCCCACCTGCTACTGCTCTCACTCTGGGATACCTCTGAGGTTTTCTTGCTGAACATCTTGCAACAAATCAGCCTGTATGCTGCTGTGCCTGGAGTCCTACCAAGCATCCAGCTGGCCTGCAGCATCTGGGGAGGGGGCTTAAAATCCTCTGTCATTTTCTACCAGCCAAAATTAACCAAACTTCTTGCTTTGGCCATTTGGTGAAGCTGGTTGCAGCACTCTTCAGAAAACATACAAGCATTGCTTGTGTGCTCTTGCAGCTTGGAAGACCAGTGGTATCCAGGGCTCCATCAGAAGAGGAGTGGCCCTGGAGGTGATTGTCCCTCTCTACTCTGCCCTTGTGAGGCTCCGTCTATAGTACTGCATCCAGGTCTGGGGCCCCCAAAACAAGAAAGACAGGGAGCTGTTGGAGGGGGTTCAGAGGAGGGCCACAGGGATGATCAGAGAGATGGAGTACCTCCCCTACGAAGGCAGGCTGAGGGAGCTGGGCTTGTTTAGCCTGGAGAAGAGAAGGCTGCATGCAGGGTGACCTAACTGCAGTCTTACAATACCTAAAGGGAGCCTATAAACAGGAGATGAGTCAACTCTTTGAAAGGGTAGATAACAGCAGGACAAGGGGAAATGGTTTTAAGTTGAAGGAGGGAAGATTGAGGTTGGATATCATGGGGAAGTTCTTCACAGAGAGAGTGGTGAGGTTCTGGAAAAGGCTGCCCCAAGAGGTTGTGGATGTCCTGTCCCTAGAGTTGTTCAAGGACATGTTGGATGGGGCCCTGAGCAGCCTGGTCTAGTATTAAATGTGGAGGTTGTTGGCCCTGCCTGTGGCAGGGGGGTTGGAGCTTGATGATACTTGAGGTCCCTTCCAACCCAAGCCATTCTATGATTCTATGATTCTGTGATTGCTCCATTATGAGATGAGCTTCAAGAGCCTAGGCTTTTCAATAGCCAAGCCACATGAAGATGTTTGCGATATGCTTAGGGTTGGATATCCTGCGTGCCTGTATGGGCTTCATTGATGTACACCACCTCAGAGCTCTCAGCCAAATGTCCAACAAACTGAAGGAAAAAAGCATTGCCCAGGCTGCTGTCTGCATGCAGGCCTTACCGACAGCGCCGCGGTGAAGGCGGGCTGACATGCTGGCTATCAGCCGGGCGCACGCCTCGGGCAGCACATGAGGTCCGACTTGTGATGCAATTTCGACACAGTGATAATTCTGGTAGTCATCTAAGTCCTTTTTGCTGCATAAGTTCTCCATGGAGTTGATTCTGGGAATAAGTCCAAGCTTTGGCGTTAAGAGGAAAGGAAAATATTTGTGCTTAGATACGCTGAAAACCAGAATTTCCCACATCCTGTGATGGCACTGTGCATAGCAAGGACAAAGGCCTGCAGCACCGCATTTCTAAATCTAAATTCACCTTTATTCTGAAGGTCTAGACATTCCCCAAGTTCTTCAAATAAAAGAGAATGTGTACAAAGAAGTCAGGTTATAGTAAGGCCTCGGATACAAGGTCAGAAATGTTGTTGCTGCTAAGAGGTGCCATGTTTACAACTCTAAAAACAGCATCCGGCCAAAAATTTTACTTGTACTACTGCGATAGGGAAAAAAAATGAGCTGCAGACTCTATGTCCAAGTATGGCCAGCCTTTGCCAGGTTCAGTTTTATGGAAATAATTGGAGGAATGAACATTTAAATACTTTTCTCAAGAGAAGGACCCAAAAGCAACACCCACTTTCTGCCTTGTTGGAAACTTGGAAAATGTCTGTACACAATTCCCAGGAAAATACAGAACTAACTTTACTTTTCCAATGTCAGGGCCCATCTCTAAATATATCCATGCTTTTCTAATTGGATTCAGATGTATTATGAGGATTTTCAAAACTTCTAGGTGAATGAAGAATTGAAGAATGTGTCCCTAACCACAGCATCTTGTTGGCATATGTGGAGTGTGCTCATAATGAATGAGCAACCAACAGAGGTACGTACACTGCCTATTAACACATGCAACACTTTTGACTTGATGAGCTGCTACAGTATTGCTCCATAAAAATGTTAAATGATATAATTCTATCTCTCCATATATAAACATAGGAAGTCAATACCAATGGAGGCAAAGAGAAGCACACTTCCCTGAATTTCTAATAAAACACATTATAAATGATTTTGAAATGTTTGGGTAAGCCTGTTTAACAAAACAAACACACAAACAAAAAGCAACCAAACAAAAAACATTTCAAAGTATAAACTATAAATTAAGAGGTATAAATGCAACCTCTTGGGAGTTGAGACAGCATTACTCACAGAGTCAATCAAGATGAACGGTTTAGCCTTTGGGTCAGAGGCAGAGGGTTGAGAAAAATACACATCCACAGAGTACTGGGTTCCTGGCTCCAGGCAGACTGGGGTCTGCAGTAGGGCAATCCTGGTTAGCAGAGACACAGCACTATCACAGTCAGCACAGATGGGCTCTCCCCAGAGCAGAACAAGGCAATTTGTGGGGTGCTGTGAACTCTCCCAGCCCTCCCACCTACTCTTTACTATTTACATAGGTGCAAACTGAAAAACTAGTTTTGAAAATAGGCTAGGACGGTGTCTTTAGGTCAGTATTCCCTTCCTATACTTAAATAGCTTTAGCTGGACCTCCACTAAAGAAATCAGTCCCAGTAGAACCTAAGCTGCTCTCCTGGCTGTGGCAAAACATTGCTAGGCTGGGACGGGGTCATCTGTTTCTTCCTGCACTCCTCCAGGCTGCAGGGTGTTATCGTGCAGCAGCGGCAGGAAACGCCACGCATGTGTTTGCAATAACCCCACTTTCCCACAGATTTGTATGCCTCAGTGAGAGATTTGCACAGAAAATCTACAGAGACAGACAGAAATAGACAGACCTCTTTGTAGCTGGGAGGGCAAACACATGAGGTTCCTGTGAAAAGCCGTTGGCTTTGCACTGTTGACTTGATGAAACACCAGTGGGCTGGACAGCAACACTTGCTAACCAGTCTTCTAAGGTCTATGAACAAAAGACACAAGTTATGATCATTTCATAATTTTATTAGGAAGCATTATTTCTCAGCAAGAGTGCTGAGGCAGTGGCCCAGGGAGGTGGTGGAGTCACTGTCCTGGAGGTGTTCAAGAAAAGGGTAAATGCAGCACTGAGTGATGTGGTTAGTGGGCATGGTAGGGATGGGCTGATGGTTGGACTACATGACCTTAGAGGTCTTTTCCAACCTTTATGATTCTATGATTCTATGACTGTACCTGAAAAACTTACTTTCTCCTTGTTATGGTTTCTGAAAGAAACCATCCAGCTGATGATTGCACGTAGCAGTGACAAAACAGATTTTCCCTTTGTCTTTTAGTATTAAAAATAATGTTATTTGAGAAAAATGCACTGTATTTGAACAGCAGTAATGGAAATGGGACTTCAGCCGGGGCAGATGGAAATGGCTCTGTTAAAGCCATTGAACTGCTTCCTTTCTCAGCACAGCATTGTCCCAGAGATATCCCTCACCATATGCCCCCTCTCACATCTAATAAAGAACAACAAACATAAGTGACTTTGCAGCAAATGTCTTTAAAATTCAGCTGTTCCATCCAGTCCTCAGAAGGAAAAAACAACATCAAAATAGCCCACTGCAAAATTATTCTCGTGCTTTTAGTTAATGGGAGTTTTGTTTGCCTCAGAATGACAGAAAAGAATAGAATACAGTAGACAGAAGGAGTATCTTGAGTGAGGGGATTGTCCCAGGGAGTTGGGACGAGAAGGAAGAAGGCATGCATAAATACTTGTAGGGAAAAGACACCTACATGCATCTTTGAACACACAGATGCAGGCTTGGATTTAACCAGATTTGGATTAATGGATCTCCCTAGACATGTCTTCATCACTGAGAAATTTTGTCCAGGCACAAAATAAGATTTTGGCTAATATTCTAAGGTTTTCACACATTTTAGAGCCCAGCTGGAGCAAATGGGAAATTGCATGACTGCAAAGGGTCTGGATAAACATCTGTTGTGTATGTACAGATCAGCACACTCCTCTCCTGCCTGTATTTCCATTGTTCTCCCCAGAAAATCTCAGCTAAAAATACAAGACTCCCATCTGAAGCAGATTCATTTTGCTGATATGTCTGGTGTCTGATATGTGAAGAGAAGTCCAGTCCAAGCAGGGGTAACAAATGGGGAGCTCCAGACAATGGCATCTTGGCTAATACTAAGAAAACACTTGTGTTTTCCTAAATATGAGGAAGAGGGTAAAAGGAATCGGTAGATTGCATGTTTATCTGTTGATAAAGATTAAAAAGCAAATAATTTTCATTTTAAATGAAAAGAGTTTTAAAGAGTAGAAGGACTTGCCACCTCCTACAATTGGCAAAATAGACCATGCAATTGTCACAATGTCACAAAACATTCAAGCCATCACCAATACCTCTGGCTCATAACGGATTGCAATAGTGAAGTCCATAGCCAGGGGAATGTTGTCAATGGCAAATCTCAGCCCAGCTCCACTGGGGACACGAGCAAAGCCAGGGCCTGTCCAGGTGACAGCTCGGCCAGCGCTGGGCTGCCTGAAAACCACCTCCAGGGCCGGGTCCTGTCCTTGCTCAGCTGTGCCCTGCAAAGACATGCACACATTGTCACTGTCACAGTCAAGTTACAGGCAAATTTGGAAAAAAGAAAGGAACTATTTTTGCTGTCTTAATTACTTATCTCAGACAGCAGTCAGTCTCCTTTCTGGACACACTCTTGATCTGCATGCTAAGAACACTCCCAAATGTGGGAAGTTTAGCTTCACAGACAGAGGAAAACCACAAGACAAAGAATGATTAGGTTAATCCATCCATCTCTGTATACTTGATACTTCTAGGTGTTCACATTGCAAACCTTTAACAGATTGAACTTAATTTTGTACATGGCTAAACTTCCCATTAAAGCTGAATAAGTAAATATCAACATGTACAACAACTAAGCTGACTTGCAACAATAGAGTATTTAAACACAGCAGGTACACATTTAGGTACACTTAAATGTTGTAGATGTCTTGCAAGCAAACCAAACAAAAAAAAAAGGATTTTAGCTTCCTTCAGGATCTTTCTTTCTGAACAATTGACTCAATCAGAGCCTACAGTAGCACTGGACATAGCAAAACAAGCCTGTCTGTGTGAATTATAAAATATCCAGCTCAACTGTCTGCTAAAAGAATTGATATCACTTGTGTCTGGGTTGTAATGTATCCACATGCACGGACATATCCTTTCCCTCTGTTGCAAGACTGAAGTTAGCATTTGGTATAATCTTTATAAATAACAGAGCACTAATTTACCTGCCCAAGTGCAGCTTTTCTTATGCTTCGCTTTTTGCTCCTGTTTAGCACAATCATTCCATTTTCAATCATGAACTCATATCCTTGCTTCTGGAAGTAGATGTCACACCTTGGGAGAGTGGTTGGTTTGACCTATGAATTAGAAGTAATAAGACAGGGTGCAGCATTATCTCAGCAATTCTGAAGGGCTGGTAAGCAGCTAACAGGAAATCCCTATTCTTAAAACAAGTTCTATTCTCTGCTGCATTAAACCCTGTAACATGGCCCAGCAACTGCTGGAAACCCTTTTCCTTCACTCTCTTACTATTAGGTTACAGTTCTTCTCATAAACTGTGTCCCAGACATCTGTTTTCCATTTAATTATTGGACAGTAGGATGCATACTGTCTGTGATTATAGCTAAATATTTGTGGATGTGACCTGCAAATAAACATTTTTTTTTTAAATTATTACTTCTCCATAGCTTCTGGACAAAACATTGGAGAAGAAATTTTAGTAAAATGTAGGCAGCGGAAGGGACACAGTCCAGCAAAATGAGACATGTACTGTGCATGGGGGAAAATCTACCCCAATTTTGAGGAATAAATAAATGTTCTAAAACATTATGGACGGATGCCAAATTCTTAAGGAAATCAGGCTACAATCGGTTTCTTTATGTAAGGCAGCAGGAATGAATCAAACGGAGCAGAGAACAATTTAGTTTTTCCTTTGTTAGAACTTTCCAGAAGAAAGTTTGTGATAGCTTCTCCTTGAGCTGTTGGCAACTTTAATTTAAATAGTTTAATTTAAATAGTTAAATTAATTTCACTAATTTATGCTAGACCAGCCCACACCTGAGGAGCAGCAAGGATAGCTTTGTAGGTCACCACAGCATGTAGTAATATCCACGGTTACGGAAGACATGTGAGGCAAAGAAGAATTGAGGATGATCAAGGAACTTGCTTTGTATCAACCATCATATGGATCTATTTTCCATATGATGCCTTAACAGGCAACTACATACCAAGGGTGCAGAACCAGAAAGGGACGTTGCATGCTCAGCTTCATAAATATAATAATCCAGGGGCAAAAAGAAGTAGCCTGGGGCTGGCTCATTGCACTGGCGGCCCACGATGTTGGGAAGACACTTGCACTGACCGTCCTCTGGTGAGCACCTAGGGCAGGAGTTGGTATGGGGAGGACGTGAGTGTAGCACTTCTGGGTTCTCTCAGCATGAGAGCAGCTCAGCTCCACTCTTGTTTCACCTTTGTTTCACAGTGGAAGCACTGTGGGACTGTCCACTATTAAACTTCTTTCCACCATTCTCTCTCTCTGTTACCCCTGTCCAATGCTGCATTTATTTAGTTCTGTTTCATCACTTAGGAGATGTGACATGTCATGGCTTTTTCCATCCGTTCCACCAGAAGCACAGATCCTTTTCTTTTCTGACCATTTGTTGCCATCTATTTCTGTTCCTTGTACCCATTTTAATACCTATTACCATATCCATTCTTAAGCATCTATCCCGTATGCTTTTAGAAACAGGACATGAGGTCGCTAGCATCTTTGATTTGAGTGATATGGTAGTTTTCATATATTCACGCTCTTGTTTCACACATCAGATGATGACTAGCTTTGATTTCTTGCTGACAAATACAAGCCAAGGAAGCTGCAGATTTGTTTTGCAGCACTGGATGTATCTAATAGGCAAGATGTCAGCCGAACAGAGTCCTGGGGAAACCCATGTGAAACAGAACAAAACTGGCCTCTTGATTAATATGTTTTGAATATGAGTCAATGCTTAAGAAAAATAAATAAATAAAAATATTTTTAAAAAGACATTTCTAGCTTTTGAAGTGTGGAAAGGAGGCTACGTTAAAAATGTCGCTTGTGCCTTCTAATTTTCTTCTGATATTAGGGCCAGTGGTTCTCTCAAACTATGCAGCTTGTATTTTGTATTAAACTAATCTTGACTCCAGCTGATCTAAAACTGGCTTTGAAGGTAGAAGATAAATTCCCCTTAAAATCACAGCTAGATCTCCGAGATCCCAACATGACTTTATACTCTTTGTGCATGATGAAACTACATCTACAGTCTATTTTCCCACTGAGTACTGAGACTCTATTAACCTAGCTAGAAAATCTAATGCTAGAGTTTGTGAAAATTAAAAATGAGACAAAACTTGAAGAAGAACATTAACTTACAAGTTATCCTGGGATCCACCAATGTCACAGTCACATGGAGAACAGCCATACACGCTCTTGCCAAGACCCCAGTATCCCTCCTGGGGTAAAAAGAAAGTGGAAGATTTTTCTTAATAGAAAGTAAGGTCTTTTCCAACCTGAGTGATTCTATGATTGATGCTATAGTTCACTCCTGGGATGCCTGCCTGTGCTTGGCCATGTGAGATTGCTGCTCATACCAAAATATATGGGTGCTCAGACACTGTCAGAAGAACCAGGTATTTATCCATCTGTGCAAATGAGTTGCTCTGGAAATAGCAAAGATAACACTGCATTTCCTTTTCAATGAGTGCTGCTTCTAGTGCAAATAGATTGCACTTTCACAAGCAGTAAAAAAGGACCGAATGTGTCTGTGAATGTGTCCATGCAAAATGGAAGAGTATAATATTAATTTAAAATTAAATAAATAAATTTAAATAAAATAAAATTAATAATGTAAAATTAATTTGTATTTTGACTAAATCTAATTGTTTTCCTCTTTAGCAATGATTGTTCCCTTCATGACAAAGGGAAAAAGACTATGAGCTCCTGTTTTTTTGTGAAAATACTGACTGCAAATATTTGAGAGCAGCTAAATCCACAGATAACCAGGACAGGGTTGCAGTATTTCGCAGCCTAAGGCACAGAGGATGCTTTTTCCATTCATATTTCTTCATCATCCGGAGACTGCTAAGGAGAGATTGTGACTTAATCTAAGGACATCTTCAGACTCTGAACAAAGGCAGTTTTCAACTCTTCACTGCATTCCTCATTGGTGAGCACAATCCTAGCCCATGAACACGGAATGAGCCCAATGGAAGCCCAGACTCAAAGAGACAAACCCTGGAGTTGTCCCATGCCAGGGTGGAAACGCTTCCTTGGTAAAAACCAGATGGTCCTCATATTCCCTAAATAGCCTCATCGCACAAGAAATAACGTCCCATACACAGAACTGATGCCATTTTCTCCTTTGATGAAATGCCATGCCAGAGCCCACACGAAGGCAAGAGACGGGAGAGGAGACTTCTAAAACAGATGCAGAGAGCCAGCACAAAGGAACAACAAAAACTGTCCAGACACGTACAACACATTTCTCACAGCGCTGGCCCGTGGTGAACCGCTGGCAGAGGCACTCCCCAGTGGCAGGATCACAGATGGAGAAAGGCAAAGTGCCGGCAGCATCACAGTTGCAGGCTGTGGGGAGAGAAATGTGTGGTTGCCTCAGTTGGCCCTGCTGATGGTAGCAGGGGTGGGATGTGTCTATCAGCAAGCCTCGCTCTGAGGAATGGCTGTCTGGAAGCTATCACAGCCAGGCAACAGCTCCCTTAATCTACAAAGCTTTTAGCAGCAAGAAGAGCCCCAAAATACTTTCTAAGGAATTTAGTTACCAGGCAGATGAGGCAAAATGTGTAACAGGCACCTCAGTCAGAAGGTGCATTCAGACCTCAGAAGGTTTGTTTCTAGCCCACGTGCATCTTACATCAGTGATGTTTTGAGTGTGGAAATGAAAACGTGAGTGGAGTGTGCAGACTGGGGTGGTATTTCCATCTCCTATTTCCTCAAAAGCAATACATTTACCTCCCAGTGAACAGCTTCTAAATGCATTTAAAAGAACAATTCTGTGGCTGTGGCTTCCCAGGAAGAGTCTTGGTCCGAAGACCAAGAACATGCCCTTGACATGAGATCATAGCAGCCAATTGGGTATTTTGTAACATAGAAAGTATCC
Organism: Phasianus colchicus; assembly: GCF_987193195.1. Lineage (NCBI taxonomy): Eukaryota > Metazoa > Chordata > Aves > Galliformes > Phasianidae > Phasianus > Phasianus colchicus. The sequence goes on from NC_143436.1 coordinate 15,615,871, forward strand.
ATGAGTTACTGTGTGCATCTGTGCATTTAACTACTCCCATCTCTTAAAAATGCTTTGTGAAGATCAAAAGTGGTAATTTACATACGCTGGCAGCCCTGTGGGTTGCTGCCTCTTAGCCCGAAGTGGTTGGCCTTGCATTTGTCACAGCGGACACCCTCCGTGTTCTCCTTGCACGGGCACCGACCTGCCACCGTTCCCAGCACAGGGTCTGTGCGGCTCTCACATGCACCGTGGTGCAGTGTGCCCTCTGGGTCACAGCTGCAAGCTACAGGCAGAAACAAAGAGACATAGGAAAGCACGTTTAGATATAGGCATGAAATTGTACAACTGCAGCTGTTAAAGTTCAGAGTTGTTGTGAAGACTAGAGATGTCCATCCACACCTGCTGTGCTGGCGGCTGCACATTTAAAGTACAGTCACTATAAAGAAATACTTCAAGAGGATTTCCAAGATCAACTTTTTCTCTGGAGGAGAGTAATAGTCTTCACTTTAGTAGAAATTTACCTTTCTCCTTAGGCAGAAATGGGTGTTGCTCATACATCCTGATATTCTCCACCTGGGGAGAAGCAAGGCTCTGTGCTTCTGGGGATGCTTTTGTGAAAGCTGCAGTGTACAGAGGGGTACCACCAAGGACCCCCCTCCCCAGGGATGGCCTGAGCTGGCCATGGCTGAGTAATTTGCTAGAAAGGATGGGATCAGCAGGAGCCACTGCCTCCATGATATATCTCACTTTCTGTTCAGGCTGTTTCTCACCGCACTGCTAACATCTACCACATCGCTTCCCTGGGTAATCTCCCCTTGGCTCCTTAAGAACCTTCCATGCCAATCAGTGATGACAGATTATACTCAAAGCATCTTTCCTATCCTGTGATAATACTGAACTAACTTTTCAAAAGACAAGCTTGCATGCCTGAAAGCTTATTTTTAAATATATGACAAATATCTAGAAAAGATATTCCTACTCCCACCATTTCACTCCTGTAACTCATGACTATCACAAAAGCAACAGCACTGCTGCTAGTTCGTTTTCTACTGATGCTGGTCAGAAAAACTGAGATTGGCCCTTCCTGTGGCAGGGGGGTTGGAACTTGTTGATTCTTGGGGTCCTTTCCAACCCAAGCCATTCTTTGATTCTGTGATTCTATGATGACATCCCTGCTGGACTGAAAGCTCAGTTTAGCAGTGAGCTGGAATATGCAGCTCCCTGTACAATGCTATTTCAAGGACAGTGTTGTGCAGATATTTTGTAAGGTAGTTTGGAAGTTGTAGGTTCAGAAACACTTCTACAGCCACATACAAGTATGAGGATGCAATAGGGCTCAGAGCAAATAGATGCTAAAATAGGGAATCTTACGCAGGCATGCGTGAGGGTCCGAAATGGCTTTGTGTGGATCCTGGTAAAAGAAGAGCTTGCACTGATCACAGTGTTGCCCCGTGGTGTTGTGCTGGCAATCCTCACAGACCCCACCGCTGACCCCACCACTGGCCTGGTACACAGCCATGTCGAAGTGGCACCTGCCAGAGTGGCCATTGCAGTTACAGCCTGCAGACAGAAACAAAAAGGGGATAATTAACACCACAGTTCCTATTGTGTCTTGCCACCACTGTGTCTACCTTTACAACAGGTTTACTTGTTACGCATCTGATTTCAATGTTCCTGCAAGATTACAGCCTTCCAGTCCTTGCACTTTACCACTAGGGGCAAATTGCAGCATACAGATTCTGCAAACAATGGTGCTCATATTGCAAATTCTGGTTTTGCTGCCATCAACAATATTTATTGGATTTACATATGCAGCAAAGCAGGAATATAATGATGCTAAGACTGGGGACTAATTGAATCATGTCTTAAAGTAAAAACCAAGTCAGGAGGACCATGGCAGCAGGCTCCAGGCACTTCATGCAGGGCTGGCACTACACAAGTGGCACCGTTTCAGGCTGGCATAGCAACTGCCAGACCTTGTGAGAAACTGTGTACTTCCAATCATGCCTCAAGAAGACAAGCTCTCAGCCTGCTATTTCCACCCCTCAGGGAGCAGCAGCATCCCCCCATAAAATGCCCTACAGGCACCAGAAATGGGCCCTACCTACACTTTGAGAAAAACCCACGCAGGTGTGTCTGCCTGTTACAGAGTGGGGAACACCCCTCCACTGAAGAAAGATTTAACTAAATACCCGATACAGATTTTCATCTATTATTCTTTTATGTCCTGCATTATTCATCATTGTGGAAATAAATAATTCAGCCTTGTCTAAATGCTTGTTTCATTTGCAAGACCCTAAGTTAAGCAATAAATGATCTTCTGGCATCAGCAGTTTTTTTCCTTTATTTTTTCTTTTCTCTTTATTAAAAATAAGAATGTGAAAGTTCACCTTCTAGGGCAACAGCACCGATGGACATGTGAATCCACCTGTTTTTTCTAGATGAGGCATGGAAAAGGTTCCATCCCAGAAACCATCCGATAGTGCATTGTGCTGAGACTGTGCTGCACCCACCCCCCAGTAATCACAAAGGAAAAAAATATATTTGAGTTACGTTTGCAAGCATTGTTTTGTGCCCCTTCAGCTGGCCTCCAGGGAGCGTCGTTGTAGAAATCTTTACATCTTTCACAGGACAAGCCTTCAGTGTTGTGGCGGCAGATACATCGCCCATGCACCTGCAAGGTGGTGAGATGGATGAGATATGGAGATGAGAAGAGAGGAAAGGAGAGGAGAAGAGAGCTGATTCTTTTCAGTTTTATGCAAGGGAAACATAAAGGCATCCTTTCATCTCCCAATTGAAACAGATGTGGATCAAAATAATGTTTCCTGTATGTCTGCTGGTGTAATCTGTTCCTGATGGCTCTGTTGCCTCCATTAAGATTTAAAGTGATTTTTTCTTCCACTACTACTGTAAGTCTCAATGCTACAAAACAGCCACTAAACTTCATTAGGACTCCTAAATCAAGTTATATCCTTTCAGGTACTACATCTGTATTCATAAGAAGAGCTGTAACTCCTACTGAGTTGCTTATGCTATTATAAAATGTCTTATCTGCTAATATTGTCGATAGTAATCTGCTTGAGGTACACCAGCAAGCTTGGGGAAATTCAAAGCTCTCTGGCTCCCTCAGCTGACAAAATGCTCATTTATTTGAGGAAAAGTTTGGAGAATGCCTACAAACTTTAACTCCATAGTTTTAAAGCTGCTGGGCAACATTTAGGAAAAAAAGTACTTCTAATGACACCAGTGGAGACGTCAACATTTTTTATTTCTATCTCTCTCTTCCTACATCTGTCAATTCTGAGAAACATATTTCCCAAAGAAAAAAATCCGATCTCTTTATCCCACAAGTAAAGAATTTGAAATAATCTCTCTGAATTTTTTTAATAATCAATTTTTCATGGGTTAGCTTTGCATTATTGGCCATTCTTTGTGCCAATGTCTGTCCCTGCTGCAGAGCCCCTTAGCCCAGCTGGAGCATGGAATTCACCCAACAAGCAGCCAGTCAAGTCTGCACACAGCACAGGCTGCTTACTTCATTATATTTGCACCATTACAGCTCTGGTATTTTGCTGCTGTTATCAACATGTCACGTCCCAGTTGCTTGTGAAACACCACACTGATGCCAACAAAGACACAGCTTCTGAGAAATCTAGCCCAGAGTTCTGAAGGAAGAAGTTGTATCAAAACATTGGGGTTGCGAATGGTTAATCCAAAGGTCATCAGAGACCTTCCCTTCTCCCTCTCCCTCTATCTTTCCATCCCTTCCTCTCTCCTTCCCTCCATTCCTTCCTTCCACCAAAACACCAGGCAGGGACTTAATAGCATTAATGACACACCATGCCGGGCTGATGAAAGACATCACCCCGCAGATTCTGTATAGGATCACAGTGGCTGGCATGGCCATTGCAAAAGCAGTTGCCCCGCACAACCATCTCGTAGACAGCATAGTAGTACTTCTCAAGGGGATCACCGTGCCTTCTTCCAAGGAGAGCATCCCCGAGGGTATGGAGTTTGGTAAAATTGATCCTTAGGTTTGTCATTGTAATGAGCTCTGGAAAGAAAGAAAAGAAATCAGGAGCCCAAGCTGACTAAAAAATGAAGAGGGTCAAATTTACAGCTTGCATAAAACATTCAGTAAATCCCCCATACTGAAGAAATTGTTAAAATGGTCTGATATGTGCCTGGGCAAGTGGCTTGCTCCTGGCAGACAACTTCCTTGGTACCACCCTGGTCTGGCTAAGCAGTGCTTCCCCAGCCAGTAACTCATGAGCCCATGAGAGACACTCAAGTGGCAAGGAGGATTAGGCCATCTGGTCCTGGAAGGAAAGATAGTTTAGCTGCATGGATGGGCTGTACAGAGCTGGGTCATTTGTCTGTAGGGCTAGGGGACAAGATTGGCCCTTTTAAAATTTATTAGTACAGATGTCTTCCTATGATCCTTTGGTACATATTTTTCAACATCATTATTAACACCAGTTGAGCTTTTGCTTCTCTCAGTGTGCAAAGTAAGCAACACCCATGAAGTGAAAACTTGCATTGTTCTTACCTTGGATATATGGCACATATGGGTTTTCTATTTCAAAGCTAGGATCCAAAGCTTTTAAGACAACCTGCAAATCAGATTAAAACAGCTCTGTAAGTCATGGAAGATATTCTTTTTGCATATAAATTCTACCACCTGAGATCCATTAGTTACTGATGTCACTTCACTGATCCTGTCAAATTAAAACCAAAGTCTTGGCCCCAGTTGAGCAAGTTCTCTCAACTTTTCAGCGTGGCTTTGGCTGGCAAAAAGCCCTTCAGTGGCAGAGGCTGATAGGGAACCAAGAGCTCTTATGAGGAAGGGCTTTCATGTGAACTGGGAAAACAGGAAAGAGCACTAGAAGGCTTTGTGCATGTTATTTTATGAGTTCATTTGGATATGAAACTGAGGGTAAAATGCTGTGATTTTCCCTCTTACACCTGAAAAGTCAACAGCACTTCATGACTCAGGATCTCTGTAAGTAAATATGATGGACATAAAAGCAAGACCCTCAGCTCCGGAAAGCTAGCCATGCATGATCTCAGTCACCGACTCTTGGCAGTACCTCGCCTTCAGTGGAGGGCTCAATGTCTGAATATCTTGAGTCACAGATGACGTCTCCCACACCCTTTGATGGACCAGAAGAGATGTTGGGAAAAGAAGCTGCACAGTCCTGTGCAAAATACCTAAACGCTTTCCAGGTCTGACCAAAGTCGATGGAGCGCTCAACCAGCATTGCTGCGGGCCGAAATGTCTGCAAGAAACATTTTTTTCAAGAAGTCCTTAATGTGGCATTGTTTAGACATCTTGGGGATAGTTGTGTTGACAGTCCTGTTTGGGGGATGCCAACAGCTGCCAATTGTATTTCTGTGTTTGAGAGCCTGCAGGCACACTGTACTACTTGCATGAGACTCTGAAGAAGCCATATTCCTCATCTCAGCCTCCTCAGGAGAAGAGAAGGGCAATCTTCCATATAGAATCATAGCATCATAGAATAGCTCAGCTTGGAGGGGACCTGATCTAGTTCCAACCCCTTGCTGTGGGCAGAATTGCCACCTACCAAATCAGGCTGCACAGGAGATTATTTTATAAGTAGATTATTTTTTAAGTAAGGAAATCCACTATAACAATACAGGAGTTTTGTTTAAAAAAAACAATAATAATTGTAGCCATCGAAGTGGATCACAATGGGTATGCTTAAGAAGACAGAATTAAATTTGAAAGAACCATCTCAGTTAGAAATGTCTAAAGTATTTGGACTTAATTTCATAGTTTATTTTTCAGATTTAATTATCAGATTTATAGAAAATAGGACCAGAAGGCACATGAATGAGAAGCTACTCAACCTACTACTTTCCCTAAGGCAGGATCAGCTACAACTTAACCATACTTGACAGGTGTTTATCTAACCAGTTCTTACAGACCTCTGAGGATGGTGCTTTCACTGCTTCCCTAAGCAATTTATTCCTGCGGTTAAAGAATTAGTGTATAAAATTACTTAAAAGACGTGCATATAATACCTTAAAGGTCAGGATGAGATGGCTGAACTGGAATAAAGTTTCTAGGTCCAGTCTAATACTGACATGGTCAACGCCTGAAAAAGAATGAAAATGAAGTGAAGAGCACAGATCACACATTGGAGGGGCTGCTAAGGCAGTTTTCCTTGGGGAATTCACAGATGCCTTTTCCAGTCAAGGCAGCCAGGCTCCTTGGGGCATCCTGGGAGCACAAAGTTAGCTCCCTCTGAGATTGTGCGTGCAATGGGACCTGCTGGAAGAGTGCTGGAAGTTGGAGGCTGTGTGAAATGGCTGTAGGTCTTGGTCAGAGCATTCAGATGGCAAGTGATGGTGACGGCAAGGTTCTGGGTGTGTGTCTTCTGTAACCACGTGAATTTTTTAAAAGTCATCCAATGATTTTCTTTGTTTCTGACAGAAACTAATAAAAATATGGGGTGTTCATGCAAAATGGATCAGTTAAATCCTTCTATACCGACAGAGCTGACATTCACCATGAGCATAACTATCAGATCAGGAGACCTCATCCCAAAGGAAAGGTGGGGAGAGCAAGAAGGGATCCTCTCACAGCTGGCCCACTGCTCTACTGACAGTGGGGACCCAAACTGGTGACAGTGCCTTGCTACTCACTGAGAAATAATAAGGCTAAGGAATTTCTTGTTGGGTACTACTCTGTTCTTACACATCTGGAGGCGAACATACCTTTTGCAACAAACTACATCTCCCTGAAAAGCAGGTACCCTAGAATAATGCACACCCACTGCATATCACAAAACACTGCTCTCGGAAGACACTGTGCTTAAAATTTGTCTGTAGAAAAAACAGAACTTCTAAAGTCCTATATTTTTAAAAAGGAATAGGTTAAAGTCCTGTAATATTGCTAACTCAAGGAGTATGTGAGGCTTTGTCTCACCTCATTATGAAGGCCAACTGCTGAATAATTACAGAAGAATATCTAACCACAAGCAGCAACGTTTTGTCAAAAAAACTTACCATTTTCTGACTGCCACCACTTTTTTTTCCTATCTGGCTCAAAAGTTGTGATAACATTTTCAATCATGTGGCTGTTGTGTTGTGTATAGGGATTATATGGGTACCTGGAATCACAGACAAAGCACTTCTGTTCAGCCTAGAAAACAAAAAGAGCAGAATAAAAGATGAGTTTGGTCTCTTTTCAAAAGATTTGGTAGACATGTGTATTTGTGCGTGTCCAGGCTCTGGCCTGGAGTTAGGCAGCAGAGGCATTGCAGGGGAAGACTGGCTCCTTAAGGCCTGAGGGGCCCTTCGAGGGGAACATTCCCTACATTATTTATCTGTATTTTTCACTCTCTTTTGCACATTGGCCAGGAGCAGCAGACAGATGCTGTTGTACAGGTGGAAGGGAAGGCTGGATCCAGACAAAATATGAAAGGTCTGGGTTGATACCATCAACACAACCAGTGCCTTCTGTGGGGAGAATGGGGAACTGGGATGTCAGCAGCACCGAAAGTGGGGAATCAGGAGGCACCACTCCAGCACTTGTCCAAGGCTGATGGGTTGGCTGAAAACAGAAGGCAGTTCTGTGAGCAGAACAGGAGCAGGGAAAAGGTGCCTGCGCAGCATGCTCAGAACATGCAGGGAAACATAGGAACTGTCTGCACATCTCTGTATTATGAAATCACCTAGGAATTATTTACGTTTTAAATAAATATACAGATGAGAATTCAAAAGTGTGCTATAATCCACGTGTTTTAAATATTATGAAAAATACATATTATATTCAGCCATTCTACACTGTACTTTGTGATTTGGCCACAACAACCCCACACAGCATTATAAGTGTGGGGACGAGTGGCTGGATGATTGTGAAGAGGAAAGAGACCTGGGGGTGTTGGTTGATGCTCAGCTGAACATGAGTCAACAGTGTGCCCAGGTGGCCAAGAGGGCCAAGGGCATCCTGGCCTGCATTAGAAACAGTGTAGCCAGCAGGAGCAGGGAGGTGATCATCAACCCATACTCAGCACTGGTGAGGCCATGCCTCGAGTATTGTGTTCAGTTTTGGGCCCCTCACTGCAAGAAAGACTCTGGAGCGTGTCCAGAGAAGGGCAACGAAACTGGTGAGGGGTCTGGAGCACAAGTCTTATGAGGAGCGGCTGAGGGAGCTGGGATTGTTTAGTCTGGAGAAGAGGAGGCTCAGGGGAGACCTCACTGCACTCTACAACTTCCTGAAGAGAGGTTTAGGTGAGGAAGGGTTTGGCCTCTTCTCCCAGAGAACAAACAGGACCCGGGGAAATGGCCTCAAGTTGTACCAGAGGAGGTTTAGGTTGGACATGAGGAAAAACTTTTTCTTGAGAGTGGTCAGGCACTGGAATGGCTGCCCAGGGAGGTGGTGGAGTCGCCGTCCCTGGCAGTGTTCAAGAGGCGCCTGGATGAGGAGCTGCGAGATCTGGGTTGTGCTTGTGGTAGCAATGGTAATGAGAAGACAGTTGGACTAGATCTTACAGGTCATTTCCAACCTTGTGATTCTATGATTCTATGTATGATGAAGTTACAATTTTTAAGACAAGGCAGAAGCACAAAAACCACTCATGTCATTTTACAAAGCTTCAATAAGGAGCGTTCTGGTTGTCTCAGCATTTGGTATTGTGTACACCCATGCTCTGATGTATACAGACACACTATGTGACACTCATTCCATTTATGTTTAAGGTTGCACCATGAAAATCTCTTTGTGCCCCAAATGATAAGCACGTGCGTGTCCTTGCAGGCACATATGACAGATCCCATCTGCCCTTGATGTACACAGCTTTGCACTCTGCAGTCCCAAGTCCTTTTCCTTTCCAAACACATGTAAGTGTAAGCCCAATTACAGGGCTAAAACCCATTTAACCTACGCTTAGAAACAAATAGAGGCATTATTCTAAATAAGGCACAGTTATCAAAAGATCAAAAGTGCTTCTTTTCAAATGCAAAGAAGTTGAACTTCAGATTCAGATTTTTCAATCTGAATTTTCATTAAAACATTCCAACCAAGTCTGGGCTTCTGGCAGCTTGCCACATTGACTGGCAAACCTTCATACACCAGGTTTGTTCCTGCCATGCTTCCCTTGTCATGACACAGGTCATCAGAAGGGGAATGTGGGGAGGAAGAATGCAAAGCTTCCTGGCTTGCCTCCAGGAGTACTGGTGGGAAGTACTGATTTCAGTGGAATTCTGTAACATACTTCAGGTAGCAGACACATAGAAGGAGAGCTGGTACAGCAAGTCACACTGCCAGAGCATAATCCAGCTTTGGGAAGCAGCAGGACTCGTAACTTGCATCGCCTTCAGAAGGCAGTCACTGGGGGTCAAGATGTGTTGAGGCAGCAGTAAATCACAGGGATTACTGCAGGAACAGCTGTTCTTTTTCATGAGTCTGTATTTACATAATTCAAAGGATAAGTACAGGCAAGTGAAAAGATCAATTTTTTATCACTCTTTGATCTCATCTTAAAAAGAAAAAGAAGGAAGTCCTCCAGCCAAGGGCCAGAAGTGAGATGGCTCTTTGTGCTAGGCTACCAAGCTGAGCCAAGGCTCAGAGCACAGCCACAGAGAGCCCAGGATTCCTTTGTTTAAACAACCTGGGGAAAACCTGCAAAAGGTGAAGCGAAGCTCAAAAGCTTTCAGAAGAGGAAAGAACTGTTTACATTTTGCAGAAAAATGCAATTGCAATGAGTAACTGGGAGCAGTGTTCAGTGTCATCTCAGTATGGCAGAACTTTATTTTGTAAATATTTCACAGCATTTTGCCAGAAGGTAATAAACTAAATATTTTTGATTGCTTATAAATGAAATGGTATTTTATTAACTTCCTCTTCACCCTGCAGATGGTATTTAGTAAAAATATTCCTGCTTGAGAGGATACATCAGCTCAGCAGGGCCAAATCTTGCAGGATGTGTAGCAAAGGAAGTCCACTTCTGCTGGCCACTGGTTCCAAACACCTGATGGACACATAGGTTCCCCACAGGTGCTTCCCCAGGAGGGATCTGTTTGATTGCCCACATTTTATGTCTGCCTATCCACCTACATGGCCAAAGATTGTGTTTTCTCCCTCTTTCAGATGTGGCTTTTCTGCTTTCATCAACATTGGTTTTATTTCACATCAAGTGATATGTGAGAATGGGGCATGAATCTCTTAACAGGCTGCTTTAAGTCTCAGCACTGTATGGCACACGTCCCCCAGCAAAGGCATGTCAAAGACCATGCCCATCCTGCTAAGCACACACACGCACACCACCTGTGGTCTTTGTCTCTGAGCAGGGAAAGACTGGCAAAGTAAAGCTCCCTCAGATATCCTTGTGCTCATTTGCATCTCATGGATGTTTCTCACTCTGGAGAAGCTGTGCATCACTGAAGGCCTTTTGCCAAATCGTCCTTATGTGCTGCAACGAGGCACAGCATTCCACCAGGCTTCTTTCATGCTATCTGATAATTATTCAGAACAAGACCATGAGAAGCTTCCCAGTTTGGGCAGCTTCCTTTTTCAGAAAAGAACATTGCTAGTCTGGAGAGTTCAGTTTATTAAAAATAAAAAGCAAACCAACCTCAAGGTAGCCTATAATGCAGTACTTCTGGGGGCTGTTCACTCCACAGGTTGAAGAGGCCACTAGTTGCTTGCTGCGACCCAAGAGGAGGTCTCCAACAGCCGGGTAGCAGGACCCAGCCCTGCAGTCATCCTGTGCCTGCCGGAGTCCCACCAGCACTGCGTGCAGAAGAAGATCAGCGAAAGATTAAACTGGTTCACATACTCAGCAACGCTCTCCGTGGAAAATCAGTGATGTTCTAACATCAGCAGAAAAGTAAATTGTCCTTTGTCTATTCTCCTGTCCTTAATCATATCACCTGATAGAATCTGGAAGAGCTTCGCTCATGAACACACCTGCTGCTAAATCATTAAAAAAACAAAGCTAGCATATTGCACATGTACACTAAAACATATTCTCAGCATTTTGCTGTCCATAAAGATGCCAATCTGCTAGGACGTACTAAGCATTCCATCCTGCTATACCCAGAGTCAGCGCTGCAGCAGCAGAATCACAGGCATTACAACTGACTTTGTGAGCAGAGCCAAATTCTAATTCATTCTGCTGTTTTGTGCTGTGTTCTCAAAGTTGTATTGATGAAACCAAGGCCAAGTATAAAGTCAGAGGTGCCTATGATTTTCTGGTGATTTGCAAATCCTGCTCTGGTCCCAGCACTTTCCATTCAAAACCCATGGAATGGTCCTTAATAATCGAACAGAACAATTTCAACTTCTGTAAATAATTGTGAGATTTTTTTTTGTTTATTTTGCCTGAAACTACTTTAAATTTTTTTTTTTTCCAATATGTCAAGAGTTCCCTTACAGGATTTGTCCTTTTAAACAAGTTCTATCCTGAAACCCTGAACAGGAATGGGTACCTCGGAGGCTTCATCTACTCAGTTTTACTTGACTCAACTTGTTATAAAAAGTACAGTTAAAAAAAAAATATATAATCAATACATGAAGATCCCACAGGAGCACGAAAAGCAGTAATGCAATTACAGCACTAAATATATTTACTTTGTGGGCTTTTTTTACTATGAATATTTCTACAAAGTACTGTAACAGACAGATTTGAGTTCATAGCTCAGGCTATACTTTAGGCATTGACTGAAACTTGACTTGCTAAGTATAAAGCAACGCATGTTTGGTTAATCTGCCCTTATTAATTTATCCAGGTTCACCATGTATTAGCTGTCAGCAGATAGTGGATGCCCCTTTCAGGAGCTGATTCAGGCTTAATTACAATACACACCTTTTGTTTGTATTTAAAGGTTGCACATCACTCAGAGCTCCTATGCAGGAACAAGGACTCACAATCTCATGCATTTTAATTGTGTAGACAAATGAAGTACCCTAGAAGTCTTGGAGAAACATATAAATGACATGATAGTATTTCAAAATTGGCCCAAATAACTGTACTGCCCAAATACTTACTGAGGTGCAACAGAAGGGCCAGCCAAGCCTCATGTCTCTGCATGGAGCTCAGGCTGATCTGGCTGGAAGAGAAGAGCCAATGGGTCACACAATGCTCATCTGCCCCAGGGCACACCTTGTGTGTGGGTTTTCATGGAGCTTTCAGCAAAGGGATGGAACCACAGTAAAAACACCAAGATTAAAAACACATACTGGTCTTGACTTTGTTCTGGTGGAAAATTCTCATGACAGTTTTTTTTTCAGAATGGGATCAAAGCAGAGGGATATCTCACATGTACTTTTGCAAAAGACCATAAAACATATATATGCAGTTTAAAATAGAAATTAAATGCTATCAACAAAACTTCTGTGGTATTCAAATATAAACTATTTAATCCTAATTAGATTCAACAGAGCTATTTGCAGAGATCTAACTCCTCTCTAAGTTCTTGTTTCTTTGCATTGACTTCAAACAAAGCCAGAAATCCTAACATAAATGCTACTGAATAATGCCTAAAGTCAGGTGATAGAGATTTTGGTCTCATTAGAGATACAAGTATAACCAAATATTTAAGTGCAGTGAAGAAAAATAGATAAAGTTACTATAAATGCAAAAGACTTGTTTGGAGGAAACCTCAGAACCCATGGGAGGATTGCTGTGGCTTTTACTTCACATCCTTCCTACTAACATTCTTGCAGAGGAAGGTGTGATTTGCTAACACAAGAACTCTATTGGAAAAAAAAATAAAATGGCAGAAATGGATGGAAAATATGGCCAGCATCCTTCCACCATATAGAGCTTCCAAACCACAGCCTGACTTCACTTTTGTGTCTCCCACCTCTTTCTCCATCTGTAGGCACTGATGGAATCATCATGTTCTGATGCCACCCTGGCTGCTGGGGCATCCCTATGTGTCACCCCAAAGTGTCTCAGACAAAATACCCCACTGTATCAGAACAGAGCAACTGTTCACATAAGCAAAGGCATTCAAAGTATTTCAGATTTTACAGGCTCCACATAGGCTTGGTTCACACAGCTTCAATCGGTACATGAGAGAATAGACATGCCTGTGTGACTGTTTCAGCAATCAGGAGTAATCTACGTATCTTTGTAATTATATGCCCCATTCACACTCCATACCAATGATATTCTTTAAACGTGACTCACTTAAGCAGACAACCAAAGACCAGCAAAACCCCAACACATTTCAGTTTCACACTTAGCAGGAAAATTAAATACTGGAGATGTCTTACCTGTATTTCAAGCAGCCGAGTGCTTCAGCTGGAAGTGAACTGCACAGAATGCAAGAAGCAAGTAAAGGCATACCTGTGCACTTCAGCTGAACAAGATCGTGTGTCCCCTGAGGCACCAAGGTGTAGGTGAGAATGAGACCTGGCCTGCAACCTGCCAAGGGGGTGATTTGTGAAGTCACTCTGATGGGGCTTCTGGCATTAGCAAGTATGTGCAGTGAAAGAATATTGTGACAGGCAGAAAAGGTTCTTACAACTTCAATGAGAAGATAAGGATTCTTAAAAACCCACGCTAATTGTTGTTAGCCACATCTTGGAGCCTTCACCACTACTTAGCATCAGAAGTCCACTGGTACTGGTTTAATTAAGTGCAGAATAAAAACAATTCCTCCTCACAGCAGAGGGTGCAAAGCGACAGAAAGAGCAGGGTTTGGGCTTTGGGGTGACTGCAAATACGCCTGTTCAAAAGCTATGACCAAAGCCATGTGGATGTAACAAGTCAGCTTCAAGTTAACTCAAACTCTGGGTCAATGGCATGAACATTATTTCCTTTTTTTTTTTCCGACCAAAAGCTAAAGACACCACAACAACTTGAGTACAGCCTCAGTGCTGACTTTCAGCAGACGTTTTTGCCTGTACCCTCACTTGCAAGCACCTGCAGTGTGGCGCAGGGCCTACACCGCCATCTTGAGAAGCGCTGTGAAGGAGCAGCTCCAAGATGGCGCACTCCCCCTTGTGCTCAAGCAGCGGCCATTTGTGGATGGCTTTGTCAAACCTGTAGCACGTTGATTTCAATTTTCAGAACAGTATATCACCTTGGATACATATTTTTAGTTTTGATCTACTTGTTATTAGTCCTTCTCTGTCTGCCTGTAAGGCCTCATTCACGGCTGTCTGTAAAGTATCACACCCTCAAACAGAAAGTTTTCTAAATGTGCAAAATACATCATAAACTAAATGCTGCTTTTCTTTTGATAGCTCCTATCCTTTTAGAATAACAAACAAGCAAACAATAAACAGATGGATGATCCTACTGTAGTGTTCAGTGCTGTGTCCTCTGTTATTACTTCGAGAACTCACTCTAGCAGAAATAATGCATACACTTACATTTTTGGAAATTATCTTCCACAAGTGCACATGTAAATTAGTTGTGGGAGACGTTTTTCAGGCCAATTTAATCTGCATTTTGTTTGCATTCATATCTGACCAACTATTTATTTAAATTTCTCCATCTTATACACATTATTACTTATTCTTTGAAAATTAAAAAAACCAAAAGACTAAGTGATAAATTAAGATATTAATTCTACTTTTTATCTGTAAGCAGTATGTCAAATGCATTCTGAAAGAATGACACCTAACTGAAGAAAGCATTATTATTGTGATGCTACTAAATTATAGAATGGTTGACATTTTATCAGCACATTTGGTAGGGAATTCAGATTTTGTTACAGAGAAGTTATGTGAGAAGTAAATATGAAGGAAGATTTATTTCCAGAATATTGCTGGTCCTGTGTTTTGATTTATGTCGGACCCTGAACAAGAAAGAGGTTTTAAAATGCTTGAGGCAGGGATTAAGGAACTTCTATCTCACTTCTTTAATCTCTCCCCTGGTAAAGAATCTGGATTTATAATGCTCACTCGTCCCATGCTGGCTGGAGGGTAGACAGCATTGGTGCATGATTTTTCAAGTCATCACAAGTCTTACAGTTGCAATTTCTTAGGTCTTAGGAATATCCTTAACAACAAAGGAAAAGAACTGCAAGCACTTGGCCATATTTTCATTTCATAGACACCAAACAGCAGTGAAGAAATGGAATGGGCAGAGGCTGCAGCCTTGGTGCCCCAGTCACACTTCAGCGTGTGGCACCAGCCCATGTAGGTGTGCACTGCTCTTCCATTAATATGTTGAATAAACACCTCTATGGGTATATGTTTTTTTTTCTCTTCAATGAAAATGACAAAAGTATCAGAAAAAGTATATAAATAATTATGCTTTTCTTTAAAGTCATGATATGAAATAAAATAATTTGAGCCTGGGATTTTTCTTGCCAACAGAAAAATAAGTACCTCCTCTAAACAAGTCACCTGGGCCTCCTGGAGCCAGGGGAGAAAGACAGGGACTCCTGCGGGGTTCATCCTACCACATCTTTTAGATACTTACCTAGAAGGATATATCACCCTCTGGAGGTATCTAATGCTTTCCTCTAGATAAGTGCAGCCCCATTCACAGGCAGTGTTCCTGTGTTATAAACTGATCCACTGAGATGAATCCCATCCATAAAGAACTAAGCCAGAATCACAAATGAAATGGTCTGAAAAACAAAACCATCTTGCTACATTTCTGTCTTTCCACTTTTATTTCTGCTCTGATTTCTTTCAGCATTCCTTTTGTTTAAAGCGTGATTTCTCACACGCAAGGAGTGCGTATTTTTTGCTATTCCACATACTGACAGAATGTAGCATTGGATAACAAAAGCAGAATAAAGCATAAGCTCACAAGAAGATAAGAGATGTATTTTATTTGACATATTTGATCAAGACAGCATTACGGAAAGCAGAAGAACATGCATTTTTGTTTGCTCTGAAAAAGAAAGAAGTGATCTTTGTGAAAAAGCCCGAGGCACAGGCAGAAATAACGTTGTTATGACCAAGCGTATGGCACAGCAAATGATCAAACAATTTACCAAGAGGCAAAATTCAGCGATTTATGCTCTGCCCCACTATGAGGCAAGCTTTGCATCCTGGAGCAAATTCCTACAGTTAAAATTTTCTTTAATCATCATCTAGATGAGCTTTTCCACATTTCAAAAGGATGTAAAGCATACTTGTAAGTCATGAGACACTTCTTCACTTTCTAAAAGGCACAACACCCGTGGTGCCCTGCACTTTTTGCGTGCAAGTCTGGTATTTGAAGTTTGTTTTTTTTCTCCACTACAAACAAGAAATCCAGTTTCAACTTGAATGTTATCTCCCTGGCAGGCACAGTGTTGCTGATGGCAGTAATCAACACTGAAGAGAAAAAAGACAGAAAGGGTGATGAACTGTACTGCTTTAAAATATCGCTGTAATTTTTAAAGTGCAGTTCAAGATATATATATATTCAATATATAATGTTTCATGGTATCTCCTGAGGTTTTGACATTTCCAAGCTGGCAGGATGAGAAGTGTGGCACAAACCTTGATTGCTATTAGTTTATTCAAAACTGGAGGGGGGTCACGCAGTACAACTGGACAATTCTGTTTCTAAGAAACTTGGACCATCAATAAACAAATGTACTTGGCCTATTAACCAGAAACAAAGATTCCCCCTAAATCCATAGGAAAATGGATAATTTTATTCATATTTATAATTGTAGCAATGTTCTGTTTTAAATACCTATTATTAGATCTTCTGTACCTGACAGCCTAAATTATTTTCCCTTGGTAAAACAAACTCTTCTGCAAACGTTAAATGACTATGCTGTTTAGAAATGACCCTGATCTTAGAGATCTTAGAGAATCTCACTGGCTCCTGAGGAATATCTTTGACCTAGAGGCTTAGAAAATAACAGAAATTTACCATACTGTCATCTGCTTGTGAGTGAAGGCATATGGGAGGGAGCAGAGGGAATTAAATTCAAAACCTAGCGGAGCACAGCTGGGAGAAGAAGTATAGGGAAAACAGTTCCCTGAGCTTCCAACAAAAATAACCCAGGAGATGTACAGTACTGGAAGGAGAACCTGACAGATGGGAAGGATGATGACATGAACCTGAGGAGAGAGAATAATGGAGAGAAAAATGTGTCCACTAGAGGACAACAGCAGCAGCAAGAACACCCAGTGCAGAACCATCATGAGCCAGAGGCTGAAGAGCATCCCTGGTTGTGCTGGCACTGACCATGCAGCCACAAGCAACAAGGGAAGCTGGCTCTTCCACAGTCCTGAGCATCTGAAATAAGGGCTTCTGAAATGAAAAAAAGGCAGTCCTCATAGCCTGTCCTTATTTTTTTTACAAGAACTGAAACATGAAATATTTTGGTTTAGACTGTCCCAGAATAAAATGTCCATTTTGCTTAGTAAAAATGAGAAGGAATGCAAATGAAAATGACTTATTTCTCAGACAACTGGAGAATAAACAACAGAACAAAACAGAACAAAAATACATCCTGTTTAGATCTGTTTAGGTCTGTTTAGATTGAAATAAATAAAGCTGGATAGCAGGTATCCATCAGGAAGCTGTGGAAGTAGGATGGTCTGCCTGGTAAAATAATTGTGAAATCTGATGTTTTCCACCCATACTCACCATCACCCATGACAAGTATGGCACCTGGCAATGTACTATAACCATGCTCTCACAAAAGCCTCAACTGGTACATATACCTTCTTTTGCCTAACTTAGCAATACTTATGGATAAACTGACATTTTGGGGATTTTCCATTCCTCAGTTCCAAGTTAAACTTAATACAAAGGCCTCCAGGGAGTATTTAAATCTATCAATACACACATGCTAATTACCCAAAAGTATGATAGAATGATGGCTGGTTGACTATCAGGTGCTCATTTGTATCTGTGACTATCCTGTAGCATCTGGAATCTGTACAAATACAGGAAGTATCACACATAAG
The DNA here is from genome assembly GCF_987193195.1 of Phasianus colchicus. Classification (NCBI taxonomy): domain Eukaryota; kingdom Metazoa; phylum Chordata; class Aves; order Galliformes; family Phasianidae; genus Phasianus; species Phasianus colchicus. The sequence goes on from NC_143436.1 coordinate 15,633,707, forward strand.
TCATGCACAAAATAAATGAGTAAAATAAGATTTTGTCATGGACTCCAGGGATGTAAATGACGTATCAGTAGCACAGCAATAACACAGCATGCCTGAAAGCTGGGAACAGGTGCATGTAATTATATGATTTGTCCATGATCAAGAATATATAACCTCTGCTTTATCCTTCTGTTGAGACTTAATTATACCAGATGGAGAAAACAGAAAAATTAGCATCTCCCTTTACCTTCCTGTTCTCTCCTTGTCACACAGAAGTGAATTGTTTGTCACAGCCAAGTTCAGCAAGTGTCAGCAGCAAATCTGGAGAGTAGGAAAGACCTCTTGCTTTCAAACACAGTCAGCTTCTTTCTAGCAGAAGAAGGCAGAAGCAAACCCTGTCTTGCTGACCATCTGTGAGAAGCACATTTCAACAGCAATTGCTCTGTTTCCGCATTGTCGGTCCTTTCCCACCAGGTTGTCTGTGAATGCTGTCACAAGCCCCTTGCTGCAAAGTCAAGGGAATGGGTGTTTATGACTGGTGGCACTTCAGTCTACTCAATCATGAAAGACAAGCAGCCTGCAACAGAAGACTAAGTAGAAAAGGCCCAGAGGTGTGGGGAAGCCAAAACTAATTTGAAATTGTGGATTGAGAGGATGGGAGAGAAAACCGACTGATCCAGTAATCCCAGCAGGAAAAGATATATTGTCGTCCAGGAATGGAGGCTGAAAGAATACAGGGCTACCCGCAAGCACAGCTACAGGCTCCCTGCAATCTGCCTGCACAGGGCTGGGCAGAAATGCTATGTCTTTTCAGAGTTGGGCTCTTTAGACATCCTGGGCATGTTGCAGTGCTCCCATAAGGGTACTCTGACCCCTTCAGACTGCCTTGCAGAAGTGCTCTGCAAATTAACTAAAACCATGCTTTTGCTGATTGCCAAACACTTAGGGTAGATACAGCTTAATTAAAAGTTGTTATTTCTGCTAGGTTCGTATCTCATCAACTATATTAAAATTGTTAGAGAAAACAAAGAAACAACAAAAAACATGGAGTTAATGTTCTTTATTATTGAAATCAAAACAATTTTTTCTTCTTATAAAGTAAAACCTTTACAGTGATTGTCTAGATTTCCTTACAACCTGTTTGACTTGGCAGAACAACACAGGAATAATTTTCAAGAAACTTCTATAGATGTATTTCTTACAGAGCCCAAACAATCAAATGTGCGTACTTAATTATACACAATAAATCTGGAGAAACTCATTCTGCCTATTAAGCATCAATTTTACTGACATTTATGCTACTTGTATACTGGTAACACCACGTGGATCACAAAAACTTGAGCTGTTTTGATGAGTATTAGGAAGACTATAGCAAAACTACTAGTATTTATTAATAGTGCTTGTCAACATTAACTCACATATGCTTATCCTGACCTTCTCCTGATTGCTGAAACAGATTTAGTGCTTTTTATGCAATTAACAAACAGAAATGCCCTCTTCTCCATTAAAGGCAAATAATTCCTATCCCCCACCTCACCAGATAACACTTTTTGAGACTTTTTGACACACTTTTGTGTGGGACACAGCAAAGTAAAAAAAGCCACTGCTTATGATGATTTATGAATAAAACTTCAACGAAACTTTGGGAAACCCACTTGTTAAAGGCAATATGGTTTTCTTTGTTTGTTTTCAGGAAAATTGTATTACAGAGAATGGAAAACAGAACATTAAAACCAAAGAAATACCAAAGGTCACAATTTACTGTGGTATGTCTCTGTGTCCTGATAGTTGCAGGCCCTGTCCTGAGCATTTAGACAATTCAAGAAGCCTTTATGCCAAAGGATTCATGTCTTTATGTGACTTTATCAATTATCAGAATATTTCTGTTTTGTAATCATGATCTAATTACTAAAAATAGCCAGGTGGTGATAGATCAGGATTTATTACTAACCAGATGATCATCTTCTTACAAACTGACATTTGTAATCTAGGCAGGAATTCAGCTCAGTGACTTATGTTCCCTTCCTCCCTGCCTCTCTCCAATCTATCAACAACGTATAGCAAATCTCTGCTGACTGAAAGACACAACTTCACATTGGTGATCTGTCTACACCAAACAATTTAAATTCTTGGGAAAGGGGAAAAACAACATCACTGTAACATCTTTAACTGCAGCTTTCACAGTACTCAAGTGCAATGCTTATCCTAGCTTTTGTGTGAATGGTATGAGCCTCATTAGCAGTTGAATTAAATTACATTTAAAATGTCACAAAAATATTCAAAAAAGAATTAGGATTATTTTCCTCTAAACAGATTTGCAGTGGTAAGTAATTTTAGATTCCATAAAACAGAGATATCCTATTTCACTGATTAATTCACTTTAACTGGGATTTTTTCAGATCGAATAGCTATAACACATTTTTTCCTTTTCCTTGGACTCATGTACTTTGCATCTCTGTGAAAAGCCATATTCATAATGATCAAGTAAAAAAGGATCTCTCTCTCAAAAAAAAACCCACAACCAGAAGTGGGATGGAACAGGAAAAAGGATGTAAAAAATAAGACATGGAGGTCCTCTTTAGTTGCCACTTTGTTTTTATTTACTTTTTTAATTAGCTGCATATGCACCAAAAAATGGAAGACATAGAAGACTGTACATAAATACGACCACAGCACCGATGACTATTTGTGTTGTGTATTGCAGCATTTGCAATTCCTCTTTATGGAGGGATGGGGATTTCCATTCACCTTTTAGGCATAAAACAGAGCTTTTTGCCATATAACATCTGAATGCACATGCTATGCACTCGCTCCAGTGATTTAAATGATGATATTATAGCATCGTAAATTCCTGCGCCCAAAAGGAAGAACATCCAGAAATCTCTCCTGATCCTCGTGTTGTTTTTTTTTTTTGGAGAAGGCGTGCCCAACTCTTGGCCCTGGATTGGTAGTCAGAGCCTTGCAGGAATACAAGCCAGCCTTTAACACATACTTGCTCACGTGTCATTCTGAGGTGACCTGTCAGCTATCCCTTCATTGAGGGTGGCTTCAATTCAAATTACTGACAGTCTTCTGAGCAGGAGACTATCAAAATACTATCAGGTGTAACTGCTAGTTCGTTACTACAGAACCATAGGGGTTTTTACATCCAAATTCACACAAGCTTACATTCTTGAATGGTTATAGAGACACCACGCTTTGGGTACACCTTGGTAGCCAAGGTATGATTTCAACTTGTCTCCTCAACCACTTACAAATTTCTGGTGTGGGGCTGCATTACAGGAACATGCTTTGGAAGGCTGTTGTTGACAACCTGGAGTACACTGACTTATGCTGGCACCCATATGCCTCAGGGAGAGGTTTGCTCACTGTCCAAACGCAACAGTTAACCGCTGGGGTGGTGTAAGCAACACCAACAGTCTGATTGGTTACACACTTGAGAAAACCGTACTTGTGAGTTGACTAATAGGACTGCTGTTCCATTCCAGGGTAAGGGAACAAGCACTAAACAGCAGGGATGAACCAATCACTACGCATGCTTATTAAAAAAACGGAGAGAACGCTACTAAAAACAAGTCACCACGAAAAGTAAGGCAGACCCCAGACACAAGGAAGCACACTTCTGACTCCTCGTGCTGCAAAGAGGCATCGGGAAGGAAAGCACAACAGACCGCCTCAGCGCTGCGGGAGGAAGTGTCGAGCAGGGCACTTAAGGGAGCCCTCCTAGCCGCCTCCTCTCGCTGGTTCCTGCGAGCCTGGCTCCTCCTGATTGGCCGAGATGAGCTCCACCCACGTGCCAGCGCCGCTCTATGCCGCCCGGCGACCGCACCTCGCTGTTCTCAGAGCAGTTCCTTATCGGCGGCCTTTGCGCCGTTACGGCCTTAGTGCTCTATTTCCCCTCCCTTCCCTGCGTAGCACTTCGGCCTCCTTTGTTCCCCGTCCGCCCCTTCCAGCCACTCCCACTCCCTTATCTCCATATTCGCCCTCTTGCACCTGCGTTTCCTCCTTCTCCAATGCCACCTCGGGGTTACCACGTTGCGGTAAATTGGCTGCTCTCTCCTCCGCCTTGTTCCTCTCTTGTGTTGTCCTGCCGGCTTCTCTGCTCCTGCCTTTGCTATTAAGTGTGCTTCAGAGCGTGACATCCCACGGAGCGGAGCTTTGTTTTGTTTGTTTGTCCTGCTTCATTTGTGGTTTGCTAAGTTGTATGGATGCGAGACTTATCCCTTCTTTGTTGTTTTCCCCTCTTCCCACACATCAAGATTGTTCATAAATCAGCAGAATTAAGTGCATTAGATGGCATTGGTACGATGCTATCTTTATTTTTCTTAAATTCTGAAAAATGCTTAAAACTGCTTTTTATCCCATAAGATCCCATATAAACATCTGTAGGTACAAATGTGACTGTAATGGTGCAAAGCTGCGAGCAGTTTTTTACCTGCGCTGCTCTGTAAGAGACATCTCAGTTAGGCAGTAATGCCAAACCCGTGAGCAGATTGGATTGCTTTATCTCAGCCGCCAGGAACATCTGTTGAGCATCTCTGAGGCACAGCTAATAACAGATCCATCCGATGCTCTTTCCAGTCCTCAGTGTTGAGGGCATTTCGAGGGAAAGCGGAGCTTAGTAAGCAAAATCCCTGGCTGCTGAATTATACTCTGGCACGTCAGTACGAGAGCTGAAAGCGCTGCAGCTAAAGCTGCCTGCTGTTGAGTCTGAGATGGGAGAACACGCGTACGGATAAGCTTGTCTTTGGCCCTGTCGTCTGCTTCTTGTACTGTATTCTGTCTGCTTTTCTCTCTGGCTCTCTGATCCAGTTGTCCAGTTAGTATTACAGGTTCCAAAATGATCGTAACAGGTCAGAATTCAGTGAGATCAGAAGCACGTTGCTGTACCTTCTATCCTTCTTCAAAGCTCAGTCCTCCTACCCCTGAAAAGCAAAGAAATACTCTGGATTTGTTCATGCTCCCTTGTCATTTTTAAGTTCTTTTCCTTCTTGAACACTGTTGTTGCCAAGAGAAACTCAGTTGCCTTCAGATTGCGTGCACTTTGGCAGGCTGTGCTGAGGCTGGCGATCAGCCTCTTCACTGGGTATCAGCAATAGGACCAGATGTGAAGCTGGCTTAAGAGGCTTTAAGTTGCACCAGGGGAGGTTTAGGTTGGATATTAGGAATAATTTCTTCTTTGAAAGAGTGGTGGGACAGGCTGCCCAGGGAGGTATTGAAGAACTGTATGGCTGTGGCACTGAGGGGTGGGTGAGCATTGGTGGGAATAGGCTGAAGACAGGACTAGATGATTCTAGCGGTCTTTCCAACCTTAATGATTCTATGCTGTGAAGCTTGTCACTTTCTCTGTGCTTCTGGGTTCATTTGCTCGCCTCATCAAAAAATATTTTATCCTTCAGTCTCATTTCTGATCTGACACTACAAATATTTAGCATAAAGGTTTTTTATTTGTTAAAAAGAGCAACGAAACTGGTGAGGGGTCTGGAGCACAAGTCTTATGAGGAGCGGCTGAGGGAGCTGGGATTGTTTAGTCTGGAGAAGAGGAGGCTCAGGGGAGACCTCACTGCACTCTACAACTTCCTGAAGAGAGGTTAAGGTGAGGAGGGGTTTGGCCTCTTCTCCTAGAGAACAAACAGGACCCGAGGAAATGGCCTCAAGTTGTACCAGAGGAGGTTTAGGTTGGACATGAGGAAAAACTTTTTCTCTCAGAGGGTGGTCAGGCACTGGAATGGCTGCCCAGGGAGGTGGTGGAGTCGCCGTCCCTGTCAGTGTTCAAGAGGCGCCTGGATGAGGAGCTGCGAGATCTGGGTTGTGCTTGTGGTAGCAGCGGTGATGGGAGCACGGTTGGACTAGATGGTCTCGCAGGTCCTTTCCAACCCTGTGATTCCATGATTCTAAATATGATAAACCGCACTGCTTCCTTTAAGCAATGTTGATATCGAGCGAGATCATAGAATATCCCGGCTTGGAAAGGACCCCCAAGGACCGGCGACCCGGCCCCGCTCAGCTCCACACGCTGGCGCTGCCCGGGCGGCGCCGCTCCGCGCATGCCCGTGAGGGCGCTGAGCATGCGCGCGGGGCGGGCGCCTCCCGCCGGCGGCGGAGCGGAGCGGGGCCATGGTGAGCGCGGCGGGCGGCGGGCAGCGCCTCGCGGCTCCCTTCTCCTCCTCCTCCTCCTCTTCCCTCCTCCTCCTCGCGGCCTCGCCCGCCGCGCCGGGCAGCGCCGAGAGACGCCTGAGGTAGCGCGGGGCTGCGCAGGGCGGGCCGGAGGGCGGCTGGCGGGGCGTGAGGGCTTCGTTTGGGCTTCGTTTGCGGTGCTAGGGCCTGCGTGGGGCGGGACGGAGCCGCTCTCGGGCTGTGGGACGCCGTGCCCGCAGCTCCCTGCAGCCCGCCCGACCTGCCCGAGTTTTTAGTAAACCACGTGGGAGTTGCGGCGATCCTTTCAGCCAAAGCCATGAGGGGGTGGTGAGGACAGGACCTCGTTTCCCAAATGTTTGTATTTCTTTTTTCCGTGCCGGATAACAGAAATTCCGTTCCAGCGCCGATCTTTGCCCGCGTTCCCTCTGAGCTCCTTCCAGCACGGCGCTGCTTGCTGGTCCCGCAGGCTGCCCGGTCCGTGTGTCCGCACTGAGATCTGGAGCGGGTCTGTGTAGTGAGGAGAGGGCAGAAACATCAGTGGCGATTCCTGGTGTCTGCACTTTCATCTCCAGGAAAGCATATTCCTTCGTTATTTCTCAATAGCGAAGCTAGGGTAGCAGCAGGGAGGGGCAGAGCAGGGAACAGCCCTGCAGAAATGTCAGCAGGCCTCGCTGGGGCTTGGCACGCTCTTGGGATGGGAACAAGTAACACGTTTTTCCACAACGCAGTGATGAGTTCCTGTGATCCAGTGATGAGGAATGGCTCCCACACAGGTTCGCTTGGCTGCCTTGAATAGGGAATGATGATGTGACGATGGTTTTCTTAGCAAAGGGCAGCATTTCCTTAGGAGGAAAGCAGCGGTGCCAGCTCGTTAAAACACATCGTGTGTTGGCAGGACGGGGCTGTGATGGTGTTTGCACAGTTGGGAAATGGTTTAAGGCTGTTTCCCGGGCAGGCTGCTGCTCTCAACATCGTGCTGCTTTACATTTCATTGGTTCTAAGCAAAAAGGAGCTTGTGGCATGGACAAAAAGGATTCTGAAGGCTAAATCTATGCTTTGGCATTTCATTTGCTTTGCGGGTCTTTTTATAGAAAAAATAAATCTTAGTAGCATCGTAAAATTCTGAAGCTGTGAAAGTAAAAATGCAAAATGCATGTTTCTTTTCTTTCAGTGTATAATGTGCCATGTTGCCTTGATGCAGGGGCCCAGAGCAGTTTGAAATCCTCCTGATTTAGGCAACCAATTAGATACTCTTTGCTAAGTTAGTGACTTCCATGCATTGTCAGGTCAGTTTACTATAGGTCCTACTTCAGAACGGGGTTTGTTTCTTTTTAATTGAAATCCTGTGTATCTGTTATGAATAAGGGTTTCTTTGGAAAATAAATGAATCAGTAATTGAATGCTGTAGATGTGGCTGGGATGTATGCAGTGATGTATGTGCTGGTTTCAGTGGTTTTCCTGAAGCAAAATTGGATATCCAGTTGTCTAGCATGTGTTTCTTAGGTTTTAATTGCCTTATTAATGTCAGCTACTTTTGAGGATGAGCAATATTGGTTGTGTCTTCTAATCACAACTTATTCTCAAATCAGAGGGATTATATGAAGGAAGTGGAGGAGTGTGCTGAAGATGAGGCGACTGAATCGGAAGAAGACCTTGAATTTGATGAAAGAGTTGGATGCCTTCCCGAAGGTTCCTGAAAGCTATGTGGAGACCTCAGCAAGCGGGGGAACAGGTTAGCCTTACTGACATGCTCATGTGATGGAGACTGCCTGTCAGCTCAGTCTAGTGCACTCTTAGGCTTCTATTAAAACTTCTGGCTTCAGTAGAAGGAAAGCAGTCATCTGTGTTCATTTGAAACTAGCCAAAACTGTTATCTTAATCTCTTAATTTACTTCATGTAAACACATACTATATTCTGCTGATAGATGAGGTCTTTGCTCATCTTGAGCAAGATATTTTTGTATAAAACTGATGAGAGCATTGAATGTAAGTGTTCACTACAAGCTCTTTGAAATGATTACGACTGGAAATGCACTGTGTCAAGGATTTAGTAAGACTTCTTAATTTATGGAGTCTCTTTAAGCTGTTTCCTTTAATTCTGTATAAAGTTTTGGGGTAAGACTGTGTCAGTATGGAGTGAAATACAAGTTGGATTCCATGCTATGATTTCATAAAAAAGAAAAATTGTCCAGGGATGTCTTAAGAACCAGCTGAGCTGAGCATGAGGGTGAAGACCGCTTTCTAACGCTTCTTGTCTTGCAGATGCAGTTGATTTTAAAAGTAAGGGAAGCCCTTTGAAGAATAAAGCACTTTGTTCCAGGGAGTGTGCTTGTACTATCACTTGAGCTTCTCTCTGAGAACTGTAGCTGTAAGAACTGTCTTTCCTATTTGTATCTGACCAGAAAATGTTGCCAGTTATTGGGTTTGAGGTAGCCTGATGAAGAAATGACTTCACCTGTTGGACTATAGGAAGGCAACTGCTAGCAGTTTGAAATAGAAAGCAAAAATCTTCTTGTGTGTAATAATGTCTGAAGCTCAGCTGAACGAAGAGTACAAGAAGCAATTGCGATCTACAGATAAACCTTTAAAGTCATTACACAGTTTGTGCTGTAGAAATAAATATCACAAAGATCTGTTTCACCTTGCTGTTTCCTGAATTGCACTGTTAATAATTGAAGGATTATTTTATGTAAAATAACCTCTAAGAGTTCACGAAATAACTCCTTGTTAACTTTAAAAAGCCTGTTTCCTGATGAAGCAAGTGAAGTGATTTTTTTGTTGCTGTTGTTTCTTTGTTTTTCTTCATCAAATCCAACTGACAGTTAAAAATTCCTCTTTTCCTGAATGCGAGAAATTCACTTTGGTCAAAGGTGCCTTAAAGATTTCTCGGCACCAGAAGTTACTTCAGCATTGTTCATATGGTTTATTCCAACAGCCTTATCAAAGACAGTGTGTGATTGTGTTACCTGAAATTTTATAGTGGCATAGAAAATTCTGTCTCTGTTTCATCCAGAATTGGAGACCAGGCTCACGTTCTGATATTATGAAGATACAGAACGTATCAGGACTCTCTTCACAGTCTTTAAGTATCTTAAAACCCATTATGGAAGAAGGACCAATGTCTCAGGTTGATTTTTGACTCCAGCTCTGGGCTGGGAGAGCCTTCAGAAAAGAGGATCTATTCTCAAAGGCTTCCTTCTCCTCAATTCTGCCAATTCGTTTGCTCAGAATTACACAAAAAAAAGCAGGTGTTTTGGCACCAGCCTTTGTGACGTGTGCTGATGTGAAAGTTTTCATATATTGGTAAATAGACAGCTTCTTGTGAAGACTTGATCCTGAAATGTTTGTGAGCTGGAAATGACAAATGATTTCTTTTCTGATTTTATAGCACTGTGACTTTATTTCTCTGGGCCATAGGCCACAGCATAGTGAACTGAAGCTTATGAAAAGCAGTCATGTTTTTCTCCAGTTGCCACAGAAATACTCTACAGAATGCATATAGAGAACGTACCCTATAAAGGAGCTGTGCAAATCACTACTGTGCCACGTAACTGAGGGTTTTCCAACTTAACAAAAGCCTTAATTTAATAGAAGGGTGCATAGGAAGTGCTTCTGTACACACTTGCTGTGTTTCTGTCTATGTGCAGTAGGGCTATGTTCCCCTAGTGTTGCACAACTGCTGGTGTGATAAGTGGAGATAAGTGGGGCACATAAGCTATTAAATGTACACTGTAGTTTTCTTTCATAAAAATATCAGCTCTGCACTTATTTAGCTGTTGGTAGAATGAGTAAGTTGCTTATCATCAGAGTCGGAACTGTTCAAAGTAATGGGGTTGGCAGACCGGACTGTGTGGCTGTCCACAAGTAGTACAAGGGCACCTCCTGTTTGCTGGACAGTGTATACAATGTGTATTGTTTCAACACATTGTTTTCTGCCAGCTTCTTGGCTCTAAAATGAAATATAAAAGTTGCATAAGCTGTAGACAAGTGAAGGTTTGAAGAGACTTGGAAGTTTACCTTCTCCTTTCTTCTTGCTTGCTTGCTTTTGCAGTTAGGATTGTTTGCCCAGACCGACTCTGACAGTGCATTTTAGTTTATATGCTCATGAATATTTAACCTGTTAGTGAATCCTCCAAGGAGTTCATAAGCATCCCTATTTATCTTTCTTGACTTCTTTTCCTCTCCTATGCAAAAGGAAGTACTGGAGGGCATAAGGGCAGCTTATGGGTGTACGAATCAGTCAAAGGTATTAGGATTGTACTGGTAATACTCAGATTCTAGAATGTTAGAATTTTGTCCTGTTTGTTCCTGAATATTTCTCATGATCTTAATTTTTTTTCATTATCTTTCAGTTTCTCTGATAGCATTTACAACAATAGCTTTCCTGACTATAATGGAGTTTACGGTGTATCGGGACACATGGATGAAATATGAATACGAAGTAGACAAGGATTTTACAAGGTAATTTTTATTCCTTATAATTTCTTTTCAAATTTAAGTTGCCTTTCAGGAAAGAATAAATGTGAGATATGCTTGTGACTTGAAAGCAATTTGTGGTTGAAATGTAAGTAAAATACTAAGGGGACTCAACAGATCAACCACTAGAAGCATTTTTTTTTCTCCTGGAATATGTGGAGAAGAAAAACTATGATTAGTTCAGTGAAGGAGTCAAAAAATAATGTGGATGTGTTGGTGCTGTAGACCTATGAAGAACTATTTGCTAACAGTTCAGAAGGTGTTGTGATACGTAACTCTTCCTGAGCTATGCCAACCCTTCGAGTTTGCATGATGCTGATTTACAGTTAGTATATTAATTGTCAATATATTACATTCCGTTGGAGATGAAGCTTCAGGGTTATCAAGAGGTTATTTCTGCTCCTGGTATGGTCCCTGAGATCACTGAATATTCATTTGCCATCAGCTTCATGCCTTTCCTCCTTAAGTGATGCCACACACCCTTGATTCTGTGTGAAGTTAAAGGAGATCTCGTATACTGAGCACCTCTAAATATCACAGGTCTAGAATTTAAATAACTTTAAAAGCTGTTTGACTTAGTTGCTGTGGTAACAAGCTAAATATACGTATATTAATTTGATGTCTTGTACTTCAGAAATATGAAAGGGTTCTGTAAGGAAAAAAATAGCGAATGTGAGAAATGTAAGGGAGAGGTATTAACATTTCAAGTTTCGTCTTCGTTCAAACAGATGTGAGAGGTTTCTAAAAGAGGTTCTTTCCCCACTGAAACTGTCATAGAAGGCAAGTTTAGCCTGGTGCTTAAGAGCCTGTCACAGGACTTCTGCTGCAGGCTGCCCAGTTCGATTGGGCTAATTGCTGGGCCTGCGGTCCTGCAACAATTTAAACTGCTGTAAGCTTGTATCTCTGTAATTGCTTTTTCTCCTATCTACTAACCTTCTCAGAAGGAGATCCCTGGAGGTGACAGAACCACGTGACTGTAATGAGGGCAATTAATCATCACAAATTAAAACTTTTTTGAAGCTATTGTGAAAACCAACAGAGAATGCCCTCGTTACCAGTTAATGCCACAGAATCAAACTTGGTGCCTCTTGGTGTCTTCTTTTGTTGTTCTGCTTGCTGCTTTCATTCTAGCAAAGTTCAAGATAAAGACATAAATGTGCAAGGCATTTTGCTGTTAAAACATGGGAGTCCTGTTGTGAAAAGAGCTTTTTTACACTGAAGTAGTGCTAGCAAAACCAGCATTCCTTTTTAGATGGCAGTGTTTTCTGGAAACTGACTTCAGCAATTCCTCAGCCTGATCCTCAGTGTCCTGAGGAAAAACAGTGGCCTGTCTTAAGGACGAAACAGCAGGAAGGTGCTCAAGTATTTGCTCAGTGTTGGATTTGCAGCTCTTACATTACTGGGTCTGCTAAATTGTGTAACTCATTGCACTGGTTATGTATTAAAAATGTGTCACATACTGAAAATGGTGTGTTCTTCTTAAAAGCCTGGCAGTCTTTTAAACTGATGATATTTCAGGAAAATTTCGTAGTTGCAGTATTGAAGTTCCTAACAGAGAGGTCTGATGCTTTTATACCTTAAATAATGAGTGGTCATCAGTGCTGTAATAATCAAAACTGTCTTGGTTCATTCATATTTTGAACAGTTTATATTTATTGGTGTGAATTCTGTCAGCTGACTATTTTTGCAAGGAACCTGAGAATTCCATTAATATTTCTCTTGGTATTTTTATTCACTGTAAATTTCCTTTTTGTCTTTTCTTTCTTTACAGTAAACTTAGAATCAATATTGACATTACAGTTGCCATGAGGTGTCAATGTAAGTATCCAGTTGTGAAAACTCAGCACTTTAAGGACTCCTCGTTGTGTACATTTGCTCTCAGTATGACAGAATGTTATTCAGAGTATTTAACTGATTACTTTTGATCTTGATGACATGTAGTTACTGACATAACTCACTGGAAGAATTGGTATAAGATAAAAAGCATCTTAAGACAAGGGGGAATGGTTTTAAACTGTGACAAGAGAGGTTTAGGTTGGATGTTAGGAGGAAGTTCTTCACACAGAGGGTGGTGACACACCGGAACAGGTTGCCCAAGGAGGCTGTGGATGCCCCATCCCTGGAGGCATTCAAGGCCAGGCTGGATGTGGCTCTGGGCAGCCTGGTCTGGTGGTTGGCGATCCTGCACATAGCAGGGGGGTTGAAACTAGATGATCATTGTAGTCCTTTTCAACCCAGGCAATTCTATGATCCTGTGATCTATGCCAAGTCGTTCACATCTTGCAGAACATTGGCATGTCTGTTGGAAGGAAGATGATTGGCTGCACCAATCTTCGTTAGTCTTTGGCTAACTAGAATAAAAACTCATTGTGAGCCACAATTCGGCAGCAGTGACCTTTGTAAATATTAACCTGGTCTGTCTGTTGTTAAGCAATATTGGAATCTTGTATCGCCTCACAAGTATTAATTCATTAATTCCTTATTCTGAAAATTTATTTTAATCTCTTAAAAATTATTTTCCAGTTAGTGTCAAAAGTTTGAACGTTCTGATTTTTTAAAGTTTGTTTTATTTTTGAAATGTGAGAAATAATAAAACTTTGTTTTCAACTTGCATCACTATGGATTCAGTGCCTGTTAGACAAACTAATACTGGCTTGTACATAAGCAGTCCTAGAAAGCCTTTGTGCGTGTGTCTCATCCAACGTTTCTGAAGGTATTGCATCAGTGAGAAAATGGCACAAGTGTGGCTTTGGTCACTGAACATCATTGCTTCATGATACTTAGAGGTTTGATAGGTTGAAGAGTAGGATTCTGTGGTGTCCCACCCCCACCACTTCCCTGGTAGTAAGCTACTTGACAGCTTTGTTTACTTTCTTAGGAAGAACTATAGTGTAGGATTGATGTATGTTGTTGTTTGTTTTTACCCCGATTTCTCCCGTTACTTATGCTGAAGGTTACCAATGTTCTGTGAAAATTCAATCTCAACTTGAATACTTCTAATTTTTTTTGTTTTTGATCACCTGTGTGCCTCAATATTTATCTTCCTGTTTTAAACAGATGTGGGGGCTGATGTTCTGGATTTAGCAGAAACAATGGTCGCCTCTGCAGATGGCCTCATCTATGAACCAGTAAGTTTAGTCAAACCTTTTTACTTAGAAACAAAATAGTTCTTTACTCAGCGTGAAGCACTGCTGGGTTTGGTTTGCTGGTTTGGATTTTTTTCATCACAGTTGGGCTGCACAGAATGTCTCCAAGCATTGTGTGATCCTTGAGTGTGATCTGCAGTGCTCACTGCAGGAATCTGCTAAGGTAATAGGCTGTGCACTGTGATTTCTGCATACTCATTCTCTGCAAATGCAGCAGGTTTGATCATAACAGACTCCCATGTCAGTGCTTTTTAACCAGCTGATTGCTACGGCTAGTTATTTTGCTTAAAGTATTTGATGTGGAAGGGAAACTATTAAACATCAAAAAAGAGTTGATGTGACTGCTTTTTAACGAGAAGAATCCTGTGACTGATAAAAATGAGAAACCAGCACGATAACATCATAGTATGAGATGACAAGTTTAAATTAAATGTGTCCATTTAATTTCTATATTGCCAACTGAAGGTACTGAAAATTCATGAACCTGTGCTCTTAAAGTGCTTTTGCTTGCATAATACAATAAGCTTTGAAATAATTATACTGTATGAAAGTAATTTATCATTTAATGAAAATATATCAGAGAACGTAACTTCCTGCTGCAGTTATGACATGCCTAATAACCCAAGTGTATTCTGCATGTAAGTTTTATCCTGTAAGGGAGAAAATTCTTTTTCAAATTGCTGCTTGGTGTGTGTGTGTGCATATGAATGAATGATTGGGGCTGGCTGAGGGGAAGGTGGTATTTGGGAAGGAGCTTGGTTTGTTTCTACTCATAACATATCCTCTTTATCTGGACATTTATCTCTACGCTGCTGTTGCATGCTAGCAGTGGCCCCAGTGATTATAATGTTTGAGAGAAGCAATCCCCTGTAGCTGATCTCTTGGCCATAGCTCTGGTAGGTCGGAGCATTTACTGCAACTGAATTAAATGTGTTGAGCACATCAGTGTTAACTGATACATAGAATTTATTTCAGCACGCAGATACTAATGATGAGAATCTTGTGCTAACTGAAGTTGAGCAAGTTTGGTGGCTTGTCTTAAAGGCATGCCCAATGGGGGATCACCCTAGAAACAGATTTTGTCTTCCAAAGACTGCTCCTTTGCTCGATATGTTGCTGTTTGCATCAAAACCACACATGTCAATTATATCACTTAGAAATAAATTGCTGCATATTGCTTCTGGCCTCCATTAGTCGAAGGCTAGAAGGGCAGGGACAGCTAACTTAGGTTAGTAGAGGTGGAGGAAGAGATATTGAAATTATACATTAAGACAAAAGAGTATTTTTTTCAGGGAAAGGAACAGAAATTTCTGTACTTGAATGGTAAATATATTATTTAAAGAGAAAATCCTTTTCTAAACTCCAGTGATATCACGTGTGACCTTACTTCTAGTCTCCCACAACTTCCCATCCCTCCAATTCTCTTCTGGGTTTCAGAGATGGGACTTCAGTGCTTCCTGTGTGTTTTATTGGATGTGTTTTTTTTTTGTTTCAGGTAGTATTTGATCTCAGCCCACAACAAAAGGAATGGCAAAGGTAACGGAAGTACTGAGATGCATGCTTATACTATATGTACTGAAAGTGATCTCAAGGTATATCTGAGTTGGGTAACAGAGCTGTATTTTGGATCTCACAGCTCCTGCTTGTAATTCAGGAGTGATAAGTTTGTAAAAAGAAGTGAATTTATTTCATTTCTGTCATCAGTTGAGATGTCTGCCTATGACAAAAATTGGCATGCTATTTCTCAATGAAGTGCTGTTGTTTCATGTGTTTGTAATAAACTTGTAGAAGCATACTTGGGGTTTGGTTTATTTCTGTGTGTAGTAATGTGAGATTATTTTTCTTTGTATGGGACTATTTTCTTGCTATCTTGAGAAGAACTAAGAATTATTTGCCATAATGGCTCACCTTCTTCTACTGATTGAAGTATTACTAATTGAGCTATACTGCTCTAAAAGATCATTGAGATACCTGAAGAAGGAATGGAGGAAATGTTTAATTTTACTGTTTTACGCAAGACTAAGCTTACAGTGCACATGTGCTTTTTGTGAGGCCTGAGGGCTGCTCCAATAGCTGACTGATAGAATTCCTGTACTGGGTTTGGACTGATCTGTGGGAATGGGCTGTGCTGTTGTAAGCCAAGAAACATAAATGTACTCACTCACCTTACCTTAGAAGACAAATACTTGATAGCGCAAGTTCTAACTATGAGCTGAGAGATAGCTTGACATCCAAATGTCAGTGCTGAACCTCAGTAACAGATGGGTACATTCAGGCAAAAGCAAATGAGTTTGAATCTTTTGTATACCTTAGTCGATGCACTGTTTTTATTTAAACTGGAATAGCTTGATTATGTGTGATGATTATGCTGATAGCCCTGTAATAGAAACTCAAGCTTATTAGGGGGTCTGAGCTTTGGTATTTTGATAAGACACTACTGTTAACACCAGAACTTTTAAGCTATATTTACTTTTTTTGTGTGCATAAACTATTATTCTCAAATTTTAATGCAACGTTTTATATTTACATGAGATCTTGCTGACTTTCCTATTTATAAACTGCACCTGAAGCTGATGTTAATTGTGAAGTTATTTTCTGAATTAATGTTACATACTTTCAAATTTGTGTAATCTTCAGGATGCTGCAGCTAATTCAGAGCAGGCTGCAGGAAGAACACTCACTTCAAGATGTGATATTCAAAAGTGCTTTTAAAAGTGCTTCTACAGCACTGCCACCACGGTAAGAAAGAGTTGGGTTATTCCTTCCTTTTCTCACTCCCCTCCCAGTTTAAGTAAACTTCATATTTTTTTTCTTTCACTTACACAGAAAGCTTGGTCTGCCTGAGTCTAAAGGCTGCAAAATTTTTAAGGGAAAAAATGCATTCTGCACATAAGCTGAAATTTCTTGCTTTGTAAAGTATAAACAGATCTTAAATAAAACAAAGCAAAACACCAAAAACACACTATGTACTTGATGTATTTTAATCTGATTGAGGACTAAATGCATCTTATCTTTCTGAGGCAAGGCTGAGAAGTGCTCAGAAATTGTATTTTCCATTTAGTTGATATCTTCAGTTTCATTAAGTCCTTCTGTTTCCACAACACTTGCTAGTGCAGTATTTGAGATACTACTTATATATAAAGTGTGTTTAAGAAGCTTTTTCTTCTCCCTCTGAGATGCAGGTTTGGAGATGCACTCTGTGTTGTGGACATCTCAGCAAGTACGGGAAGAGAAAAGCTTTATAAAAAATAAATGGGGAAAGCTATTTTTGCTACAGTGTTATGTGACATGCATTTTGTTCTGTACAATGCAGCAACAAGAATCTCTGAACAAACATTCTTGGTTAGTAATGGAATTGGGGACAATGGGATCTAAAGGGCAGTGAGGTATTTGTAAGGTCTCACTGTGTTTTCTGTTTAGTTATTCAAGAGTTGTAAGTTAGTTTTTTAGACCAGATCTGTGAATGCAACTATAAGCAAAAGCATATTGGTTTCTGCAGGCTGTATTCATTTTCCTCCTTCCTACCATCCCTGTTGTGATTCCAGAAGAATATGATGAAGTGGTAGAAGATAATGCTATGCCTTTGTTCCAGGAAAAAGAAATCTAAGTATTTTTACTTAGTTTTTACTAGACAGTGAATATTCTCAAGTACCTTTTTTGTTGTTTTTGTTTAAACAGGGAAGATAATTCATTAGAATCTCCAGATGCATGCAGAATTCATGGTCATCTGTATGTCAATAAAGTGGCAGGGAATTTTCACATAACTGTGGGCAAGTATGTTCTGTTCAATTCCTGAAAATAAAAGATCTTTAAAAATGACTTCTACATTGTGTATAGTATGTGCATGTATATATGTCTGTATGCTTTTAACTTTTAAATTAACAACTTTGGTTTTTATTTATGCCATACACATGCATTTTCCATTTGGTGTCTTTTCTAAGCTGTTACAATAAGCTCTTTCCTCTCGCATACGGTGTAGGGTTTAATGCCAGTGTCCTAAAGGATGTCTGTAAACAGAAGATATGGAATGGACTGATGGTAGCTGCCTCCATCCTTTGGGCCTGTCCCAACTTTTCCTTTCTCTTACTGCACAGTTAACAAACATGACTAGTGTGTAGATGTGTGTCTTTTCAGTCCTGAGACAGTGTAGATACAGAAGCATAGTGAGGAAGCAAAGTTCCCATTCCTCTTGATTTGAGGAGAAGCTTTTTGATATGCTTATGTAATGGTAATAGCTTAGATACATCTCAGGCAAATTTATGTTAAGCTTTTCTCTGCTCTCCCATTTGGCTGTCCTCACTTTCTGCTGCCTCTTTCAGCAGAGGTCTTAGCATTCAGTCTGTATTCAAATTCATCTGCATGGAATTCCAGCTGATGTCTTTGCATGGATGTTTCTCCAAGTGTCTCTTCTGTCTGGTCTTGAACCATCTCTGTCATAGATGTCAAAGTTCTTAAGCCCTTTCCAGAGCCAATTGTTTTGGTCTGTCATGTGGTCTGTCATCATTTCTGTCTTCCTGTCTGAAGTTTGCTTTCCCTTGCTTCCTTTTGCTAACTGCTGCACTTGTATCTCTATTAAACATACTCCTCTTTCTCTTTGGGCCTTTTTTTCTTTCTTCTTTGGGAGCTTTCTTAACTGGTCTTCCTTCCTCATTATTGGGGTGGTTACCTCATTATTGGTTGTAGTCCTAACATGTAAATAAATGAAAGCTCTCTCTCTGGTGTTATTGAACTGGAGGGGGAGAAGTAATTTGTCTACACAGTCCAGTTTGGGAAACTGTCTTTCTGCATGGATTCATTAAACAATTTTTCCATAAAACATGTTTTGCTTTTTTTAGGGCTATACCACACCCTCGAGGCCATGCACACTTGGCAGCCCTTGTAAGCCATGAGTGTAAGTGCTTTCTATTATCTCCATATGAATGAGCATCATTTCTTTCAGAACAAACTCTTCCGACTGTTGATTGCTGTAGTGATGTTGTTCCAGCTGGGCAGTGGCACTACAGAAGGACCTGAATAATATTCTTTGAAATAATATTACTCAATAGTAATGTAGCCTTCCCCACTCCTCCAATTCGTTTAACATTATTAGTGTTATCTTAAGCTCCTTCTATAGTATGATAACATAACAGAAATGTCAGATATGTTGTAACACAAATAGCAAATGAAGTTCCTTTATTTTGGTCCAAAGTACCAATTGCTTGTAAAATCTGCTTTTCAGGAGGTTAAGAACTTTTAGCATCTGTCTCTAGAAGGTTTGCTTTTGGTTTATGAATGTATATGTTAAATACAGATTGCTGTGGTACTTAATGAGAGATAAGGGTGACTTACTGTGAAAAATGAACTTGGTGTTCAGTTAGCTAAACCCCCAAATGTCTGGCCGTGAATACAAACGTATACTGTAAAACTTACATATCTTAGCAAAATCAAGCAGTGTAGTCACTTGATAGTTATCTGGTGCTTCCTCTGATTAATTCATGAAATTTTAGTCTTTTTAATACTACTGCAGTGCTATTGTAGAATTTTCAGTATTTGGCTAACAAGTAATTTCCCATCACTAAACTTTAACTCTTCAGCTTCTAGGTTAATTACAAATATAATTTGTGTTAGAATTTCTTTTCTACAGAAATTAAACTTCTTCTTAAATATTTTGAGTTTGAGTTGTTTGAAATATGTATGTGGATTTATTGATGCAGTCAGCTGCACAAATCCACTGGAATACACTCTGGTGTGGTAAGTATTCTAATTAAAGTGTTCTGTACTGTGAGAAATAGGCAAGTCTCTTTCT
This sequence comes from Phasianus colchicus, assembly GCF_987193195.1. Lineage (NCBI taxonomy): Eukaryota > Metazoa > Chordata > Aves > Galliformes > Phasianidae > Phasianus > Phasianus colchicus. The sequence continues at coordinate 15,653,231 of NC_143436.1, forward strand.
CTGAGAAAGGCACAGAAATCTCATAGTTTTAAAATGTTGTTTCATTCCTCTCTATTGTTTTTCAGCTTATAACTTCTCACATAGAATAGATCATCTGTCATTTGGAGAGCTTATTCCAGGAATTATCAATCCCTTGGATGGAACAGAAAAAATAGCATCAGATCGTAAGTTTGTTTTTTTTTTTTTTTAAAGAAAAAAAAGTCTCTTGCTTTCTATATTGATTCAATAATTACATATAAATTGCATATAAAACATTATTGTGTTTCACGAATGCTCTGGCTTAGAACCAGTATGCCTTATTAACTTTGATAGTGAACACAGCACTGTTGAGTTGCTGACATGGCATTTTAAATGATTGGTTTCTTTTCAATATCAGTATTGATGGACTTCACTGTTCTGCTGAAGCTCATTTACAGTTTTGTCCAGAAGTTGTGTTGAAGTTACTGTATGCCTGAACAAGCTGTGAAGAATTTTGCAGCTGTGCTCTAGGCAGGAAGGTCATAGAACCCTCCTCTGAAGAGGAAGTAAAGAACAAACACAAAAAAACCCCAAACCTACCAGCAGCAAAACAAACAGGAGTATGAAATTCTCTTCCTGTTTTTGATTTGTCACTTCTGTGATACATTTTGTGATGCAGCTACAAGAAGGGTTTGTATCTCACTGTTTTCCCATGTATAAATAAAGGAATATAGGGACCTGCTTTACAGAGATGCCTACTTTGTATCCTCTGACTTCTATTCCCACATGCAGGTGATTGCTAGAACCTGCTAAAGCTGGTGGTGTCTCTCAGTCTGATCCATTGGCTCTTTCTGCCAATTTTGTGCGATTGAAGTAGATTGCTTCAGTTTTGCAGTGTTTGTTTTCTTAGGGATTTCAATGCAGACAGAAATCATAAATGTTGAAGACTACCAATTGCTTTAGAAGAATTCTCTAGAAGACTGTGTAATTGTGAGAGAAACCATAACCACTTTAGAAGGGCTCTTGTTTTTACGTAGACAGCTAAGTACCTAAAACCTACTTGAACCACTGTCAAGATAGCTAATGCCTATTGCAGTATGTGTTGTGTAAGAAGTGACTGTAAAACTTGCTCATTCTGCTGCCCTGGAAAACACAAGTGGCCCGATTTTAATGAGTGTTTTCATTACGTGGGTAAAATGAATTTGAGTAGGCCTTCCCCATGGAAACTAACTTTGTTCACACAGGTGGTGCTGAAGTAGGCTTGGCAGTGCTGGGACACCTTGAAGGATATCTTTAGTGTAAACAGCTTAGTTGGTTAACTATTTTAATAATTATAGTTTGAGTTTTTTGTGACTGTGTCTCAAATGGTCTTTTAGTCTGTACTTAATTCAACACTGACATTTGTTTTCTTTTAGACAACCAGATGTTCCAGTATTTTATTACAGTTGTGCCAACCAAACTCCATACATACAAAATTTCAGCAGAAACTCATCAATTTTCAGTGACAGAAAGGGTAAGTAGAAATAAGAGAACCATGTGGGGGAAAATCTAGCAGCAGTTGGCCTTAAATGTGAGAACTGAGGCTTAGTTGTACTCTGTTTTTTTTTTTTTTTGGAAACGCCTCTACTAAGAGCTAGTTTAATGCTGAATCCGTAAAGAACATCATTATTGCAGTGTGGTACCAGGGTCAAATCATGAGACACCAATTTAAAAGGCTGCTGTCAATAAGAAAAAAGGCCTTACATGTGCCAGCTGTGTGTCTCGTCGGTTCTGCACTGAACTCTGTTTTGATCTTTTATTCTCAAGTCAAGAAAAAAACCTCTTTGAAAAACTCCCTGGCTTTGAAAAATGGAAGCTGGGGAGAAAGGTAAGGACAAAGCCTTGGGTTGATAGGAAATTCAGAAATTACTTGGTAGTTTTATTTAGTAGGGATGGTGCAGTGTCATCTGGAGTAGGAGAAGAACTTGTGAATAGAGGTGAAGTGGCTTTACATACCTTGCTCCCTCTCAGTAGGTAGCTCTGTTGTGTTCACCTTTGGAAACCAAACACCCCTAGCAGATGAGCTGGGAAAGGCTTTTGGCAGTTATTCATGGAGCAAATTAATGTCTTTATTGTATAATATGAAGACCCAGAGAAAGGCAGTCAGCTAGCTCTGGCTAAAATAGGAGTGCAGTAAGGTTCAGTTGCCAGTGGTGAATACACTTTGCAAGGTATAGGCAAAATCATCTCTGCTGTTGTTGAATTTTGAAATGCTATGTTTATGTGTTAGAAAGATTTAATCCTGGAACTTCACTGATAGCCAAGATACCTGATACAAGCTTAGTTATTTTCAGCAGCTTTTAGCAAGCAGCAATTAAATCTGCAGCAGTAGAAGCTAGAAGCAGACCAAAATGGTCTGAGGAAATTTTTTTTTTTTGATGGTAGAATTCTGAGTGTTTTGTTTAACTTGATATTTTTTTTCACCTTTTGCTCTCAGAAGACCATTAAGACTTAGGGAAACAATTAGAGGATGGGGAGCAAGCAAATAAAAATTTCAGCCTTAGTGTATGGCAAGGTTTAGTTGAAGTACCTTCAGTTTTCTTTTCCTTGTTATTATGCCTGGTCAGTCCTCTTCTAGCACTGAATGTTGTCATGCTCTTGATATACAGAAAACATTTTATGCCCTGTTTTTAACTGCTGTAAAATTTCTGTGAACTTGTGTCAATAATCAGTAAATTATTTTGTCGTCCTTTTACTTGGTTTTGGTAGCAAAAGCAGCAATACAACTTCCATCGAGTACAAAAAAGACAACTGTCAAGTAGCAGTCTGCTTGGATTTTGTACTGTGGCTTTGCATATTTTTTGAGCACGGACTATGTTAAATGTAGGTGAAAAGGAGCTGTGATGTATTGCTGTTCAGTTCAGTTTTGCTTGTCTGTCATCTTTTTCTGGCCTAGACATGGCTGAGCTTGTCTGCCATCAGTTAGGTTCTCTTCTGCTGCTCTTGTTTATTTTCAGCCAGACTTGCTGGCAGTGCATTTATCAGCACTTCCTTAACAGCAGATTGGTGGTAAACGCTCTCCTCTTTGGGATTTTTTTGCTTAAGAATCTGAGCAAATAAGAAGAAATTGTAAAAATGAGGATGGAAGGGTTTCAGTGAGCACATTGGAACTAAGGTGTGTGATCCACATAGAGTAGTCATGGCAAGTTGGTTATTATTTTTATTGAAGTTATTTTTGTCTGTGATTGTTTTCAGTCAGGTCGTTTCAAACAGATGTTATGAAGAGGCCTAGATTTGGGTTTTCAGGTCCCAGAAAGACTTAAGAATCTGATTTTTAATTTTTTTGTGTGTGTGAAAGTAATGGATTTTGGCATATAAATGCACAGTGGGCAAAAAAAAGGAATCAAATAGCATTGACCTAATTTAACTTAAGCTCCCGAATTTCTGTGATAGTATGTTCTAGTTTGGGATCTTCTGTGGTGCTTTTTAAGAACCAGCAATTAAATCCTCTGGGATGTGTAAATGTAGCTCCAAGGAAGCAGTGCAGAAAATGGAGTTGGGGCACTGTGTTACACCAGTGCTCTTACTGGAATTCACCACCACAGTGACTCTTAGACCTCTGATGGAGGAGTTTTGTTGTCACCTCTGTTATTTTCCTTCTGACTGATAAGATGCAGCTAACTTGCCTTTCTCTTTTATCTTTCAGGAAAGAGTAATTAACCATGCAGCTGGCAGTCATGGAGTGTCAGGAATATTCATGAAATATGATATCAGTTCCCTAATGGTGACAGTAACAGAGGAACACATGCCTTTTTGGCAGTTCTTAGTACGGCTCTGTGGCATTATTGGGGGAATTTTTTCAACTACAGGTAACTATCAGTGCTTTCCCTCTTATGTTCTATTAGTTTGTAGGGTGTTTTTTGTTTGTTTGTTTTTTTAGGTCACTGTGATTATATTATGGATAAATTACAGTGAGATCTGATCTTCCAGCAGGCTTAGGGTTAAGAGCTCGTTTCTTTGTGCTGAAATTTGCAGTACAGTACACTCATTTTTAGTGTCCCAGTGTGCTGTGCCTGGAGAGTACCTGCTGTTTCCCTCTGTTATTCTTTGTATTTTCTGTAGTTGGGATTCACTGAAAGCTGAGATAACATTTCCATCTGAAGTCATTGGCAAGATATTCCTCATGTTACTTGTCAATGTACTGCAGGGTTTGGTCTTCCAAGGAAATAATCAGAGAATGGCCTGGGTTGAAAAGGAACTCAAAGACTGTCTAGTTGCAACCCCCCTGCTGTGTATAGGGTCACCAACCACTAGACCAGCCTGCCCAGAGCCACATCCAGCCTGGCCTTGAATAATAATAATAATAAAGTCAAAAAGATACAATTAACTTTGTTAGTCAAGGCTTAGTTACTTGTTCTCTTGACTTTGATTTGAAGACAGCTAAGTGCTGTCTTTCAGAGTAGATGGTTCTATTTCAAAGAATGTGTTTCCACCCTTAAAGCAGAGGGAATTACATTTGTTTGGATAGCCTTGCTCTTATTTTTATTGATGCATTTCAGAAAGTTACAGTTTTGTTTCCATCCGTGATGTTTCCTTTTTCCTGTTGATTTCTTAGCATTTTACATACTGCTGTATTGCAACGTGTCGTGTTTAATTGTTGTGTAGAATTTTGTTGTAGTATTTCCATAAATACTTTGGTGTTACTACTGGTGACAATTTAAATCATATTTGTCATGGCAGGAATTTTACATGGCTTTGGGAGATTTGTAGCAGAAGTTATTTTTTGCCGTTTCAGACTGGGCTCCTACAGATCTCCATCGGTAAGAAAAACTGCTTTCTTTGATAGGTGTTACAGCTGTGTGAAGGTGGGCGATAAGAATTCGGAGTTGTTACAGAGTAGGACTTTGGGCCTTGGAGCCCGGGGAGCTTAAGGTGCATACATTGACATACATCATAGGAAAGGTTCTGTAACTTTTCAAATTGGAAAACGGAACAGATAAGGAAGCAGGGTGTTTTCTATGGAGCTGATTTAATTAAACCAAGTCTCTTGATCTTTCCAAGACCTGAGCAGTCTTTACATTTTCCTTCACGGGGCATCAGTAGTAATGTTCCTCTAGCAATTACTTGATTTTACTTCACTCTTATTTTTTCAGCTTAGTCTGTAGGTAGCCTTTATGACTTCTGTCTTTCTCTTGACGTTTTGTTGAAGTTTGCTAGCTGGTAAAGTTACCTGAGTGGAAGGAGCAGAGGAAAGGTGAATAGATTTGAATGATGAAGATGATACAATTTTTGGAGGCCAGGTGAAAGTCATACTGAAATTACTTGAGAATGAAGAAATGTGTGTTTGGGGAAAGGGGGAGATTATGTTCCTGGACAAGCCATTAATACCTGTTTTTGTTTGACTAGGACCCACTTCCCGATGGCCACACAAGCAACCACTTACCTCTAACTACGGACAACAGCACGCATTAGCGCCTCCTGACAGAGTTCTCTTTCTTCCTGCCTGATACAGAAGACATTTTTTATAATAATGAGAACATTGTGCAATATGCAGAGACAGTGCTGATGGGCAGTGGAAAGTGAAGCTTCTACAAAAACAAACAGCAATTTATGTAACTTTTTGTCTTTTTAAGTACATATGGAGTCATGGAAGGTTGTGAGACCGGTGTGGTGGACCATCTTCTGGAGTTTAAAGGAGCGTTCCTGCCAGTGCAGTATTTGTGGTCAAGCTGAATGGTTTTGACTGTTGTCAGCCACTGGGGGTCTGCTTAGTGATCTCAGTTCTGTGCCTGGAAGGCTGGCAGGCTCCAGTGAGAAAAGAGAACACCTGGGATCCTTGGAGGGCTGGGCAACAAGCAAAGAGGGACAGTAGTAAAGCTGGAGCTTTCTCTTAGGTTTGCAGACTGAGTTTGTGTTTTCTTGTTCTTTTTTAATGGCTGAGGATGGGGGCTAAGATACAAGTGGGGAGCGAATCTACAAAATCCTGAAGACAGCTCTGGAGTAAGATGGAGCCCAAGCCATACTGGTGGTCGTAGCCTCTGCCTATCTGTAGTCTCACATTCCTTAGAGGAAGAAACATAATGCAGAGCAGGGGAGTTCCTCTGTTTTCATACAGCTGCTTAGCCAGCATTTCTGGTGTTTGTTGTGGAAGTGGCCAAGGCCTCTGAAAATGGGTTCCAGTGTGCCTGGCACTGTTTTTGAGTTGGAATGAGAAGCCTTTTAAATGAGGCATCTGAGCGTAGTTTTGACTCCCTTACAAAAGATCAGGTAACTCTCTATATGCTCCTTAGTTAAGAAGTTGCTTTAATGCAACTTTCCTTGTACCATTGCTGCTAGCGTGCAAGCCATGGTATGTAAATCCAGAGTATGGAGAGCAAGAGAGCCAGGGGCTGCCTTGCTTTGGTTCAGTTACACATCACAGAAACATGGAACTGGTGGGGAAGTGGTGGGGTTGGTTTGGTCTCCAGGCAGGAGGTGGCTTCAGGGAATTGGAATAATTTTGCTGCAAACAAATGGTGAGAAGGGATATGCAGAGTCCATCCTTACTGTTCATGAAGGTTTTTGTAAAATAAACAAAAAGCAATATCAGTTTATATTGTTAATATGCTATTGAGAGTGAGTGTTATTAATGCAGCTGGTGGTGTTTTGAGAAACTGAAGACCATCCTCTTACAGCTGAACTATGGGCATACACCTGTGCTTAAACAGTTATTTCTCCCAGGATAAAAAATAACATTAGTGTGATTCCTTCTCAGCAAAACTGATTTAATAGCATATTATGAGATTATGCTGACCTTGGCCTTGCCAGGGACAAAGGAAAATAAAAGTCTTTGTGACGTTGTCAGGTTCTGCTGACTTCTGTTAATGTGATTTACCAGAAGCTTGGATCCTGGTGATGAACGCAGTACAAATAATTTAGCTGATTTTCTATGCAGAGCCAAGAGCTTCCTAAACTGAGAAATTGCATGAAGTATCAAATAAAGTGTGGGAAACGAGGAAGGGCCTTTTGCTCAGTTTGACTGTTGAGAAAGAAGTTCAGGGAAGCCAGGACTGTGAGGTAACAGCTGGCTTTGGTGCTTTTCTATTTTTGGGAGTTTATGGGCTTTGTTTGTTTGTTTTTAACACTGGTTAAAGCTCAGCAGCTTGAAAAGCAAACTCTTGCCCTCAGTGAGAATGGAGATCAGAAGCTTTAAGTTCTGGGTTCTTTCTCTTTGGCATTTCCCTCTGAGGTTTCTTCCCTCCCTCTCGGACTGGTTCTGCTCTGCCCCAACACCTGTTTCTGAGCTGCACGAAACAAAGTGTACTGGTGGGGGATCTTCACCTAGGTTGGCTTTCTGTACCAGAACTTAATGTTATTTTCTATTGTCACATAAAAGAGCCAAATGGCTTGTTGTGTCTTAAATCCTCGTATGATGTACTTGCATTGTCCTGTCTAGAACAAAGCTTGTGTGACTGGAGGAGAATTTGGGGTTGAACTCCAGATACAGATCATCTGAACTGCTGTGTTGGTGGTGCTGTTTGCCTCCTCCCTACAGAGGTTTGGTTGTTACAGCTGGTGTTGCTTAGCTGTGTACCACATGCTGTAATTTGGGTAAGCCAGAATGTGCAAGGATGTTCCAGAGAAAACAGTAGTTTATTGAAGTGGTAGGTTTGTTTGGTTGTGTTTATCTGCAGCTTGGGCAAAAAGTGAAGAGCGTGGTATGAAAAAAATGAAAGGAATGGGTTCCCCAAGGGGAATAAATCCCAATGTTGTTGTGATGTGTATGTCCTGAAAGAGAGGTAGTGGATGGAAAATGGTGGTTTTCTGGGTCAGGAAAGATGGTCAAAATTGTGTTTTTATCTTTGGTTCTAGTATGGACAAGAGAATGAAGGAAGTAGCTTTTAGCCTTTGTAAGGTGCGTTCACAGCATGTCAATTATAGATTACTCAGCTGCCCAGTCCCTCTATGCTGTGCTTCTGGGCAAAAAAAAATAATCTGCCCTGCTTCCAGTTGGAATGGTTTGGGATTTGTCCTGCTGCTTTAATTGTGTCCTGGGGTGTGGGCTGTGCCACTGGGAGCAGTCATCTGAGCTCTGTCCAAGTGGCTGAGTGTTGTGTTTGGCTGTGGGGTGCTGCCCAGGTCCATCAAGCTGCCCACAGGAATTGTCTGTTCCTGCATCCCTGTGTGCTGGGAGGTGGGGAGGGCAGCGGGGAACTGCCAGCCTGGTGCAGGTGGTAAACCCTGTCCCTTTGTGCAGGATACATTACTTATTACAGGCCTGGGAGAATTGGGTGCTGCCAAAAAGTCTAAGTGAAATTAAGGCTTTATTTTTCCACATGTAGTTACACAAGAGGAGGTGAGGAGGCATTGTAAGCAGATAGTTCTCATGTAACCTTGTTGTTTTAGGGCACAAAGTGATACAGTAAGCTGCTGCTGTTTGTGTTTTAGCAGGATGGAGTACCCTCCAGACTCATCACCTGAGACCCAGAATTGCAGTGCACTGAAAAATCACTCTGAAATCTCTGAATCAGGATGTCACACCTCGATGCTACTTGATACATTTTGCAAAAGATCTCTAAGCAGAAGGAAAAAAGTGAGGATGCAGCCAGACTTGTTGCCTGCAGGAGCTCAATGGGGGCTTGCTTACTTTGTGGCTCAGCAGGAGGTGGAATGGCATGGTGCATCAGTGGGCAGGAGAAAGCCAAGTGTGACAGAGGTACCTGTTGTGCTGAGTGCTGCAGAAGGAAGCTAGCAAGGTACTTTGCTCTGTCTGTAGGGCACCACACACCGTGGCTGCAGTGCCAGCCCTTGCACTGTGCCCACCTGGCAGCTTGCAGTTGGAGCTGTTGGTTGAATTTGAGCTGTTGGTTGGAGCTGTTCTATTGGGTTTGGCTGTGCCCAGGGCTGAGAGCACTGCCCCACTCACCGCTGCCCTGTGGAGATCCTTGCTGAGCTCCAGGTAGCCAGCAGAGTTGCTTAGGAGCTATCAGATGTGGGTGTGTGTTCAGCTGTGATTAACTGTACAGACAGAGGCAAGGTCAGGGAGTCAGCTTTTGCCTTGTTTGTGTAGTTCTGTGTGAGGATATGGCACCATGTCCTGTGTAACATAATGCCAGTGCTCTTTAAAGCAGCAAGAATGTAATTGCAGTGGTCACATTGATGCACAGGTGATGCTGGCTTCCTACCTTGCTTGATGTTTTTGAGCTTGCAATCTGCAGTTGTTTTACACTAAGCAGCTGATGTTAGAATTCATTTGTTGCTGGTTGTTAAGTTCCACAGAGGGTTGTGTTTTAATCTTGAGCCTCCTCCTTGGAGCTCTTTGCATTTGAAGTCCACCACACAGCCCCTGTACACAAAGTAACTTTCCCCCCAACTGTCTTTTTGACCTTTGTTTGCGGATCCTGATGACCACATGTGGACAAGACCCAGGTGTGGTGGTCAGCTCACTGACAAGGTACATCAGGAGCCATGAAGACTTCTCCCGTTGTCAGTGTGCACGCCCAGTAGATAACAGGTGATGCTTCAAGTAATGATGCTGTGCACAATCTGTTGCTGTCTGATGCCTGCAGTCAGACCTTGGAACTGCGTGAGCATTGGTTACTTGCAAAACTGGGACTCAGTTGGGTTTCCTTTTTGTGCAGAGATCTGGAAGGGAGCATCACCTCTCACCCCTTTCCTGATGTCTCTGTTGGGACTGATGGCACAGAGGCTGCCCACAGGGCAGGAGCTGAGGCACGTGGCAGGACTTCCAGCCTCTTGTCAGTATTTCCACTACAATTCCTGCCCCTGCCTTAGACCCTCAGGGAAATTTCTATTTTTGTAATCCTCAGTAGTGCTGTACTAGAATTTTTGGTGTCACTTCAGGGAAGTAAAGATAGTGCATCACCCTCTATAAAACCACTTATTTCGCAGAGATTAAACAGGATTGCTCCTGGTCCCACCTCAAGTTTCCCTGCTGGTATGGAAGTCAAAATTATGTGAAAATAGGAAGCAGAGGAAAGGCAGTGCCAGCAGACTGTGTGGCTGCACTTGGCCAGAGCCCCTCCGGCAGCGATGAGAGCAGTTGAGCTGTGTTCAGGGATGATGCTGACGTAGCCCAGGTGTGTGGAACGTGATGCTTCTGTCTGTGTTTCCAAGGCTCGAGCCACCACTGCTCTTGTGCCTACAGCTGCTTCAGTCTGCTTTGGTGGTTCGGTCTGGGGTCTCTGAGGTCATTAAATTAGAAGTCTACCTTGGGTGGTAGTTTGCCTTCTGAGGGACAGAGCTGGAGGCAAATGCCTTCCCTTGGCAGGATTTCAGCAAAATCTGATTTTGTGACATATTTTTTAGAATCATAGAATGGCTTGGGTTAGAGAGGACCTTAAAGAGCATTCTGTTCCAAGCCCCTGCTGTGTACAGGACTGCCTGACTCCAGCTCAGGGCTCCATCCAACCTGAGCTTAAGTGCCTCCAGGGATGGGGTACCCACAGCTTCTCCGGGCAGCTGTGCCAAGGCTTACTGATCTCTGAGTAAATAATTTCTTCCTAACATTAACCTAAATCTCTCCTGTTTTATTTTAAAACCATTCCCCCTTGTTCTATCACTATCAGACCATGTAAAAAGTTTGCTAGTAAGCTCCCCACCGGTACTAGAAGGCTGGTGTGAGGTCTCCCCATAGTTCTCTTCTCCAAGCTGAACAAGCCCAATTCCTTCAGTCTGTCTTCATTCTGCTGCCCCAGTCCTTTATTATCACGGCCCTCCTCACCCTGCTCCAACAGCCATGCATCCTTCCTGTGCTGGGGGCCCCAGGCCTGGATGCAGTACTCCAGATGGAGCTTCATGAAGGCAGAGCAGAAGGGGACAATCACTTCCCTCTCACTGCTACTACCAGCATCTACCGAGATGCTCACAGTCCCAGGACCAGTGCTCCTCTCGGTGTGAGTACCACCAAGGAGTGGTGTGGCTTGCAAAGCCCCTCACCTTGGGCACGCTGCCCCTGGAAGCTGGCAGAAGCTGGATGTTGGTTTTACCAGCTGCAGCCATGGGGATTTCAGGCTTTTCCAGCAGGACTGAGCTCTGTACAGCCGCAGTGCTGGGTTGGGGGTAGCTGCAGGTCGGGTGGAGGTGATAGATGGAAAACATTTGAGAATTACTGTTTACTGCAGCTTAATTACCTGGCTAGCAGCTGTTAATAAGAGTGAGAGTGAACAACTGTGGCTTTTCAAAGGGCCGGCTGCCCGCTCCCAGGTGGGGATGCTGTCGCTCTCTGAGCTGCAGCCAGAGAAGGGATTTTAAGTTTCACCTTTCAAAGCTGAACTTTTTTTGAAGTGATGTGGAACTCACTGAGCCTTTACTTGTGCAATGCAATGTGACAGCATCCTTTGAGCTGCCACCAGCTGCTGACACAGCTGCAGTCACAGCATTCAGGTGGGGAAGGAACAGTGCTATTTGCCGGCCCAGCAGTGCTGCGGGGGGCAGGTGGATTTCTGGTCCTCCTCCAAAGGCCCTTCCTGTGAGGTGTGGTCAGGATGGGATGGAAAAACATCTGCCCTGCTCTGAGTTTTGAGGTAGTGCGCTTAAGAATGGCAGTCTTTGTGTGGGCTTTGTGGGTGTTCAGCGGGAAATGCTCAGAGTGAGAGCTGAGCTGCTGTGTGAAATGGGCTTCCCTGTGACTTCATGTCAAGTCTCAGTGAATCTCAGGGGGCATTTTCCCAATTCTGGACCCAGGTTTTGCCACTGCTGCCTGCAGAGCGGTCCCATCCCAGGGAGCTGCAGGTCAGAGTGGGGCGACTGGAAGTGCCGAGGAGGCCGAGGCTTTAGTGTGGCCGTGGGGAAGCCTCTATATGTCTGCCAGGAGCTGAGCCAGCCCCATGCTGAGCCATCTCCTCTGCTGTAATGTTATGGCTGGGAGTGCTGCAGAAGCTGGGGGTGCTGGGGATGCCTTCTGTGTGACCACTGAGAAGCCAAGGTAAAGGAAAGCAGCAGGGCCAGCACTCACATAACAAGGTTCGCTGTGTGCAGCCCGGTGGCTCTGTGCCATGGCTGTGTGGGCAGGGCTGGAGCTGTGAGTGCAGTCACTGCGCCCCGTCGCCGGGCAGGGTGACCCAGGGTCTGTCAGTGGCCACAGGGAAATGTGGGCCATAGCACTTCTATAGCTACGTTGATAGGATCATTTTTAAGATCTTTTATGAAACACTTCCAGTTTAGTGCTCGTTCAGATCAATGAAGCAGCCTGCAGGCACTGTCCTGGCACTGAGGTGTGTGTTGTAGGCACACATTGCTCTTGCAGTTGTTGCTTGATCAAACAGGACCTGGAGCAGGAGTTGAACTCATTAGACAGGCATTGAGTGTTGGTTTTAATATTATTTTTTATGTTTATTCAAAGTCCCAGAATGAGTTATTGTTGAAACTGTGCATTGTAGTAGTCGTGGGATGGATTCCCAGTGGGGCTGAGAATCTATTCTGACAGAAGAATGAGCATCTGCCAGTTCTGATCAGAAAAACTGGTCCTCTGAAGACAAGTCATGGGGACTGGTGTCAGATTTTTGATGACAGACAGGCCAGAAAAAGTGATGAGGAATTGTTTGTGCAGTTCTCTACATGGCAGACTGAGAGCAAAATGCCATCTTTTGCTCATTTGCTGAGCCCTTTTGTGCTTGTTTGGCCACAAAGTCTTTTGGCTTACAAAGCATTCCCACTGCCCAGCCCTCCCCCAGAGCTCTGCTGCCTCTCCTGTCCATCAGACAGGTTACCGTAACATCGGTTATCGGTCTTCCTTGCTCCAGGTAGGTTGGCATGGTTATTAAGTGGCAGCAATGACAAATGACCTTTGTCCATAAGGAAATACTCAGATTCACAGAATCACAGGCCTCCACCTGTATGGCCGTTGACCGCAACTCTCTGGCTGTGACCACCCAACCAGTTCCTTATTCACTGAGCCTTCAAACCATCTCTCTCCAATTTAGAGAGAAGGATGTGGTGTTGGGAGCACGACAGCGACCTTGCACAAGTCCATGTAGTTGACACCAGTTGCCCTTTGTCCACTGCTGCTCCACAACAGAAAGCCACCAGATGGGTCAGGCACCAGCTGCCCTTGATGAAGCAGTGCTGGCCGTCTCAGATCACCTCCGCTTCTCCCATGTGTGGCTTCTGGGAGGATCTCAGTGATCAGCATCCTGACAGGACGGGGTATGAGGGACACGAGCAAGCATGACAGTTCAGATTAAAAGGAATGATGGGATATTAACCGGAGAGGGCATCAAATCAGCCTATCTAACCTGTTTACGGTATGATTAACCTGGGCTGCTCATAAGTAAGGTAAAATTAATTGCAGGTGAATCTGCTCTATGTAATTTGCCAGAGCAAGCAATCAATAAGAAGAATGAGATGAAGTCAACAACCCTGAGGCAGAAAATACCAAAATCAATATTGAAATATTCGGCTCCCTCTGCACAGTTTGCTGCCGTAGGTGTAGAGCTGCACATCCTTCAGCTGTGTGGTACTGAGCAACTGAGCAATGTGGGGTAAATTAAATGTTGAGTTCAGGTCTTAACTTCCAGCCCAGCCACATGGCTTGCTTCCCATGGGCAAAGAGGCTTTTCTTGAAGTAAAAATCATCTTTGGTTTTCAGACGCTGGATGTTATCCTGAGTAAGCAGGCAGCATCACATCTGATAGAGCTTGTGCTGTGCTGAGCACATTGCAGCTGGGAGGGGAGGCCAGTCCCCAGCAGTGGCCAGCTTAGCTGTGTTTGTGGTGACCTCCTGTCTTTTGGTTGGCTGCTGTTGGCTCTGTGGCTCTGTTACCCCTGTAACACTCACCCCATAGGCCACGTTCAGTCTGTGGGTTGTTCTTTCTCAGTGATCTTCTGACAGGTGAATAATGACTGCAGGGGAACAGCACTGCCTGTGCTCACCTCATGTGGACCAGTCTAGCAGGTCCTCTCAGGACAGTGCTTCTCCTCCCCAAGAACACAAATACAAGTGTAGACATAAGGGATGGAGTGCAACAAAAGCTGTCTACAAAAGCTTCTCCTTGGAAATGGAGCAGTGAGCAAGCAGACTGTCATTAACAAAGCACAGCTTTAATAAAAAGGTAGAAAGCTTACATCTCAAAATGACTCATAAATAAACATAATTGCATTACATATAATCTTTTTTTAAAATGTATTCATTATAATATATATTTTCTGAGTTATAAAATCCCATATAAATAGCACATTATCTTCTGTGTGCAGAATACAAGAATGCATAAAAAACTGGGGCACAGATCTGAAAGGAATCCTGAGTCTGCACACCACAAGTGGCAGCAAATAGGACAGTGATACAGCTGGATGTGGCAACTGCTGCTGTCCAGGTATAGAAGTTCTTCAAAACTGGGAAAATGGAACTGAGAGCCTGCAGGGTGCTGACCCTTCTGCTCCAGAAAATAAACTCAGGAGTGGCTCAGCATTCTCTGCTCTGTGGGATTTCAGGAGCACCCTATGGATTCTTTTGATATCATGACAAGAAAATGAGCTCTGTCTTCTGATGGATGGAATGGAGGGACTTAATGACTCAAAGGCTGTAAGAAGCAGCTTGGACCAAGGGGCAGACAGCAATGGAGGTGTGGCAACAAGTTCTGGTGGGAGTTATGCATGGGAGATGGCCAACTCCTGCACTCCTTGTTTCACTGCCTACCCCCAAATAATTATATGAATTAGAACAAACCTAAGTGGAAACTCCATCCTATATATTGAAGTGCCTTTTTTTTTTTTTTTTTTACCCCCTCAGCCTGAGGCAAGCAAACAAGCAAGCTGCACCAAGAACGTGAGCATGCTTCCTTCTTTGTGGTATGAGCTGTAGCAGCATTTTCATCAGGAGTTTTCTTTCTCTGTTTCTTCCCATGGCCTTCAAAAGTGAGCTGTGCAATAGATGTGCATGGATGGAAATGTTCCTAACTCTGTGACTCCATTGCGCAGAACAGGGCAGGCTGCACTACTGCAAGATGGCACCAAGGTGCAGAGCTGGTCAGTGTATTTTAATTCTGAATTCAGAGGAATTGTATTATTTTAGTATAGTTTGGTTTTCTGATCACAATGGAAAATGTCAATTACTGACGAAAGAAGCAAAGACTGTGATCTGCCCACTGCACTGCTCCTCGTGAAAACAGTCATTACATGCTCCTTAAATTCACTTATTTATATAGAATATAATGTTTTCCTTTGTTTGGCTGAGGTCAAGAGCTGTGACATGAATAAAACATGAATCATCAGAGACAACTCACGCATACGAGACTGCAATAAGCAGAGCCTTCAGTTTTGCTTCTTACTATGGTGGGTGTCAACTCAGTAGAGATAATGAAGTAAATCAGAGCTGTTTTCAGTCTCCTGGCTTATTCCCAATTTAAGAGGGATTAAAAACCGGATGAACAAACATCCCAAAGCTGAGCCACAGTTGCTCGGCGCAGAACTTCATGAGTAAACAGACACGTGGTCATCTTTAGATTATGAAATCCTCAATGCTTTTCTGTCCTTTTGAACATTATAAATAACTCCCTTCTTTCTTCTTAGTCACACAATGATTTGGGAAGATTTCTTTCCTGGTTTGGGTTAAGGAGGCCAGCAACAGGAGGCTGTGAATATTGCACAGTAAGTTAGGATAGAAGTCTGGAAAAGAGAATGGCACTTGCAGGGTTTTTTTCAGTCCAAAGTAAAGCTCTTCATTTTTTCAGCTAGTTCCTGTCTCACTTCTATATGCTTCTTCAGGTTTTGCACTTCATGGGGGAGGTTAATGTCCCACACTGACACACAGGATTGTAATTCTGGGGGGAAAAAAAAAATGGCAATAGAACAAATTATTATTGCGTAAATAGAAGTGGTTTTGCTTGTCTGCTCATCTTTTAATTGCTCATTAATTGTCTGCCTGAAGTATAATATTTAGGACCTGGAAGCTAAGCTGTGTAACACCTTCTGCATGTGGTAGTTAAGTTACAGGCCACAGCCATTTGTACTTGCACAATGGTTTGGATTCCAGCTCTTAAACCATTTAAAAGTGCTTGAGAAACCATTTCTGATGCCTGTGGGCCAGAAGGTGTTGACCTGAGCTATGGCCAATGCTAATAGAGGTGCCTGCATAAAATTTCATCTTTATTTCCAAGCAGATACATTTTAAGAATGCTTAAAAGGCTCAAAACCCATTCACTGACAACTGATTTCAGAAGGTAGTGAAAATACTGAAACAGGGCCACTTCTGTTATTCTACTGCAGTCAGCTCATCTGTGCTTGCCACCTTTAAATGTATACTGTCATTGCCACTTTACCAAGTGTCAGAAACAGCTGAAGAAGGGCATCAGTTGTAACTGTTCTTAGGAAAAAAAGCAAAACAAATCAAAGATGGAGATTTTATCTTCCTATTCTAGTAGTTGCTATCCTAATTGTCAGGAAGCACTTCCTGATGTATGACCTAAATTTCCCTTGCTGTAATAGAAACTGCTTAGCCTTTACTACCCACAGGGAATAATATGTTGAAGTGTTATTCCCTTCTTCTTTATTTACATAGTTGAAGCCTATTATCATATCTTTTGTATGCTTTCTTTATATTAAGCAATTTATCTTCAATATTTCCCCAGAGGTTGCATTTCTCTCCTCTGGGCTATTCCTAATGGTTCAGATCATTCAGCAGTGTCCCAGATGGATGCACTCCTCCAGCAGAGGCCTTATCAGAGCTCAGCAGAGCATAGGAATTAGTTCTCATGTCTTAGAGAAGCCACTTTTCTATTGGCACAAGAATGGTTTTTGCCTCTTCTGCAGGAACATGACACTGTTGACTCATGTTCCACCTGTGATCAAAATAAACCTTTTTTCAGCATCACTGCTTAAGCCGACCATTTCCTCATGTTGGTACAGCAGATCTCCCCTCATTACATTTGAGGTCTCACATCTGTCCTTACTGAACTGTATCCAATTCCTTCCAGACCATTTGTTCTATCTGTCAAGGCTGCTGTGAATTCCAACCTTGTCCTCCCCTGTGCTCGTGGCTTCTCTGAGCTAAATGTTGTCTGCCAATCTGAAAAGCAGATACATTATTCCTTCATCCACACTGTTCACAAGAACACTGAATATTCCTGGAGGCCCCTTTGGAAATCCATGTGACACGCTCTCCAATTAGACACGGGCAATTACTCTCCAAATAGAGTTTTCCAGAAAATTATATGCCCTTCAAAGAGTAGCTTCATCCGATCAATTCAGGTAGCTATTGTTTGTAAGGAGCCAAGAAATGCAGCAGATGACAAAAACTAATAATAATCTTAATAAGAGTATATCAAATGTCGATCATTGGCTCTCCAAATATATCACAGAGGGCGGCCAAGCATCAAAGTTTCTGCTTCACTAATAATATAGATTAATAAGACACAGTTCAGGTACCTTTGTGGTATTTGTCATCTTCGGTGTCACCCTTGTAGCAGTATCCCAAAACCACCACCACGTTCTTCAGACTCCCTTTTTCAAAGAAATAAAAGTTCAGATTTTAATTTTAATGTGAACTTTGTAATTTAAGGATAGAAAGAGTATCATGCAAATGCTGCTAAGATGACAGAAATCAGAATTTTTCTTTGGGCCCTTTATTCATAGTCATCCACCATGAGAAAAAACAACATGAAAACGAACAATACAGTTAATGTCTCTATTTAATGTAGGGGTTGACCAGAGTTCAAAGCCTGGATCAGCTGTTCAGCCTGTTGAACTAGCCTAAGAACAAAGTACTCTGCTATTCACCATGTGCAGAGGTAGCAGTTGCAGAAAACAGATGTCACAGTGAAGGCACAGGCTGCAAACAAAGTTCCCATGCTCAGCACAAAGTGCCAGCAATCAGTTTGGTTGTAAACAAATGAAACAATCAAATATGATACAAATTCATTGAAAGTGTTCTGAACTAAGTAGAAATAGGGGATGGATCACAATAAGATACCTCTGGAATAATGTGGAAAACAACTAGGGAGGCCAGAGTGGTTGAATTGCAGAGGGCTGATGGGAGCCTTGTGCATCTCCCATGACAAGAGCTTTCACAACAGGCCTTATTTGCACCTAGCTCTGTCCATACTTCATACTGAACAGATGGGAATGTAAGTGCAAGCTTTCTTACTCAGACTAGGGGCCTTGGTTACTGTAGAGAAGTCTACATTGTCACTTGCAAAATGAACTACATATATTTACATATAAACCATCCTCTAAAGATGATGTCTTGTGTATTATTTGTGAATTGTCAAGTGACAGAATTAGAAAAAGACATGTTCACTTATTCATACATAAACTAAAGATAAAATTGATATCTCAACATCTGACAATCCTTTTTTCTGAAAATAGTTACATTGCCATTACATATTTTAATGCTAAAATGAAGAACAGTTCAGCAGACGTGGTGCCATTTCCAGGGCTTCTGTGAATACACTGGTGGAACCAAAGTTTTGAAAGTAGGAGAAAAGCCCAGTTTTTATAAATAATTGCTGGGAGAAAATGATCAAAAGGAAAAAGTACACATCAAATGGCATGAATCAGTCTCTTGCCATTCTTTAGTTGTCTGCAAATCCAACCAATCTATTTCTCATGAAGTATTAACTTTTCTTTCTCATGAAGTATTAACTTTTCTCTCTATAAAATTTTGATTAAAAATGCTGTATAGTCTGGAAACCAAGCATATGAGACTCAAGGCTTGTTAAAAGTCACACCGTATTACTTTATACAATATAATTTTCCTGTCAATGACAATAACGTGAGGCAGAAATCTTATTTTTATAGCAACTATTCTATTTGTACAAAACACTAAAAATAAGAGTCCCTTTACAGCACTAATACTGTAGCTATCAGGACCAGAAGGACCCATAATGCTGTGTTAGTGGATCTGGACTCGGAAGCTGGCACACAGAGCTGAGGACTGAACAGAATATGAACAACTTGCTGTCCCAGGCAAAAGCAAGCCAGAGGAAGATGGAGTTTTTTTTGACTCATACAACACTGAGAGCACTATGAGATCGCTGCACCACAGCAGCCTGATGAGGTGATGTGAACACCACAAATGTATCGATCTGAGTCCAAGCCTGGGACACTCTTCCAGCTTTGCTGCTATCTGCCTGTGACCCAACCCTGAAAAAAGCATCTGAATGATATTCAACAAGGGTAAGTGCTGGGTGCTGCACTGAGCTCAAACTACCCCGTGAGGCAGCACAGGTTCAGGAAAGAGCGGCTGGAAAGCTGTCCAACAGAACAGGACCTGGAGGTGTTGGTTGGCAGCTGGCTGAAGGAGAGCCACCAGTGTGTGCTGATGGTCAAAAAGACCAATTGTGGCCTGGCCTGCATCAGAATCAGTGTGGCAGCAGGACTGGGTGTATCCTTGTATGTGGCACTGGTGAAACCACACCTCGAATGCTGTGTTGGGCTCTTTGCCCCTCACTACAGGAGGACATCGAGTTGCTTGAGCGTGTGTGGAGAAGAGCAATGAAGGAATTAAAACACAGGTGTCATGAGGAGCAACTGAAGGAATCAGGGATATTTAGTCTGGAGAAAAGGAGGCTGAGGGGAGACCGTATTGCAGTCTACAAGCACCTGGAAGGAAGTCGCAGCAAGGAAAATGTCAGTCTCTGTTCTTGAGTGACAAGTGATAGGATGTGAGGAAATGGGCACAAGCTGCAACAGAGGAGGTTCAGATGGGGCAGTAGGAAGAAATTCCTCATGGAGAGGTAAATCAAGCATTGGAATGGGCTACTCAGGGAGGTGATGGAGTCCCCATCCCCCGCGGTATTTAAGAGACATGGGTATGGCAATAAGGGACACAGATTAATGATGGGATTTGGTAGGTCTGGTTGATGTCTGGACTTGATGTTCTTAAAGGTCTTTTCCAACCTAAGTGACTCTGTGATTCTTGAATTAGTACGGTAGAAGAAAAGCAGGAAATTAGCAATTAAGGAAAAAAATAAAACACAACGAGCTCCACAGGGAGAGAAACCAGAAGCATAAAACTTAAGATGGAGAATCAACACAGTCAGACAGAGATTAAGACAATGCCTTTAGGACAGGGGACAGTGAGAGCTGTGCTGAAGCACGGCACAAAGTATACAGTGATGGTGGGGTGTTCACATGATAAGCCAAGGGAGAGTGCTGTTTTCTGTGGGCACAGCTATGGCAGCCTGTTGGTCTGTCTGACACTGAGTGAAGGCGACAGCAATAGAATAGCATGAATGAACAGAACACGGAAAATGCTGATCTGTTCCTGGAACATCACATCAGACAGAAGCCAGTGATCCTAATCTTGGAACTGATTTCAAAGTGCTTGTCATTTGATGGCTTTACTTACCTAGCTGAGCTGTTAGCATGACTCGAATAGAGTCACAAAAGTTATCTATTACTCGTACAGGGCGACGTGTTGATAAATCAAGTAGCAGGATATGTCCTCCTCCTGTCCCTACCCACAGTGCAGTATTTTTCTGCAGGCAAATTGTCTTCACTCTTCCAGAATAAGCAACTTTATGTTTTGATTCTTTGTTTAGTTTTTCCACTTCATCCCTAAAAGTGTGGAGAGAATTTGTATTAAATTTTGGTGGCATGCCATCCCATAGTTGCTAGAATGTCTACCTCAGTGCCAGCCTTTCAAATGATCATTCATCACGACAAAATGCAAATACCTCATGCTAATCAGTTCATTTAATTTAAACAGTCTGAGATGAAAACTACTGGACTTCTAAGAGCCAGTCAGTGCACTGGAAAAGATCTTTAAATAGGAGGCAGGTACACTTCTCTCTTTTCCCTCAGTTTGCAGGAAAATAGGGTCTCTGCAGAGGGGGAGGAGCACATCTAAAGCTGCTCCTAGCCTTCATAAAAAATGAAATGGATGTAGAACACTAAGGAAGAGGAACAATTTAAATGCAAATGTAAATTGCTGTCACTGCTACTAAAACTCTGATGTAGGGAGAAAACATTTTTTATTAAGGGATGCAGGCAGTAAAACTGAATACAAATCATGACTATCTTACCCAATCAGCTGAGGACAGCAAAAGACTTTCTTCTTCAATAGAGTTAAATTAATCTTCTTGAAATCACAGATTGTGAAATATAATAAAGGTCTTAGAGATCTGAGATTCCATATGGAATATTTTGATTTTCTGGGCCAGAAGAGAGGAAAGAAATCCTCCTAAGGAACTGGGCAAGCCCCTTATCACCAGAAATGTGAGGTATATATATCTAGCACATCGTATAGATATGCTGGAGAAGGCAACCTTCAGTCAGCTTTCTATGCAACAGGCCATCAGTTTGAAATACTTCTTGAAATACTACTTGAAATTCTTACTTAAGAAAATGCGCACAGTCAATTAGTTCAGAAAGTTTTTCAGTCTTCTTGTCCCAGATTTCCACAAAATGGCTATTTTTCTTCGCCAAGTAGATGGATTTGTCTACTGCTATTGAAATAATGTTTGCATCACTGTAAGTGTTGTGACAGAACCTAGAAGAGAGAATAACTCCAGTCAGAATCACAGAAAACATCCAGCAGAAAAAAAAAAAATCTGATTATAATCAAGTTGTCTGTAACTTTTAAGAGATTAATTCAGCCTCAAAACCCAAGTGGGCTAGGATACAGTTGCAAGGGCTTGCTGTAGCAATGAATACTTTACATGTTACTCGGTGATCTTGTTTTAATGCACACTGTATTTCATTGATATTATGGAAGGAAAATAATGGAAAGATGAAGTTAAAAAACCCAAACAGATCCAGAACAAGACATCATACCAAAGTACCATCAGAAATCTTTGACACAAACAAGAAAAGAGCCAAGTGACATTACATTAAAAAACTTACAGTTGGCTTGACTTTGTTTCAATCAGCTTTTGGACAGAGAAATCACTAGATAAAGCTATGAGCTTTGTTCCACAGCCTCCCCAAATTGTATTTTTTTCAGATAAATACGTAGATTCATTTAAGCACATCAGTGGTGTGCTAACATTTCCTATAGTTAATATCTTCAAAGGTGTTGCACCCTTGCACTGTGGGAAGAAATACACTCTCCATTAGAAACAAGGAGCATGCAGACACACGAAGTAGGAACTGTTAAAGTAATGCCACACAACCCACAGAATATTCACAGCTAGATCTTTTGAAACATTCTCTCTTCAGGATTGCAGGGACTGCAAGTCCATTATGAATGCCCAAAGAATACATTCTGTGTGAACAGAAATAGGACAGAGCTGGCACTCATAACTTCTACAACTGCTGGCCCAGTCCAAGAAAGCCACATTGATATCCTAGAGAAAATCCAGACCAGGCCATATTCTAGCTCTGAAGTGCACTGCAACTCCATAACTGCTCTAAGTTGCCTATGGGCAGCAGCTAACCATCAGGAACCAGCCAACAGGAATGGCTACTGGCATCTCTTTATCTGTTCTGTGAACAGAACTCTGACCTCTAGGGAATCGAAACAATACTGTCTTCTTGAAGTATCTGTTCTACAGAGAGAAAATGCACTGTAGACTGAAAAGAAAAAAAGGAACTGTAAGAATAATGACTAAAGGAGATGGTCTCAGAATATTCTGAATAGTAACTATTAATGCCCCTCTCTAGTCAGGCCTACCAAAGTCACAGAATGGTAGAATTGTTAAGTCCTAAAACAACAAATAATTTTCCCCTCTTAACTACTGGTTAAAACATTAATTGTAAAACATGTGCAGCTCAGACTGTACAGAAAAATGATTTTTAATTTTAGAGAAGCAATTTAAAAATAAGCTGCATGAAATAGAGCCAGTATCAGTAACTGCTTTACATATTACTGGCAGCATTTTTAGAACAGACTAGAAAGAATAAATCTACCTTTACTGCTCTGTCTTCAAACACTGCCAGTGTACCATCAGCTGTGCCTACCAGAAAGAAATTCTTCTGCTTGCTGAAATAAAATAAAAAAGAAAACAATTATTTCATAAAAAGAATCAGGTAAGACAAAATTAAATTAGTAACCTCTGGTGCTTCAAGAGTTTCACTGAACCCTATTAGCAAATACAACCACCTGTGATCAGGAATGCAGTGTCCTGTTACACTGGGTACAAAAGTAAGTGAAAAGACAGACAAAATAGGCAGCTGTTTGAACAAAACCATCTCATGAGCATACAGCTGTCACTTTCTGAACATCTCTGGTCAGTGGCACTTTCAAAACATAACACAAGATATTTAAAACCATACACACCTTTGCTTGGAAAGTGAATTACAGTATAAACAGGTGATAGAATCAGACATCTTCTGCAGACGGTGCCGTCTTGTTTCATCTTCTGTGTTAACTGCCCACAGAGAACCAGAATGGGTTCCTGCCACAATCCAGTTTTCTTTCTCAGTAGGAAGGGTCACCAATGCCAAACTTAAAATTTTACTATCTGCAATATCCTGAGTCAGAAAAAAAAAAAAACCAACAAAACACTCAACAACCCGGTTATGTTTTCAATGCAGGTAAACAGTAGTAAATTGCTGGTAACAAAAATAAGGTATAATCTTCCTGGGCATTGAGTCTTCCCATGAAGGTGTTCTCTGTGACATCTAACTCCTGATTAGCAGAACACATCTTCCACTGTACCATCTATCTTCAGAGCGCTGGGAAGGCCGCCTCAAATGGTACATAGGAAAATCTCTAAGATGAACACTGAGAAAAATACTTTATCTCCCTATTCTAATGAAGGTCTCAAAAGCCATCAGAGCATTAAGCAAACAGAGCTACACAATATTGGTTCAGTTTAGTTGCTAACAGTAAAGCTAAAGGTCTAACTTTTCCTTTCCATTTTAGTTTTAGAAAAATAAGGCATACAATTTATACCAAGTCTACTAATTCAAATGTATCATGGCCAACAGATGGCAGATCCTTTTTGGAAATTCAGTTTAAAAAGCTTTGATGATGAGTCATAGTCATTTCTGGAAGATGAAGAGAAACACATGGATATCACAGCTCATCAAGCCTCGGTAAAACTTTCCTATTGGCACAAGACTGGGATGAACAAAAAGCAAATCAAGAGAGCTGAAGGTTATTACCCAGAGTGTCAGAAGGAGGTGACATACCTGGGAAGAGAGGAATTGTTAAGAGACTAGCTGGATTGTTAGGGGACATGGAGGCACCAAGGATATATAATAGCTATACAGCTATTACTTCTCGTCCTAGCCTCCATGCTAGAAATAGCTTCCATAGAATCATAGAATGGCTTGGGTTGGAAGGGATCCCAAGGATCATCACATTCCAATCCCCATCTCAGTGTAAGAAAGAAACATGGTGTTGGAAAGACAGAATTAGTCAAAAGTTCAAGCAGGATGGCAGGAAGAGAGGGTAAGAGAGTGTTTCTGTTACATTTCATGGATGCAAGGATGATTCATTTATAAGAAATCTTTTTTCTTGCCAAGATCTCTCAAAGCTGAACTGTCCAGAAGCAATATCCTACTGTTCAAATGCAGTTAACTCTTCTGAAACACATCTGGGTGCCAACAAAGTTATAATAAATGACAACTTTCACACATACCTCACAAGTATGTCCATCTGTATTTAGGTTAACAAAAGAAAGCTGTGCTTTTTCTGTGTTCCCATTGCCTATCCAGACTCCTGCCTTCTTGCAGCTTTGATTGGCAGCTACCATGCACTCTGCTGTGGAAGTGCTGGGTATTGAAACATACCTCATCAAACAGATAAGCTCCGCAGAATTCAAAATCTCATACACCTACAAAGAAAGCCACACCATGCACACGGTAATAACAAGGACTTGTACAGGGCTAAATAAATAACAAAGAATGGATAACAATGTTTTATGGAATACAGACATGCTATCTCAGCTAATCTGTATACTGTTATTAATGAGCAATGTTCAACGGGGAACTTTACCTTCATTTTCTTACTTTTCAGGAGATCAGTGGGATTAAGGCATGTTTCAAAATTTCACATCAAAGAGCAATATGATGTGTGATAACAGTAGATTTCAGATCCACATCACTGTTCCTCCTCTCTCATGCATGGAACAGTGCAAGGAAATCTGTGCTGATATTATACAACAAAGTCCTTTTTGCATAACTCTAGTAAAAAATACAAAGTAATCTGCACTCTGTTTCACTATCATCATTACAGAGCAAAACAAGGAAAAACAGAAGGCTGCAATAAATGGTTGGTAGATTTGAATGGAACAGTTTATCCTGGGTAATAAGGGCAGGCAGTATTCCATGGTTGTTTTCTTCCCAGAGAAGGAGAACAACATTAAAAACACTGTGTCTCTTACTGACAAAAACCTGCTATTTCTTTTTAGATAGCACAATAACTTCACGGTGTCATCTATCACAAAAATACTAATAAACACACTAAGTAATACCTGGGAAGATGTTGGTCGTTCCTGAGGGTTTTCCTTCAAACATTTTTTAATTAAATGTTCAACTTTAGGCCAGGGGGCACACCCATATTCTTTGACAGGATCTTAAATGAAAAATAAGATAACTTCTTAGGCAGCCTCTTACAGCAGAACTACAAGTTCTGAATAACCTTCTCTTTAATTTAAGAATCCATCTAACTTCTTACAAAACTGCTCTAAGTAATACCATGCTCTAAGGCAAAATGTCAGAACGAACAGCTTGGAATTGCTCATCAGCTATCACAGAAAAATGAGAGTCACAGAATTAGAGTCTTTTTCATTAAAAGCAGTTAAAGTAAATGGATTCAGTCCCTTTTCATGAGGTTTGAATCACATATGTGTGAGTTACGTTATGATTCATGCTGACCACTCCAGGGCATGTAATTTCTGTCTGCAGTCTTTCCAATTCCTATCGACAATTTTTTCTTTTCCCCAGATTTATTCTCCTGTGTTTGGTAATACAGATCAACTTTCAATAAATTGTATAGCAGTTCAGATAAGCAACTCCAAACAGTATTTGTGAGATATGGAAGTTTAAATCCCCACTCAGTGTTTTGAATGTGCATCTTATCACTATAGGTGCTGACCACTGGAGGAACAAATCACTCATGAGTAACAGTGCTTGTATTGCTTTTCCTCTTGACTCATCAACATGTACAGCAGTTACTCCAGTCCTCCATTAGGCAGAGGTAGCATGAATAAGTAAATTAATGAGTAAAACCTACAAATGAACATATTCAGTTTAGCAAACAATGGGTTCCGTTTACTTGTGAACTCAGCCAGTCCTTTCTGTGGTGGAAATATAGAAAAGATGACCATGTATACAGATGGAGCTGTATTATCTCCAGAAATTAATACTTCTGATCATTATTATGAACTGGACTACTCTCTTTACAGAGTTGAAAATGTATGAACTCTATCTCTCAAATGGAGAAGTCATATAACTGCCCTTTCTTAGCTGGAATGACTTTTCAGCCTTAAAGAACGTTTCATATCCTCTATTGCAGGGCAATAAATGAGAACACCATGAGTTACACTGTTCAGCTGACTACATCATGTTCATCCTGCTTAGCCTTTCTTCAGCAACCAACAACCACATATTGCAATGCACATGGTATTTGAAGAATGCTATACAGCTAGGCAGGGACTTCCAATGCCTGACACATTAAAGGGGATTACTATTTAAAACCTTTACAGGTAGTGGCTGCTCTTAAAGGCAGTGCATTTATAAGACTTTTCAAAAGACTGTGAGATAAGCAGCTCCTCAATAATGTTTTTTTTTTTTAATGTAATGTATCATGATGAAAGAAGTGGATTTATTTTAATGATACGTTACATGATATACATAAAAAAGTAGGCAAGGGTCAAATCCAGACATGAGTTTAGAAGATACCTCTAGCAATGCTCATTTAAGTTAGGTCTAAGCAAAACTGCAAGTATGGAAAATCTCTATTTGTTATAAAATGAACCAGCTTATTGCCTTGAAATTACAACCAACATATGCTGAATAGATGCTTATTTCTCACTATTTTAAGACTGTGTGGAAATAGAAGTTTCTAAAAAGTGTTACTGTTTAGGCTCTACTTCTGATCAGCATCAGATACAATGTAAAACAAGAGCTGCTATTTTTAGAGGAAATGAAGCAAATGGCCTGCAAGAGACAAGGCATACCTGGTAACTTTCCTTGTATTGCTAACTCATCAAATTCATTTGGAAACTTCACACCTTCCATTATTCTACCTCCTCCTGTTAAAATGTCATAGAGAAGCAAGCCAAATGAATACACATCAGCTTGTTGATTGTAAATAACATTTCCTCTGGCAACCTCTGGTGCTCGAAATCCTGCAAATAAATAATTCATTAATATTTATGATTCATACCAAATTGAAGCCATCTTTATTCTTGTAAGAGTAAACACTTACTGATGAAAATATCAGAGGAAGTAAACAAAAAATGTCACACTATTTCTGGGCTGGAATAGTTTGCATGTGGCAGACTAACCAAAATATCAGTAATCAATGTAAAGGAAGGAAATGGTACATTAATTACAGACCTCCTGCACCAATACATATAAAATAATTAGTTTATCATAAAAATTAAAATGAAAAACAAGTCTGCAGTCTTTTTAAAGACCTAACACTTAACACTTAAGGCCATATGTCATAAACAATTTCAAGGACCTAAAGGAACCATTCAGTTCTTTAAGTGCTCAGTGCT
Source organism: Phasianus colchicus (assembly GCF_987193195.1). Classification (NCBI taxonomy): domain Eukaryota; kingdom Metazoa; phylum Chordata; class Aves; order Galliformes; family Phasianidae; genus Phasianus; species Phasianus colchicus. Next base: position 15,680,719 of record NC_143436.1, read on the forward strand.
TTAGAACTGATGCTAAATAGTTCTCTTGCAAGTGAGAGAACAGTGCAGGTATTCATTGCCTTAAAAAAAAAAAAAGAAAAAAGACCTACCTATGCATTACTGAAAATTAAAACAACAAACACTTTTAGAAGTATAATTTCAGTATCTCAAAATCTATACTAAAACAAGACTTTTGCCTTCCAACTCTAAGGATTCTATGATTCTTAATTCTTCTAAAAGGGGTTAGAGCACAAAAGGAAGAAATGCTGAGGGGCATAAATCTGATAGCACTATGTATAATATGACCATGATCACATTTGGGGATTTCAACTATAGTGTAGACAGGAGGTACTTCTTACAAACTTAAACAAAAATGTATTAACTATTTTTTTCCAGACCTGGTGTGCCTTCGGAGGTTTTTATTCCCATTCGACAACAATACTGGGCAATGCCATAGTCAGCTATCTTTGCAATGACAGCAGCATTGGGATACAGGGTAAAGAGCAACACGTTGTGAGGCTTTAGATCACGGTAAATGATCATTGCTGAATGCAGGTACCTGTTAACCAAAAAGTATTTATTAGAAGCATTCATAACTCAGGGATACGTGTACACACAAACACTAAATGCATCATTCTCACAACAGTAAATTGTGGTTTCAAATGTGAAATAATGCATAACAAAAAAGTCAGGTATCACCAACATGACCCTGCCTTACTAAATAACAACTTCAGAATTGTTCTGATATAGTATTTACTGCCACACAAACGCTGCTTTAGTGCTAAGTCTTATCTGCAGTATCAGTGGCTGTTTGACAACAACCTCACAAGCTGAATTTTCTGTGCAAATTTTGCAGATTTTCTGGTCACACTTTCATAGCTTCTGAGGACATTCATGGACTTTTTCAGAAATGTAAAAATGTACTGAATTAATTTCTGTGATACTTTAATACAGAATCCATGGCCACATAGCAAATCCCAATCAATGTTTTTGCCATATCTCTGCTTTTATGAGCACCACTTATTACCAGGAAAAAAAAAACAAACCCACAACCAAAAAACAGATAAAAAATCTTGTGCTCTGTATCAGATAATCAATCAGAAAAATGCAGGTATTTGTCTGCCCAAGAAATGTTCTGCTGAAGATGTAAGAAAAGATTAGCTTTTCATTTTCAGTATGTCCAAACTGCAGTTGTATCCCATTTCTACAGCAGCACAGAATTTACCTTAAGCCGTCAGCTACATGTAGAGCTATCCTGTGCTGAAGCGTTCTAGTTAAGTTTGCTTTGTCTTGTTGAAGCAAACGATCAAGAGATCCTTTAAGGGCTAATTCCATCACCAGCATCCGGGGACGGACAGCAGCAGCCAGCAAAGACACTAAGCTGGGATGATGGAGGTGACAAAGCACTGCAAGCTCCTGAAAATTGTAAAATCAGATGAAATACTGTGGGCAGCATAGCTCTGAAATGTTTTGAAATAGTTTTGCACAGTACTTGAATTTTTTTTAAGCTCTTTATTAGGGCTGATATTCCACAAGCAGCACTACAGAAAACAAAGCATCACTTCTTACTTGTCTTAGGAGCCTGAGGGAAGTATGTTTATTGAAAATCTTTACAGCAACTTCTTCTCCAGCATAGGAAGCACGGTACACTGATCCAAACCCACCATCACCTTTTCAAAGACAACATTGAAAAGAATATTAAAAACAAAGGCAGATCAGTCATTTATCAAAAATAGCCAAAAGGGTCCTATTTTAAAATGTGTGGATCATCCACTGTTAAACACCATGATCAATAATCAAAACACATTAAAAACAGTGTCCAAGTATAAAAGTTAATGGAAAGTTCAGAACTGAATAGCCTGAAATTCTGTGTATCTTAAAAAATACATTTCTGCTAAGGAGAAATCTCTCAATTGTCTTTCATACGGTTTCAGAACTGATTTCAACAGATTTGCCAATGTAAGCTCTCCTAAAAAGACCTACAAAATAATGCTTACCCAAGAGAAATTCAGGAGCTTTGTCAAATTCCAGCTCATCAGTGTTCAACATAATGTTTCTAGGCAAGTCAGCCAGGATCAGATCAGGAGCAATCTGAGCGATGGGAATGGTATGTCTTGGCTGCTCTGGGTTTACTAAAAGATCTCCTAAGAAAAATAAATTAGACTTTAAAAAAAGCACAGTCAGCAATCAAAAGGCACTGGAAGATGCACAGATCTCTAAAAGTGCACATGACAAACATAGCTATAATGAAATTCAGATATATGCTCAGGCTTATATTTATGTGTGTATATGGATACATATGCAGCAGAACACCAATTATCCCATTCAATTTCTACAGTGTCTTACATGTTGAAATATTTTCAAGGTTCTGAATCTGTACTAATCAAATGTAAAAGCAACTGTTGCTATGTCACAATGCCCAATTAACGCAGAGATGTGTTTTCTATCTACAAAAAGAAAGAATTCTGTTAACACGTGAATACTGCCTTTCAAGTTACTGCTGTACATGATCCCAAAAGATCAAGTAATGGTTCTACTATGTGCTAGATTCAATTATACAAATGAAGTTGCATTATCAGAGTCATGACAGAAATACTCTTCACTGTTGCCATTTATAAACTATTATATTGAGCAACTGCAATCTATCCCATATTGTACAGTTATACAGACATCTCTTGGATTAAATAAAAAAAAAGGAGTAAGTTGATTTTGCCTTATACTTTCAAATTATTTCCTACAGAAATGACAGCACTTTTAAATAACATTAAGTACCCAGATGTTATAAAGTAGATGCCTGCAATACAAAATTTATCTACGTACTTCAAATGTCATAAACACAAATACCTTCTTCAGCTTTTTTAAGTAAGTCATCAAGTAGTATTTTTTGGTGTTCTTCACCGTCCTCAAAACTGTACAGAGCCCATTTCTTCAACAGTGTTTCCCCTTCACCACATACATCTATATCCAGCAAACCTGGAAACCATTCTTCCATAAGAGAATCAATGTGATCCACAACTTGTCCCAAAAGGATGCAACCTTCAACAAACCAAAACAAGGAAATTACAGCCTTTATCTGCCAAACTTACAATTACAAAGCTAAACTTCGCATTCCAAAAGGCAAAAGCACAAAAAAGCAAAATGCCAAGCTGCAATCAAACTCGAGCACAACTCAGTCTCAGGAATAATTAACCTTTTCTGCAAGAAGGTGCTGTAATTTTCAAAAAACTGTCTGGGTTGTTGTCAAATACAGCTGATTCCACCAAACAATAAGCTTCAGGAGACCAATTCAAGTAGATGCCTTGTCTCCAATACATTCTGTTAGGACGAAGAGCTCGTGCTAGAAAATACAAAAACTGATTAAAAATTTGATCTCTAATATGAAAGTCACTTTTAAAATATTCAGAATAAGTAATGATATTTAACTGTTTAATTATCATTGTACACTTATGCCAAATAACAAACAAAATGGAGGCTACAACTTCGCAGTCAGAACAGCCCCACAAATGCTGAATATGTGTCAACTGGTCATCAGCTCTATAAGGCAAAGCTACAAGCTAAATATTTAATGAGATGGAAAATAATGCAGGGATTAAACAAATGCCTAAGTACATTCAGCTTTAAATATACATTATCTTAGGCCGTGTGTGAAAAAAATCAGTGATTTAAATTGTTCCTCTATCACACACACATGATTTAGCGAGATGCAACTGGAATTCTATACTCAGGTGATGCTTATAAGTAGCATTTGTAGATTAGCAATGCATATTTTGCACACTTTCCTCATCAGTAGTTTTAATAACTCACATATAAAAAAGCAAAGATGAATGAAATTGCAAAGTTCAGGAGCTGTATCTCGAGTCAAAACACTGAAATAGTAGAGAAAAATTACAAAAGAATCACCAGTTCTAACCAAAGCAAGCTTTTGGACATTCACATAAGGAGAACAGATTAACCCATCTTTTTGTGAAGAAAACCTATCCTTTCCTATATTCCTTGTGGAATCAAACAACAATATGGTACACATATGAAGAGTCACTCTATTTCTAGCACTCAAAGGAGAGAAATAGGCTTCTTAACCTTCACCTTCTTTCACACATCACTGTGAAGATCCCATGCAGTAATTGCTCCTGGAAACTTCTAATCTACAAAAATTACCACTGCCATTTTTTTCTTACATTTCTGAATGGCTCAAAAAATAACTAAATTAAAATAGAACTCAGGATAAGAGCTTTAGAATATATGTGTTCTTGTTTAGAGGAAATATGCTCACTATTGCATTTGAAGCAAAAGATTTGTACCTCTTCCTGACAGCATATAAGGTGATATTTCAAGCAACCTGTTGATCAGCCTGGACCAAAATCCCATAGGAAAGTATGGCATCTCATAAAGTCTGATGATAATTTCTGAATTTTCACAGTGAGGAAGCTCTATAACAGGTCTGTGATCAGACAAACTGAAAGAACAAAAATATTATACCGTGTTTAATGATGTACTTTATCCAAACTGATGGCATACATTACTTACAATGCAAAATGTATTCATTAGTGAACGAATAATACAAACAATCCATGGACAGACAGTGCATTTGCTTATTCTGTTTGTTTGTGATAAAGTAAATTTCTGCTATAATTCAAACTCATCACAACCTCACAAAAAAATTTCTTCATTAAGAAAAATAAGCATTATTTAACACACTAGGGAAATCTGTACCTGAGGCAGAGAAACCATTACCTGCTTCAGACAGAGCAAAAATTCAGAACATCTGTTTGGTGAATTTAATCACTGCTCTGTTTTGGAGAGATTCTGCCTCTGAGTAACTTGATTGGTTCTGACTTCAAGCAAATAAGTCATAAGATTTCATGGTTATTATTTACTTTTTACTTCTTGTTGTGGAGCATGATAACTATTAAAGAAGTACTTTACTCATAAAGTGTTTTATTTTTCAAAGATGGAAGCTTATCTTCCAGAGGATCAGTTTAACATGCCTCTGAAAACATTTACTAAGTAATAAGTATGTAATATGCTTTCAAATGCCAAATTGCTCTGTTGTTGAGTTGAGCTAGCAAGCCCTTTGGGAGGTTTTTATTATGATCACTCTTTATGGGTTTATGGGTCTTTGCTTACCTGCTTGGGATTAGTAGTTGATCCTCTCCTAATGGCAAAGCAATCTGAAACTTTTCCAGAAGTTTGAAGTATTGTGACATGTAGATCTTAGGAAACTTGCTCTTCTTTAAAAGGAATTTTTCCACATCTGAGCGCTTTACAATTCCCTTAGGATATTTAGAAAAGCCTTCCACTTTCACAGTCAAAATCTTTCCAAAAAAGTAAAACAATTTGAGGTGTACAGTCATCATTAGATTGCACTTTCCTTACTAATGTTGTTCCCTGAAATGTTTGGTGGTCTATTATTTAGGGGAAAAATGGGACTCTATGTCACAGTGAAACCAATGACTTCCATAACATTAACCAGCAAGGAGACAGCAGTGATGAAATTTAACCTGTCCAAGCCATTAATATGCTACCATTCTTTACTAGCTCTCACTATTTCATATTGTAAGAAATATATTCTATAAGCTAATTTATGGAAGTGTAGTCTGAAAGCAACATATGCATAGTGATCTTTCATATCAGCACTTCACACAAGCAGAGTAGTGCAGACTACACCATGTCCCCAGTCTTCTCTCACTCTTACTCCCACTTTGAGCTTTTACTTTTACTTGAGCTTTAAAGGCTCAAACTTACATTTTTGTATTCTTGTTTCCTCCACTGAATGAAAGGTAAAGTTTTAGAGGTTAGATTAAACAAATATTTATCAAAAAGTTTGAGAGTGGTGTTTCTAAATCAAAATATCATTATGGATTCACTTAAGCAGACAGCCTGTTACTCTTCTGTACTAATACATGACTCTGCATCATCCACTTTCCTACATCACCAGTACAAGCATACAGTGGCCCATCCTCACCATTATTACTACTTTAATCCAGAGTTTCTGCTTTCTCCTCCATCTATCGCGATATCCTGTGGGATTACTGTGCATCTCTGAGGTTTTTTAATCTATGGGTCTTCCTGCACTCAGTGCAGTTGAAATGATGTTGGGCATTATGTAAGAAATGGAAAAACTGAGATGAGCAGTTGTTTAGAATGCAAACAAGACAGAAAAAGACAGGTAACTTGGGCCATGAAGAAATACTAAGTAATATACAGAAATAGTGAAAAAGAATCATTTATAAGTCACAGTGGTTTGGTACAGGGGAAAAAGTTTCATGAATGTAGATATAGAAAATAATCAGAGGCTGACCTGTGCCATGATTTTACATAGCCACTTAGGATCTACGAAGTACAGGTCTCTTAGCTGTAGTGCTGGGTCCTGAAAATGAAGCAGTACACCTGCACAAAACACACTGTAATTAGCATCACATTCCTCATGCTCCATATTAAGCAGCATAACCACCCCACTCTGGGCTGTCTTCCTTGTGTGACTTGATACAATCAATCTGAACATTAAATTCAGTTATTGCATCTACGTCGGTATCTTGAAAGAGCAGAATGAAATCATGGTTTGCTCAGCTCTACCTTTATTTTCAGATGTTTTGTTAGGTTTGTTAGCTGACTTCAGCATTTTTGGTGAAGCTATGCTCTATGTTGTTAATTATTTAATATTACAAATTCTGCATGGTGCTGATACAAGCTGTTACCTGCCATTCCGTTCAGGCTGTCACAACAATTGTACCTTTCCTCAGGCACTGTGCAGCCTAACAAGCAGCGTCAGATATTTGCAGGGAGTGACAATACACCTAAGTTGCTACAAGAATGACGCTTTTTATCATGAAATTCCTTTATGGCATAATGATGTGGATTTTCAAACTGCAGTATTTTACCCATGGGCAGCATTTCAGTTTAACACACTGGGTTGACCTCGAGTGAAATTTAAAAACCCATACAAGTCTCATCTGCTGCAGATTTGCTAACAAAACATACACTGAAGATCATATTTTACCTGATTCATTCAGAAAGTGAATTGCATGAGGGAGTTCATTTTCATCCAGTTGTAACTTGTTTTCTTGTACCATTTCTAATAATCGTTTCTGATCAATCACAGGAAATTCAACTGGGACGTTTTTTCTTTCCAGCAAAATTCTCTTCTCCAGCTCCAAATAGCTGTCAGGAATTAGCTGACCAACCACTGGCTGATCTCTTATCTGTACAATTAGGAATAATAATATTAAATGTATTTATTTATTCACATAAAGTGTAAATGTTATTGCAACTCAGATGCAAGCTGTGTATATTAGCCCAACCGTAGCAGCAGCAAGGAATAAGAACACCTATTGACTAATGTGGCTTCTGAAAAATAGATGGGACCAGTTCTTTCAGAAGTAATGTATGCATGTCTTTCTAGAAAAGAAAAAGCATAGAAGAAAATACTGCTCTGTTACATGTATTTAGAAAATAAAAAATCTAACATGACATCTAAAACATACAAAGAGAAGCTTTGATTTGAAGTAAAAGGACAACATTCACTGTATGAACTGATAATGCCATGTATCTCATGTTAACAGAGGTCAATAGATAAACGAAAGAATTTTTAAAATCACAGTCTTTGTAATCTGTAATATCTCCAGACAAGTTAGGGGGAAAAGAGTGATCGCTTAAGTAAGAGTCTCCACAGTCAACTGGTGGTGACAGTCAGCGGAAAATAGAAGAGAATAAATCTAGCAAGATGAGCGACACAGCCAAGGATTTTGTTCCTGTTTCCTGTAGTCTGAGTTCCTTCCTGGACACATGCTTTGACCTTTGGTATTAGCTAGCAATCAGTCAGGTTTTTTATTCTCCACAGGTGCTGAATAAGTCGTTTCGTGGGGGGAAATGGGAAACAATTGTCTTAACATTTCCCAATTGGCTTCTTAGTTTGTCAAAGAAGCTAAATACCAATGCATTGTGGCATTTTTATGTGTCAGAAATGTAATCACTTTCTTGTGGAAGTTCAAAGACTCAAAGCATTTGAGGGCCATGTTTAGTGCTTAATTCATTTTTTATGAAGTTCTAGGCAGGTACCTTGTAACTCCTTTCACAGTGTCTACATTATTTATGGAAAATATCTCCTTTCCTTTGGACTACCTTACTTTCATATGGAAATTTAAACATCTGTTTAAACCATAGTCAGAATGCATGTGGGTGTTACAGGAACGATTTTTACTGCACTGGCTGATTACCCCTTGAACAGTGAAATGGAAAGGGGCAGTTTAAGGATGTGGCTCAGCTGATGGTTCCTCAAGAGGAAAATGAGGAGTGTCCACTCTTCCCCCTCTTTGTAACACAACAGTGTGAGGCTAGCCATAAATACAGAATTTGCTCTTTAAAATCATCAGAGCAATAATTTAGAAGTAATCTGGGCTCTGCTGTGATTTATGAAGTTCCGCCTTGACTTTTGAAGCACAAGACATCAGTTTCTCTCTTGAACATGTAATGACACTGTATATATGATCAATATTGCATAAGCAGAAAAATAAAAACACCCATATTCTTTGTGCTATAGATTGGATCCTGTCTGTCTACCAGCTCCATGCTTGGACTACTCTGTCCCTGCTTGCTCACACTCAGAGTTTGATGCCCTGACTAAATAGGCAACAAGTGGGTATGTGGCAGGGATGACTTTAGAGACAACAGAACTGTGAGCAGACTCGCCAGTTTAGGAGGATCATTCAAACCAGGAGGTCTTTTCCTGCTTTCATTCACTTTTCTCCTGAGAATTCCATCACATACTGATATTGTAATATCAAATGAGTAAATAAAGAATTAGTTAGTTTTCAGAAATCACAAAATCTTCTTTCCTGATCCCCTGAAACCTTGCAATATTTATTATTGCAATTAGGTATTGCTAACCAACAAAAATGGGTAGTTTTTGATCAGATTCACCAGAAAAAGATGGACAATTTTAAATTAAATATTCTATTTACTGTCTTAGTGTTTGAGAAAGAAACTTAGCTAAGATCTTTGCTAAATCGATTTCTTGGTAGAAAAATAAACAAAATCAAAACTGGCAATTTTCCATCATTATTTTGCTGTTTATAGAATTATTTTGCATTTTACAGAAGGCAAGGTTACCACACAAAAAGAATGTAATTAATTATGTGTTTAATGAATGTCTTAAAATATATGTACTTAACTAAAACTAGGATGTTTTCAATGTTACAAACAGTATGCAGCAGCTTACTTTGAAATGAAGACTCTCCTTTATTATGATTTTCCGAAGTCTCATGATGGAATCTGATTCTTCTTTAGCATTCACAAAGTGATAATCCTGGATTGCTGGGAAGCCTCGCTTATTCAACAGCTCTCTAGTAATTTTACTCATGCAGTCCTTATGTTGCTTTTCATCAGAAACATCTAAGTGGGTGCCAACAAGAATGACGGGGGATGTTGAAGCTCGTGCCTGTCAGCAATAGCCATATAATCCATTAAGTCAATGCTGATGCTGTTTTATATGCATGCAAACAGTGAATAATTTGGTCAAAATAATCAATGCAATGATAAAAGAAACTGTTTCCTCCTTTTTCTTTTTACACATACCTCTTCGAAGTTTGAGCAGTGGGTAAATATAAATAGCAAATACTACTTCATGCCTTTACTGAGAATACATTTAAACTTCAAAACCAGAAATCTACAGAATAAACTTTTTAAAGGAAGAGGTTTAGATCCGGATTTCGTTCTTGGTAGATTAATAGTACTGGCAGTTACACAGGCAATTGTATTTTTCATTAGAAAAGACTAATAAAGTGGAAAAGCACAGGGTACTATGCCAGCTGTCAGAGGAACAGTGCAACAACAAAGCACTGCATAGCAGGGAACATCAGAAGTGCTGCTTATCTGACTATCACTGCTCAAGGTGAAAAGAACAAAAAAGGTAAGCTTAACAAACAGGACCCACATACAAAATCCTGATGTAATTGCATTGCCCAGCTGTGGCTCACTATCAGACTGAAAGCAAAAGACAAGTAATGTTCACTATGGGATGATTCCACCAAAGCAAAAAAAACCCCTCTTACAGCAGAAGAAAAATATACAGGCAGATTCTAAGATCAATTTCCCTACTACAGTCCTGGGATCACTCCTTTTAACAACAGGATGCTAAGCATAAACTTAACATGATTTCAAATAACCATCTAGTCATTTTTACATGAGTGAAATTCCATTTTCCCCAGAAATTACAACAGTGTAGAAGAAAAAGCATGCTTAACTCGTTATCCCTTTAATACAACCCCTTTTTTTCTATTTATGACTCAATCCAAAATATTGCCAGAACATGCAAACTGTTCTGCACATCACTCTACCATCTCAAGTACAAAATGGTGTTGGTCTTTCACATCCAATTCGTAACACATTTCAGCACTTGTTTCATCTTACTAGTTCTATTTGCTGAAGAGCTTCTTTGCTATTTTCCTCTCTAACAGTGTTTGTGGTTAATTTGCACTCATCAGCAGCTCCCCAAAATGTGGCATTTCATTCTGACAAATCTATGGCTTAATACCTTGATGTTAAAAAGCCATGGCTTCATAGCATCCACCTCTGCTTGTCCTTTGCTGAGATCATAAACAGCAAGATATAAAGCTCTTTGGGTCATGAAGTGAGGGTGGGTACTGTAGAACTCCTCTTGTCCTAATGATAAAAAAATCCCACTGTTTAGAACCTCATTCACTGAGCATCTGCAGATCATAAAAAGTAGTATAGCACTTGCTCTCAGATCACTACTTCATAAATGAAATAAATGCTTGCATAAAATAATCTAAACTGATAGGAAACCTGCAATAACTATGAATTTTAAGTAGGTATTCTGTGGTATCTCGTTGACTGAAATGCAGTGTTGAAATACGTAAGCTGGTTTTAAATCAAGAAGTTTAAGTTTCAACAACTGGATAGACATGGTTGCTGCATTTCATGTTTCTTTTAAAAACCCAGTACTAAATTTCTAATCACCAAAATGTAAACTGCTTTCTTCCTTGCTCCTTCCCTTCTTTTTCCCTTCCCTTCCTTTTACTCGTTATTTAACCAACTTCAAAATAAGAGTCTTATTCACAGGCTCAGCAACTAAGATCACAAGGTGTCACAACTGAAGCTAGTCATTTAACATGCATGCGTATGCATTGTGATATAGGCTGTATTAAGCTGCTCACAGACCAATGTTTAAAAAAACTTTTCTAAAGGTTAAAACACCCCTACATTTTAGAAGTGCTTCTAGAATCCCCCAGACTTAGAAAGGTTTACCAAGCCTCTCCCTAAGTGCAGTGTCTTCTATGTCCTTACGAAACAGTGTTAATGTATAGCCTAGAGAGATCCTGACTACAAAAGGGAAAAACAAGTTTGAATTGAAGATGGTTCTTCTGGTTTAAAAGAGCAGCTTTTTATTATTCTGAGATTACAGTTCTAGAGTGACATGGGTGAAATGAATGATTAAACCACCTTTGGAATGAGAAATTCCTGAGGTTTTATATTAAAGTTGAAGAACTTTCTGCCAATTAGCAGAATTCTCTAATGTGGTCACCTGATTCTTGGTGTAAATTTGCATAATTTTACTGTCTACAATTTGAAATTTCACTGTAAGAATAAGCAACGCATTAATGTGTTAAAGAAGTCAATAGTAAAGGATAATAAGCTCTCAACATACCTCCAAAATCCCACACATTTAATATAAGCTCTTTTTTCATTTTGCCTTTCCCTTGAATGATCCAGTCTTTCACATCAATGCCTACTGTAGCTTTTGGACAGCCCAGCTCAGTTCGTTTGCATTTCATTAGCTGTTGTAACAGTGTAGTTTTTCCACTACCAGTGTTTCCAACAATCATTAGCTTCATTCTGTTATAAGGTACAGCCTTCTTCAGTCGTTGTTGAAGAAATCTGGCATGAAAGAAGTTGGCAGAACTCATAGAAATGTGTAATAAAGAAAAATAGCAACAGACCTTGAGACCAAGCAAGAATCAAAAACCATACAATTTAATTTCCTTCAAATTTTCAGCATCAGTTTGGTACTATTGGGATTCTATTAGTATATTCTAATTTTTGGTTTCAAAGTTAAAGCTTAATTCATTAAGTGAAGTCTTTTTTGGTTTTGTTATTAACACAAAATGTATTCTATGCAATGCACTTGGGAACACAAGGAATGCAAGAAATAACTTGTAAACACCATCTATTACATGGTTTATAGAACTATCAAAATAAAAAAGCACTGAAGACATGTTTTTTAAATGACTATAATCAGGTTTGTGTGTGTGTGTGCGTGCAGAGTAGCAGCTGTACTGGAAATCATATGACAAACCAGCACTTCTCTTCAAATGAATATGTTGTTCTCTTACTGCTCACCACATACTCCAAGAAAACAAAACAAGAATATTAGAGAGCTATAGGGAAACAAACCTGATGATATCTCTGGCTTTGCATCCCACATGTTTGAAGTCCAAATTAAGATGGAGTCCTTCCAAAGGAAGATCCCAAATTTTGGACAGCCTTCCCATTTCATCCGGAAAGAATCTCAAATCAGGATTATGACTTACATCCAGAGAAGTCAAGTTTTCTAGGAAGCCAATCTGAGGAGGTATCTAAATAAAAGGACATTTAATAGACACCTAAACGTTAAAAAACAATATATTTTGTATGAGCATAACTACCATAAACGTTTAACAAAACTAGGTATTTTTACAGCTGTAGTTTAGTTCTGGTTTTTTTTTTTTTTTTAAATAAACAGACCAAATGCCCCTCATTAATACACAAGGAACTTCATAATTAATCCATTATGAAAACTGATTATATCACACATTCCAGAAAGCAAGCTCAATAGAATATAGGGATTTTCCTGCACAGGAAAAATTATTCCCAGTGATGTGAGGTGGTGACAGGAAAATTGTATGAACATTGACAATCGAAACTGAAAAGTGAGTTGGTTTTCTTTAGGTAGAATTTTACGCTTTACCTCCTTTAACTTGTTGTTGGACAGGTGTAGCTTTTCTAGCCTAGACCATGCACATGCCTTTTCACTCAAGTCCAAGACTCCTATTTGATTATGATTAAATAACAGCTCCCTTAAGTTCAGTGATTTCCAGTGCACTGGCCCAGGCAGGCTTATGATCTTGTTTTGGCTTAAATCTACTGATCGCAAACTGAAAACATGAAAATACAGAAGAGAAAAGTTAGTAAATGAAATAAATCCAACTGAGATTAATTGGAACTGTTCTGGTTTTCAATAAACAAATGAGTGGGTTAGATATCAGAACAGACAGTTTTCTGTCAGGAATGTAGATGGGAAGATGGGAATTACTACTGTGAGCAAAAGTAATTAAGATGATATTATAAGCAGGTCTTCACTACCTTGGAAAAAATAACAAAAAAATACATATTAAAAATACAATGTAATATGTTCTCATTGTGTTTGCTAGTGAATTAAATGTCATGAAAAAAATATTTACATTTATTTTGTACATATTTCAGATAGCAAATTACAGTCAATGTAAGGAAGTGTCCATATTGAGACAACAGAAGGGCTCTTTCCTCTTTCTGTGATTACTGACCTGCTCCCCCACCAGCACTCACATCTACCCAATCTATCAGACACCTGACTTGACATCTCCTCCAGTGCTACTCCCACCACCTCATTCTGGTGACCATAGAAAAAGCCTAAGTCCTGATTTTCACATGAGTAATGTTCTGAAGGTACAGCAAAATGAATGTCACATGCATCATTATCACAATTCCATACAGAGGAAGTGTCATTCTTTGAGAAAAAATATCTTGTGATACTTGGGAAGTGAAAAAAATAATTTCAGTGGACATGTGCAAAAATCTGAAGCCACAGAACTTCTTGAAAGGGAAAAATTGCCAGTATTTTTTAATTAATTTATTAATTAAATCAATTTTGGTTTTCTTAGAACAATGATCTGCTTCAACAGTCAAGTAACGTATTTCTACATATAACATTTGAACCTGAGGAATGATACTTCCCAAAATAATGAAGAAAATGGACTCATTTGGCTTCAGTTAAAAGATACTACTCAGCAATTAAACTTGGAGAGAGAATTTTCTAAAAATCAGTGAAATATGCTGAATTTTCTGCTGAACAGCAGCCACAAGATTTTCTTCATCAAGAACTGGATATTAACCTCAATAAGTAAAAGAACAACTTACTGTGGTAGAAGAAGAATTGTTTCTGGAACATTAATAAAGCAATTTTGAGATAATTTTAAGGTTGTTATGCTAGATGACAAGTCAGGTATCATCTCTGGAATAGAAAAAGAAGTTAATACTATTATTTTTCAGAACTATTTATATTATTTTTCATACTGTAGTTTTCTAAAATCACAGACAGATTAAAAGGTCAGGCAATCACCTTCTATACATAGGTCCTTACATACTCTGCCCAGGACAGAAACTGAAACGTATTTTAAAGCTCATTTACTGAATTTCCCAAATTAGAAAAGCATATAACAGAGTTAATGTATTTACTTTTATCACATTACATCCTTTTATAATCCATCTCATATTGGCCTTAAATACTGAAATAATCTTTATTTACACTTATGTAACATTCCTATAATTCACAAAATAACTTTGAAACCTTCGCAGAAAATATTCTAAGCCACTGAAATACATTCGAGACTGAATTAAATTGCTTAAACATCAGGGTCTAGTGGAGGTGAGCTACTTTGTGGTACCTGAGTTATCTGCACATGCCTGGATGATACAACACACCTACTGTGGAAGACCTGCTTTTTCTGAATCAGAAGCTGTAGGCCAAGTGCCATACTTCAGGGCATCTCAAACGACACCTATGTTTTGGCAAGTGGATCAATCACCCTACATTATTCAGAAAACTATGCTGAATAACTTGACGTATTCCTCAGTACACTATTAGACCTGTATTAGTAATAGATTTTCAAGCTAACCTTGAACAATTTCCTCTGCTTTGAACCTTCCCCAGCAGTATGCTGGGGAATATCTCAGCTACACTCAACCATTTTTACAGCTTCCACTACAAATATAAGGACAAGATCAGTTCCATTCAGCAAGCAAGCATATTGCTTCCAGCAGTGGACAAAAGCTGAAGCAGTATAGACAAAGACAAGCATATGTGCTATTCTCCTTCAAGTATACATTTTGCATACATGCTGTTCTCTTTCACTCTTCTCCCAAGGCTCCAAATGCTGGTGAGTAGGAATTAAGTGAATGGTTTCCAGAAGGTGGGTCATAGATACTTACCAAGAGCATTCATCCTGGCATTCAACAGCTCCAGTTTTGTACACCCCATTAACACATTCTCAGCAAGGGATGAAATATTGTTCTTACTGATATTTAAAATTTTCAGCTCCTTTAAGGACATGGGTGAGGATAAGCATGAAATTTTGTTTCTGTTATAAGAAGAAAAATCCATGTTTTATTCAGAAACTATTAGCTAAAAAAAAGTGAAAGTATATCAATGTAACATTCTTACACAGTTAAACCAAAAATCACATTTATTTAAATAAAGACTGACTGGTCAGTGAAAACACTGGTGCTTGTGGAAAAACAAGATTGATATTAAGATTGCTTTAATTAATGTGGAGAACATATGTCTGACAGTACTATAAGGTGTCATTTTCTTATTATGTACTGTAGCTCAATCCCACACAAAGAGAACTATTGCATTTCTGTGCAGTTCTGTTTACTAAAGAAGTACATTTTCAGGATTATAACCACAGAATGACTGTCAATCTAAAAAAAAATATATATTCCAAATAGGGGACACAATTTAGGATTGGTATATGATGTTACAAGCAAAACACCAGAGACAAAGATACTGAAAATACACTGATAAAAGAATCATGCAGCAATGTGCTGTAAGCAATGCTGCTAATACAGCTCCAAATAATGCTTATGAAGAAATGCAACTGGATTTTAAATTTCAAATAATGCTTTTGTGAATTTGATTCACATATTAAATACCACTTGGTTTAGTTAAATATCTTGCTATTTTTACTCTGTGAATTTCTGTGTAAGACATATGATATCCTCACTTAAACTACAGCAAAACTACAGTTGCATTTGAGACAGCCTCTACATTTTACAGAACAAGCAACATTATCATTTGTATGAATTCCCAAGAGGTATGAATTAATTCACTCACTAACAAGTATGATTAAAAAGTGCTGATAAATAAAAAAACCCACAACATATTTTCTTTGCTTCTGTCATCTAAAACATACTCATAACACAAATCAGACTTCCAAAAACCTTTGGTTAATATGAAATACAGTGGATTCTGTATTCTGCATAAAGCAAATCTAGCTAAATGTAGATGACATGGACAATCTTGGGAATGAGCAGAGTGGCAGTAGAAAAATGCTGAACTACAACATTTTCAGTACAAAAATGCAACGCTATTAGATTCAACCAAGACTCACAGATGTTCTTATATCCTTTGTCATACAACGCAGAACTGAAAGGATTTATACATTCAGAAAGTAACATCGTTCTTTCACTGCTGATTAAATAAACCTTTCCATACTATAGCAGAGACCATTCTGGATAACAAAAACATTATCTCTGCTCTCTGGTATGCTATAGTCTATTTAAGAATGCTACTCTCACCCTTCCAGCAATAGCTGTTCGAGGTTTTCAGCAACATTTGCAAGAAACTCAGGAATGCCCATCAGCTGATTGTATGAAAGATTAAGTTGCTTAAGGGTTGCACATCTGAGATGCGGATCCAAAGCAAAGGAAGGTCCAATGTCATTTCGAGAGATATCAAGATATGCAATACAGTTCATTTTCAGCAAATAAGTAGGAAAAGAAGTAAATCGGTTGCTGTGCAAATCCAAATAAGTCAAGCATTTCAAGTTCTGAAAGTAAAAAAGAGATGTTAAAAAAAAAGTGAAATGAAAACATGAATATATAGGTTTTAAACTGATTTATGCTTTACACAGTTTATTCCTTGACATTTGTCTGACTAGGAAAAATAGCAGAAAATATCAATAATACTAATGTAACCAGTAATATTTATATTAAGGAACAAAATATAAGCATTATTTAAAATCATTTAGCACAGTTTCATAAAATTTAACAATCATGAACTGCCTGCAGGTCTCAGTTTCATTTCTTATGTTACTCAGTGTAACATCCTAAAGCTGTTCCCTGATGTAAACACTTCAAAACAGTCCCTGAAAATGTTTCCGTTTCCAGCTGCACTTAAATCCTGAATGAAAGCAAGAAATGTATGAAGCATGCCAAAATATACACCCATACTCAAGAGTGGTATTGTTTTGAGTAGGTAATTAAAGACAAACTATTTACTGTAACTAATCTTAATTTGTATTATAAAATTATGCAGCATTACCTCACACAGTTGTTCCGGAATGTTTGTAAGAGCATTTTGGTGGAGCTCCAGTTTATCAAGATGTTCTAAGTGACTCGTTAAGCTGCTGTTCTGGCTGATGGCATCAATGTTCTCCAGCTCATTTGATGAAAGATCTAGTGATTTAATACATTCCTTCTCTGAGATCAATGAAGAAAGACTGTCTGAAGGTCTTAAATACAGTGAGCTTTTTGAGATTCCTTCTATAAAAACAAAGACATGGGAAAAATAGCGTGATTTCACTTAACACAAAACTAAAACTCAGATGAATCAGACTAGGACCTAAATACACAGAAGACAGAGAATGTTTGTATATTAGTCAAGTCCAAATCCACAAAGATTTCTGAGGAGACAGACATTTAAGAGACTGCAGGGAAGAGACAAAGGCTTATGCACTGCACAACAGGGATAGTTTTTGAAAACTAAGGGCACTCATTACATTGTCTGTACAATTCTACTTAAATTATTTGAGAAGTCCAGGAAAAGATTTTGCACTATGTAGGCACTATTTGTACTCTACAGTAGCATTTAAATACATAGCCTCCTCTTCGTAAACAAATATATAATCTAACTATGTTGTGAAAGCATTAAAGATTAAACAGCCCTATATATGCTAAATTGTATAGTTTACTTACTGGGATGTTCATCTGAAAGCAATAATTTTCTTCTTTGTTTCACTAATGGCTCATAATCTGAGCCAGGTCCCTGGAAAATTCCAAAACAGAATGAAAACAAACAATAGGTATGGAAGTATGCAGATACATAAAATGATTTGAATTCAGGAAATTCCTTTTAATGTAGTTTCTTTTAATCAGAACTTCAAGGTGGAAAACAGATTGAGCTTTTTAACACTAAAAATAACAAGTCATAGATTCATAAAACTTACTGATTCATGCATTATGAAACTACAGTAGTTGGAGTGCAAAGAATATAGTGCATTTTTAACAACCTAACATGATTTTCACTGGGGTGGGGTGATAGGACGAAGAACAGCACCTTTCCTTACACTTGATTATTAACAGTTTTACACTGGGCAATGCAGATGCTTTTTCAGAAGGAACCTGGAATGAATACAAACGTGGCTTACCACAGAGTAGGAATGTCGTGGTAAAGTAGGAGAACCTCTTTGAAAAGCAAGTTCTCTACAATGTAAATCAGCAACCGCAATGGAATTGGACTTCTTTTTTCTAAAAAGTGAACCTTCACTTCCTAGGACAAAGAAATAACATAGGAAGATAGGTAAATAAGATGATGTATTTAAATCTGAGGCTCAGAATTCAACTGTAAGATACATGCTGACATACAAAGGAGAGACATATTTCAAAAGATCAATAACAGCAGGAACTTACTGGCTAACTGTGTGTGCAACCAGCCTAGAACATAAACATGTTTTAGAGTACAGGGGCCATGCCCACCTGACATACTCAGAATACAAACTGCAGTTTTTTACACTGGTGATTTATCACTTAAAATTTTCAGCAAGCTTATATTATTATACATTTTGCAACGTCTTCATGCTACTGCAGTGTCAATAACTTTTTAATATGGAAAAAGTCTGTATTTAAATAAATGCTTTTGCGCTTCCAAATTTACTGAGAATGAAACACCAAATAACTCTTTGGCTTTGGTGATGATTTGGGGTCATCCGTGTTCCTCCTCTCAAAGGTAGTTTTTTAACTCCTAAAAGCCCTCTTGTTAGCAAAACCTGTATTCTTTTTTACCACGGTTTACATAAGACTTCAAAACTTTCTGTGTGGAAATAATGCCCATCAGTAACATCTGTCTGTGATACAGACAGTCCTACAGAAATGAAAAATGGTGCTGAATGATGTCAAGGAAAAGAACAGAAGAGAATTTAATCCTTAGGATTCCCTGATTACAAAATTCAAATTCTTCATCTATGATGACTTTAACACTTCTAAAACATGACAGTGTCTTCTGAATTAGTAAAAGGCATTTATAAGGCTCCTTACTGTTGTTATTAAGTAATATGGATAGAAATGCTGTATTTTCTAAGTCAAAGGCCCATCATGCTCTTGACATGGCTATTAAGAACAATATTGGACTGATCATAGATTTGTCATTTGCACTTTCTGATCAGCTGGATACCTCTGGGATAGGACTTATCCCACCTCATTTATTTGTTAACAATATAATTCTTTATACTGTTGTGCTCTTTTCATTTATAGACAAGCCAGGGAACAGTAGCATTTCTGAATCACAGTTACCTGACTTCATGGTGAGACAAAATGTGCTCCTGAAGCACTTGTGCCTCTGCCATTATCTATAGAGGAAGCATACAAGAATTGCTCAGAAACAGACATCAAAACAGCTGATGTAAGCTGACCTTAGAAGTAGGCATCAAGATAGTCAATAGCTAAAAATGGCTGGATGAATCCCATCCTTTCAATAAGAAAGCAACTGAATGTATTCCAGTTCAGAAAGAACTGATTTTAAATGGATAATTGAATAAAATACTTTAAAGCATTACTTTTGCAGGCAAAGCATATACTTACTGACCATAAATTGTTTTTCAGAGGCACTTTAAATAGAAGTATATATATGTGTGTGTATATATATATATATATATATATTCCATGGGAAGTGTTTTATACCAAATACAAACAAACAACTGACAACTGATTTTTTTAAATTATATTTTCCTCAGCTGGTAGTCTTACAATTGCCTAAATAATTTGAAGGGATTCATACTTACGACCTCACCTCAGTATACTAGATTTGAACTATTAAAAAACAAACACAATTACCTTCACTGTCGATATCATCACTCGAAGGAAAAACAGTGTCCACTAATGGGTCAGAAATGAAATCCCAATCGTAGTTTTTATCCATTCCATCTTCAGAGAAGTTTAAATCAGAACAAGTTCCTGATCTATCCTCAGAAATATTCTTCATCTGGTATTTAAGCACCATTCTTGCCAGTGCAGAGCCTGCATCTGCATGTATCAGAAACTAAGAAGGTAACACGTTCTCTGAAAAATGCATACAGCTCAAAAAATAACAGAAATACTTGATTTATTTTCAAGGTTTTGCAGACTTTCTGCAACCAGCTAAGCAGTTTGAAGAGAGTCTCAACCAAAGTTCTTGATCTAAAACAATTAATATTACCAAGAGATATTAACACATGTACTGTAGTAAATTCTGTGTACACTCACTTTGTTTTCTTGGTGGAGTAAGCTTATCTGGGAACAAAGGAATGAGCCAGGAAGGCTCAAGTCTCCCAATACCGAATCCTCCAAGACATATACTGCTGTTGGCAACATCAAGACTAAGCTTCTTTAAGAGCAAGCTGATGATTTGGCTATCTCCTCTCTTTATACTGATGGTTAAAGCACTCCGAACATCCTGCTCTCGAGCACCGTTGGCTAATAGCAATTCCACCAGTTTAGGATTATTTCCTTTTTCACAAACCTAACGCAAGAAAACAATTAACAAGTTTATGTGAGGGACTCAGACAACAGCTGAGATTGCAATAAGAGACATTCTGAAATTTAGATTCATTTTGTTTTTAGGATTGTGCTCCCTTTTCAATTACTCAATTCCCTGTGCCTCAGGGCTCAGTGAATTGCACTTGAGCACAAACTCCCATTTTCATGAAGTCTTAACCAAAATACAGCAAATGCCTGAGCTCTGTCATTGCAATTTCTGCCATGAGCTCACAGAATTTTCAGGCAAAAATTAAAGATGACTTACATTGTTTTGTTATTGAATGTAGTTTGATGGAAAAAAAAAACACTCTTAGTGGTTATTGTGCCATGTCAGCAGGCTATCAGATGAAAGGGCAACAATGCTGAGACTCATCATGCCTTGCCTAGAGCTAGGGACTCAAGCCTACAGGCTTCAGCTCAGCACCTTCCAGTCACTCAGCCTGCACTGCTACACAGAGCAGTGTTGATTATGAATGTTACAAATATTTTTAGAATTAATGCCAGTTACTTCAGTATTTTCCATTGTGGTTGACTAACACTAATTTGCCTGCTTCAGACTCCATGGATGGATGGTTTGCTGAAAATCCATCTGTGCTGGATGACAACCCAGACAGTTCTGCTGGCAGAAGGCTTCACGGGAACACTTCCTGATTTACTTTAGGCAGTACCTGGTTTGACACTAAAGCAAAACATACAGTTTTTCCAAATTTTTTTTAAAGACAGTCACAGTTAGCAGGGAATACTTATATGCAGATGGGAACAACCAATACTAAGGCCAATAGTTAAGACACCAGTGTGTTTCAGATAGTTCAGGTTCTGTATGTGAACACTGGATAAAGCACTTTGCAGCTAGTGTGTGTGCAGTCATTCTAAGATACTATGTTACTGTAGCTTTGTTGATAGAAAGCCTTTAAATCAGCAAAAGAACTGATGACTGTAATGATCTGTAAGTACAACATAAAGTAAGAGATCACCATCAGGCACTTTAGAAAAAATCTTCACTGCAGATCTAGCAGAGTGGAACTTTACTGTGGCACACTGAAATCTATTTATGTATAGTGTTGTCTGCTGGGCTGTGTTGTCTGCTGGGCTGTCTGCATTTTGGCTTCAGAGTGCTTAGAATGAGCTGAATTTGGAAGATCAGGTCATGAACTGGGCTCTAATGGGCTTGATGCCATCTATGCATAATCAGTTCAGAAAAAAACACCTGGGAGTTTGAAAAGCTTGAACTTGTCTCAGCTGAAGTCTTCTTCCTCAAAAATACTCTGAAGCTAAGCTAGTACTTATGTGAACCCTGGTTTGCATGTGAGCAGGGTGAAGAAGCAGAAAGCATGACTTTAAAGTGAACTTGCATCAGAACTGAGCTAGCAGTGTGGACATGTTCTAGGTGACAGTAACCATGAGTCTTAGAGAAGTGAAAAGTGTTTTAGTGAGTATCAAACCAGGCCTGAAGTCACCAGGAATAGCAATGGCTGTCAACACCTAGGTCACATCAGACTGCCTTAGAGAGTGCCACTGTATATATGAAGAGAAAGAAACCCAAAAGCAGAAATTTTAAAGCAATGAATCTACATATATTTTCACATATTACCTGATAGATCAAAGAGCTTGTCTTTGTCTTCTTGTTAATATCAGCTCCCAGTAGAAGTAAACATTCAGCCATAATACTGTTATACTCAACACATGCTTTTTCAAGCATCATATTTTTTAAATCATCATTTTCAGCTATCTTGGCAAAGCATTTACAACACAGGCTTTGAAACTGAATGGGAACACAAACAATCCAAGTTAGGGCAAAAAAAGCACCAACATTTTTCAAGATGTGGAGCAGTCAAAAGAAAAGATACGTACCTGTCGATCTCGCTGGTTAGTGAAGCACATAGACATTTGGTAGAAGATTACTGTGTCAAACGATTCATTTATCAGCAGCTTGGCAAAACAAGGTGAAAAACCAAGAATTGACAAGATTGCATGAAATCCCTACGAGCACAATTAAAAGACTGTAAGTATACTGTTTAAAATGTGTAATTTTCAAACAAAATTAAATTATGACCTAAAGATACAGACTATTTTTTATGTTTTGCTGTTAAACACGCAATAACTCATAAACTGAGAGAAGGGAGGAGACCTGGTGTTTCTGTGTTTTTAAAGCTGTAGTGTCACGCTTGCTTGGCTGACCCACTTGAGCAGATATTAACTGATATTTTGAAAAGCCCAACTATGCACAGTAATATCTGACAACATCCTGCCTGACACATGTACTCGTGATTTCCTGAAAATTGTACAGAGGAAACAATCTGCTTTTAAGAAGATGCATCACGTATCCTAATGTGTTGCTCCAGAAGCCTTGATTTTGAAAAAAATTGCATAGAAAACTTGAAAAAATGTAGCTAAAAATTAAAAAGAAAGACAATATTATTCTGTGACTCTGCAAGAAAAGTTCACCTAGAAGGGTGAAGTGGGTAAACAACGGACTCTAATTCAAACCTCACTGAGAATAAATGGCTTTATTTAACTTCCTTATTTATCCACATTATTTTGATGTCTCTCTATATTGCTTCCTAAGCAAAGCTTAGAAGCTGAGGGAAAAAAAAAAAAAAGAAGTAAAAAAATGGAGGCTGCATTTGTGATATTTCCAGATTGATTTGAAACAGAAGTTCAGAAACTTTCATAAGCTGATCTCATAGGGAAACTTCATTCCACCAGAAAAATTAAACTGGCAACAAACAGGAAAGTTTCCAAGGTAGAGGAAACAGAACTTTCACACAAGGAGGACTGAATGTGTATTCTCAAGACAGAATAAGGAGAATTCTGTTTCCATACTCAGGAGTAAATCCAAAATCTGTCACTCTGACTTAGAATTCCAGTAATATCCTTTTTTATTCAAAATTCTTAAACTAAGCTTATTGACAGTGACAAGGCTATGAACCAGGATGTGTTTATTACTTTTCAAAAAAGAGTGATGAATACAATAATGGTGGCTACTCTACTAAATGACTGTTGATCAACAAATGATGGATAGTGACTGAAAAATGTGTTCTAGTTTGCCAGATAAACACCAAAACTTAAGCTTGTATATTCTGGAATTAATATGTGCCTCCACAAAACCCATCTCTATGACAATCATATTGACTTAAAGGCTTATACTAATCTAGTAATTGCAGTAAAATAAAACATAACTAAACAAATAATTTTTTCTCAACTATGTAACTACATCAAAATAATTTTATAAAGTTCTGTTTGTTTTTTTTTAATCTTTGTAGGTAGAAATAACACATACATGCATCTGGATTTCAGTGACCTCTTTAAATCGTCGCAGAGTAGAAACCAGAACAGTTGCCAGGACATGCATAGTTGCAATACACAAACTCTTTCTTGTAATCAAAAAGAGCAGAAGACTCAAACCCAAACTCTGTATGTCTTTAAGAAAAAAGAAAAATTAATAAAGTTGATTGTTCAGACATTCTGAGTGGAACAAACCTGTGGCCTCAGTAGAGTATCACTGTTAATATTCTAGACAGTTATTTGCATTATCTATTACAGAGGTAAGCATTACAAGAGAGTGGCTGAACCTGGATACTATGCAATGCTGCTGCCTTTTCCTGCCATGTAACACCTACTCCATATCCAGTACTAAAGGCTGTAATAATCAGGTAAAAGATTGTATGGTTCATCAAACCCCTCCTACAACATCATTCATATTCAACTAACAAAATATCTTCCATACCTTGTTCATCTGGATACATCTGCAGGGTGTGAAGCACAGTGTCAGTGGCTCCTTGCTGTGTTAAAATTTCTAAAGCACCAGTGCACTCAGCTACAGAAGTAAGTAGTTTTAATCCACACCTCTGAATGCTAGGATTTCCAATAAACTAACAGAGAAACGAAGAGAAATTCAGATCAACAGTCTGTTTCGCTATAATGGCAATAGAAGAGTTGCTAGTGATTACTGTTCTTAAAGTATGCAAAATTACTGCTGATATGACAATAAATTACAAGAATTACAATTATAAAGATTTTCTTTTCAATTACTTTTTCAGCTCCTTACAACCTCCTTAGATTTCTACCAGAGATTGGGATATTTTTTTCCTCAGTTTCACTACAACCTCTCACAAGTTGGCATCGTTTTCACAGGAAAAGGAGAGTGAGAAAATGTACTTTATTTATGATTAAACTGGAACAAAAATGGGGTTCCATGAAAAACAAGGGACAAGTGACAAATATGAACCCTTTATAAAGTAACAAAAAGAAGTTATGAAGCAACACAGGTATCAAGATTTGAAGTTTTGTTTTCCATTGTAAAACAATTCAATAGTTTATTTGTGATTATTTACCACTATTTTTCCTCACTCTTAGTTGGAGAAAACCTAGATAAAGCCTAGATCTGAAGGTGTGTGGATGTCATAGTGACTCAAAATTATTTCAGTGAGCTCATGCACATCTCCTTCCTTATTCCTTCTCTACTATTTCATAAAAATATGAAAATTTCTAGCCCTTCTGCTTGATAATGTAGTAACCAAAACCACAAACCAGCAGGGTAAAAAAAGCATGTAAGATGGTCACAAAGCACTGAAAACTAATACAAGTAAAAATTTAATTCCTGTTAACTCCCATTTCCTATTATCTTCAGGTCAAGAAATGTCAGGAGAAAATTACAGAATTGAACAGTGCAAAGAATGGATATAATTGAGAATCACTGCTCTGTTGAAAGTCAAAGAGTATGTATCAAGAGAAGCCATATTAAAGAGCCACTCATTTCTAAGTCTAGTTGAGGCAAAGATATAAAACACCTTTTGTGTATGAAGTAGTCCATTAACAAAATCACAAACAAACTGCCCACTTAAAAAAAAAAACAGTGTTTTTATAAATACAAATTAGAATTACTGTACAAAGAAATGATCTAATGTACTCTAGAACAAAAAGTAAGAAAAAAAACTCCCAATGATAAATGAAACTGAAGGTTAGGACTGATTTGATCATATCAATTGTAAAATGACAGTGGAACTAAAAATTATAAATGATTCATCACTGCACATGCAAAACAGGGACAAAATTCATTAGGATGAAGCTTTAACTATACCCTGTTCAAAGCACCAAGCACCAACGAATGAGTTCCCTCCAGCAGACACTGGCTTTTAATGACTTTTACTGTAAGTGTGAAAGCAGCATCTCCCATATTTCTGGAAGAACTATTCTGATCATCCTTTATATCTGAAACAACAGAAAGCAGGGTTCATCAGATGAACAGATTTAATATTCTTCCCACTATTAACCCAATATTACTAACCCAGTACTACAATTAAATTGAACAAACAGCCTAAACTACTCGGCAGGTATATTTTTGATTTTTTATGATGTTTTCAGAACACTGTATTTACAGAAACGGGAGCCTCTCTGGATTTACACTGCAGTACTGAGTACACCGTGTTTGAAATGACAGTTTCACCATATGTTTGTTCAACACTTACTGTGAAAGTGTAAAATCATGCCAAAGAATTTTGCCCAGGGTGCAGTGCAGTACATTATTACTTCTTTGAGCTACGTGATTTCTTGGCGCTCCTGATTACTTCAGAATGCCTCTTCCTTCTTGGAAGGAGACATGATAAAGAAGCCACAAACTAATCATGCTTTTTCACTTGGCAGCACATCTGAGGGCAATTTTTACCCACAGATGACATCAGTGGGATGTGAGTGCAAATTAAAGAACACAGAATGGTCTATGAGATTTACTTTTCTTGTAGCTATCAGTACTCGGAGTAAAATGGCAGTACAGAAAGTCCTGAGATTTCCTTTAAAAGTCACTTCAGCATTCATATTCATTCCAATTACCCCAAATGACTTTTAACGCTCCAATTAATGTGCAAATGCCAATGCCCACTTCCCGTTCTCTTTGTTTCATTACACTTTAGGAGGGTCTCACTTGAAGGATTCTCGCAAAAAAATACCCTGGCCTACATGATAGAATGGTGAATACATGATACAAGGTCTTAATCCTCCTGTTTATTGAAAAAGTTTGGCAGTACTAGGATTACAACACAAAGTATAGAAAGAAACTGAAAACCTGTAATCAATCTGCAGGTTAGTGGAGTTGCTAGTTTCAAAGTTATTGGCTTTGCAAATATTCAACTAAAACTGCTGAAAGATAACTGCATAACACTGTTTGGGGAAAAAAAATCAGTACCACAGGTCTGCACACTCACACTTAACATCAGGGGAAAAACTGGGATACACAGCGTAAACAGTATAGATGAGTTAAAAATTTCCCCAAACTGTATTAAAGGTAAAGAACAACACATTTTTCCATTTGCAGATTGTCCTTAAAGAGTTTTTTGGGGGGAGAGAAAGGAATTCAATTCATTCTCATCAATTCATTTTTTTCCTTTGCTGTTAAAAATGGTGTATAGAAGCATAATTCATGTTTCTGAATCACTGTCTTGGTGTCAGAGATCCAATTTTGCTGTTCCTCTCAAGATATACTACCAAACAATTGCATTTTGTGATAAAACTATGTTGATATCATTATCACTGCTTGCTCTCACTAAAAGATCATCTATGATGAGAGTATACAACCACAGCAATGGCTCCACAGTCATTCCCTTCATTCTTTACAGCAGAGCTAAACCATCACTGATGAAATCAAAGGGATATCAGCAGCGATAATTTTGGCCTATTGCTTTCTCTGATTCTATCTTGAATAATCTTAAAGATTTAGACCTGCTCTGTTGAACATGCAGCTTTGGTAGTTTTTTGGTAAAGGCTGTCACATAAGATGAGAAAGATTAAAACCCAGCTATCTAATTAAATTGTCCAATGTGGTGTATGATGCCACACTGATTATGTTTTTGGACAACTTACCAGGCATCATAAAGTGTAAAAGGACTCGAAGTGCTTCCAGTTGTACAGAGAGTGATTTTTCATGTTTTCTCATGGCTTTTACAACTTCAGATGCAGCTACTGTCATTATATCCAAATGAGGGAAACTGAAAATGTTATTTTTAACATGAATAAGAATACTGCATTTCTAAGTTGTACATACATTTGCTTTTTTGTCTTAACTGTTAATCACTGTGTGATATTGCTTTTGAACACTGTAAGTATGTTTTAGCTGCATAATAAATATGTTATTTTCATGCCATTACATGAATGCATAGTGTG
Source organism: Phasianus colchicus (assembly GCF_987193195.1). Lineage (NCBI taxonomy): Eukaryota > Metazoa > Chordata > Aves > Galliformes > Phasianidae > Phasianus > Phasianus colchicus. Next base: position 15,708,673 of record NC_143436.1, read on the forward strand.
TAATTAATTCAGTTTGAGACAACTGAGAGCTAATTTTCAATTCAGTCCAGAATACTGATACACAGAGAATATAGTACTTCATTCAGGGTGAAAGGTGGATTTACATATTTCACTTTGATTCTATGTGAGATCTTCCCTAACTTACTGCTCTCCAGTTGCCATAAAATACTGATGATTTGCCAAATACATGCAGAAGAAACAGAAAAATATCAATCATGTTAGGCTCAAATTTTGAAGGAAAAAAAGCCTTTGTGGCCAAAAGCCACTAATTCACTTCTAAGGTAATTTTTCTTCTTTTACTTTATAAAGCAGTTTATTCCTACAAGCATGATTATGGAAGTTTTGAAATTTTCTTCCTTATAAAATCAAATTATTTGTAAAAAGCTCTATGAATATATATTGAGTCTGTCATTTTTTCACTGACAGCCTAGCATATATATAGATTTTGGAGAAGGCTGGAAAAACTTGGCAAGACACTTGGAATGGAATCATGTTTCCATCCTATGCTAATATTTCTGAGTCACAGGTTTGTTTTGCACTCATGTTCTAGAGCATTTGCAAAAGCCAATACAAAAGAAATATTATCACAAATTTTTTATCAAGTGGAGTTAATATTATGGGAATTTTCTTAGCTATGAAGGGAATTTAGTGTGACTAACAAGAGAGGGTAGATGTGATTCAGTGTCAGCCTAGTCAATTCTAACATATATGAAACAGAGCATAAATTAAATGTAATCAATTACAGCAATGCATCTCTTTGCAGCAAACCTTCACTTTGGAAGCATCCTGTTATTTCTCAATACATTACCTTCCTTCAAAAACATGATTCAGAATTCTGCAGGCGCTTTCAGCCACTTCAGGAGAATGTGGGTGTTTCCTCATTATCTCCAAAACATTCATGTGTATTCCTTTAGCCAAAAGTGTCTTCCTCATATTTACTACAACACAAAATAGCAAGCCTCACATAAGCAAGTATCTTTTTTTCTCTCTCTCTGTAGAGATCTCAAAAACAACAGAACTGCTAACTTTTTTCTTTTTGATTTTCTTCCTCAAAATCATACATGCTATAGGACTGTCAGTTAGAATGAGAAACGATTCAAGCTGAAGCCAAATTCAATTTGCATATCTTAATCAAAAACATTACAATCCCTGAAGTGACTAATAAGTGTAAATACATCTGCTATCTTTACTTGCACAAAGTTAACTTAAAGTAAGGAGAATATATTGCTTTACTTTTATTTACTTTTGCTTTTATTTGTAAGATGTTTATTCTTAAAGAATTTTTTCTCTGAACTGTACTCTGTGATCCAGCAGGAAAGCTAGAAGTAAAACTTCCAAAAAAGCTTCTAACTTTCAAGGTAGACTTAAAAAATGAAATATTAAAACCACTCTAATTACTTTTTTAACACATCTTTTAATATTCAAGTACCCAAGCACATGCTGTAGCTGTAACTGTAACCACTACAGATCAGAATATTATAAAAACTTTCCTTATTGTCATGGCAATTATCACCAATTCTTGTCATTCACAGTTCCATGCATCCATTTCAGATGGCTAATTAATGCAATATTACATTGTATCATAGGGTTTTACTACACTTTTTTATGTCTATCTTTTCTGGTGCAAACACCTTAATTTGGGGTGGGGAAAAAGGAAGGAAAAAAAAAAAGACAACATGAAAATTGGCTGTGGATTTCTAATTGGAATCAGAATCAGAGGCCTATTTTTAAGTAACCCATTATGAAAGTACTTGATCTAATATATAACAGTATGTTACATTTATGAGATTTCTCCCTGTAGGTACATATTTTTGTAATAAATAACAACAACTCTTCATTGTTACATTTTATATTGGGTTGCTCAGAAACCCAGTGATAAAACAATGCTTTCTCACCTAGGGAATAGTAATTAACTGTTACTGTTTATCTTCCTATCTAGTCAGTGGTTATCAATGTGCAGTCTACAAACCACTTGAGGTCCATAACCATGTCAATGGATTCTGGAAAAGGTATCTAACAAAAGAAGGCCAACTGTCAGTAGGCTTAAATATTCTACCCAGAGGTCCACATCTCCACTGAAAAATTTTGAGGGGGTCTGCAAATTGAAAAAAGTTAGGAAACCAAGTTAGGGGACATAATCAGGATTGAAACAATCTTGAAAATTGTTATGCATACACTTAGGTTTCTACACATGATTTGATTCACTGCAGTCAACAGGACTGTTCAAATCCCCTGTATTAAGCAAGCAAATAGAATTTGTCAGTAATTGTTATTGGTGTGAGTTTCAACACATACTGCTCTTGATGAAATTTGAACACGATAGATACTTAAACAAGCATATAAAGAGGTGAGCCTCTCCATATCTTCTGCAATTGCAACACAATTGCTGCTTGGGGTGGCACAGAACTCCCCAGTGCAGATAACCCATCCAAAGAAAAAAGACAGAGCTTTTTGGTCATTTACTGAGACTTGACAGCTCATTTCAAATCCCAAAGTGCTCATGGTGAACACGTGTAAAACAGCATGAGATCTATTTTTTTTTCCCCCTTCAGGCCACTCTTTCCTACTGATAACATGCCAAGAAGTTTAATTAAAGAGACCTCTTTACTTCCACATAGACTCCTCAATACTAGCTAAGAGCAACTTTTCCAAAACAAGAAATAAACTTCCTACTGAACACAACAAAAAGTTACATAAAAATACAAAATAATATTCTAATCAATTTGAACACTGTATTCAAACAATAGCACACTTTAAACACTCTTCAGTACTAAAGCAATACTTTCATCTGGAATTAGGAAGCAAAGATAGTTAAATTCCCTTACCATTCTGTTGTGACAAAATTGCCAAGGTACTAGCTGCTGCCTGAAACACTTCTTTGGAAGAGGAGTGCATCAGCATGGACAGCATCACTGCTCTATCTATGGGGAACCTTTCACAGAGAAATAAATCAGCATACATTGACCATATTATAGCAGTTACTTCCAAGCAATTTCAGGTGCAGAAAGGAGTGAGAAAACAGGCTTATCAAATTTGGAATGATAATTGGAATTAATATTACCAGAAACTCTGAGAAAAAGTATAAGTGAAATGAAAGTCTGTATTATGCATGCCTAGATTCTCCCTGACAAGCAGCACTTTCCCTATCATGCCCTTTCATCTAACTTACAGAAGAACATGCACTGCTTTTCCATACTCTCATCCAAATCTTCTCTATTTTTCCCACTCCTACATCTTTAATACTCCCTATTCTTGTTGCACTGAAGAAGTTTCTTGTGAACTGTACAAATTAGTTCTATTAGACTTTATTAAAACACTAGCAATTTGGCTTGAGTAGAGGTTAGCATACTTTACAATAAATAAATTTTCCATGTTGATTACCATGCATTTTGTAATGCATTATAAACAAGTAATAAAAATAAAAATAATTAGAAACATGAGACCCTTCAAGTGGTGTAATAGTAGGCTAACTTTTTTCATAAAAGAAATAAAGTTAAAGGTATTAACACTGACTGATTATCTCCATCTCCAATCTTCTCATGAAGACTGCGTTGATATAGAAACAGATTTTTCAAAGCCCAGCATGCAGCCTCCTAAATAAAACAAGAGGAGACAAAAGGATTAAGGAGATACATTTTAAGAATATCAAAATAAAATCTAAAAATCTCCAAATAGGTGGATTGTTTTTCATTCTATGCCTATAGCAGGGGTGTTGAAACTAGATGATCCAACCCATACCATTCTATGATTCTATGAAAAGATATAAGTGGCTTTATGTGGAAATACAACAAAGTACTGACTGGCACATTCCTTGCTAGTTGGGGTAGGCCAGAGTTACAAGCATGTGCCACACTCTCATTATTTGATTTTTATTTTGAGATTCATTTTAGACCAACATTAAGTCTTCTTTTGATGGGTCTTGCCAAGAAGTTTTTGTATGACCAAGGTTCCAGGTAATAATTCTCAACCATCTAACTACATTTGATTCAAAGCAGTGACTGAAACTGGTTGAGGTGAACAAAGGAAAGAATGTCAAAAACAGAAAGATTTCTTCCTATAAGCTGATCCAGCCTACGAGGCCTTGTTTGTTTGAGGATACAGGGGAGATAACTTTGTTTCTAAACATCTTATTTAATGAGTAACGCAGTCTTTTCACACCCTTATTATTCAGAAGTTCTCACCAGTACATCTGTATTTTTCCGGTGCAGTTCTAATGCTCTGTAACATGCTTCCAACCAGCATAATTTTTCTTCCTCCTCCTCTTCTTTTCTTTCCTCTAAGTCTCGGTTTAAGAATATTGTTTCAGCTTGAAATACAAGATATTTGCAATCAATTCTTAATGAAAAGACAAAACATTTACATCTTAACCTTCCTGCAGTCATAGAGCTACTCACATTATCTATGTGGGAAAGTCAGCTGGAGGATTAATGTTTTCTAGGGAAGGGGAAGTCTTTTGACATAAGTTCTGTGACAGAATTGAAAAATATCTAAATGAGAAAGGGCTATAAAGGGAATCAAAAATTTTCTTACATAGTACTTCAGTGTGTCTGTAATTAGGTAATTACATATCAGTCAAGGCTGAGGTTCTGAAAAGACCTGCATGTTATATTATGTATTTACATTCAGAGCAACACACACATAAAATGTAACTGTGGTTCATTTGCACATAACCATCTATCACAGAGTGAAACCACTTAAAAACACAAATTGAAGTTGCTGAGGGAAATATTTGGTCCCACAAAGTGCAAATAAATGTAAAACAGATCATCTTCTATCTGTGATTTTCAGCATTGAAGAAAAAAATGCATCAATGTTGACTATATTATTTGAAGCTTACTGGAATGTGTGATGATTTCTAACATTTGCTTTTTTGAGGATTGCTACACAGCATTTCTAGTGACTACTGTATCTCAAAGACTAAGAGGATCAGCTTTTTGCCACAGGCTGACTAACTTCTGTTTAAAAATAGCAACTGAGGTGTACTCAAGGAAAAGGTTAAGCATTTTAATTGATTTCAGAACTCAAGCACAAGCTCTGATTTAGTGTTGCAGTCAACACTATGAGTACAATATGAGTACTGCTGTACATGGCAAACATGGCATCAAATTAGCACTGTTGTTTCCAGAATTTTTTTAATTAAGGAGGAATTATCCAACATTTGCCTATGAACAAGTAGGTTGCCCTGTTAGGATCTCTCAGCGTGACTTTCCAGCTCTGAACATTCAGCAATATGGCATGAACACAAGAATGTCATACTATCATATTAACAAAACAAACTTTAACTAAGCGTGCAGAAAATCAAAGCTATCTTATTTGAGGCTTTCACATTAAAGAAATAGAATTAAGAACAACAGAAAATTAAATATTAAATATTAAAACATTGATCTCCCAATTTCCTAATTAAGTGGTGTATTGATGTATTTAGAAATGAATTTACTCACTCAGAAGAGCTAAACAACTGAGAGCCGCAGCCTGTAACTTTGCATTTTCAGAATACGCTTTCACAGCCTTCACAATGACTTCTGGAACCTTATGTAACACAAGGATATTGAAAAAGTTTCCTGAAAATAGATTAAGATATTAAGTGAACATAAACACATACCTAGTTTTACACACATTTAGCATAATTTTCTCAACACATAATGCAAAAACTGTGTGTAGCAAACATTCAATGTATTTTTAGGGGTATTCACATCACATTATTTTATATGAGGAAAGAATACGAGAAAGAAAAAAACAACTGGAATCCAAGTTCTTTGTGATGTTTTTGTTTTTTTAATAAAAAGAATGAGGTTTAATGCAAAATGAAATATATGCTGTCAGCAAAATAAGAAGGATACAGTCTGTGTATCATTTGCAGACTTCCTGCCAGGAAGCAAAAGCAATCGTGGTCTTGAATTCCTGTGATGATTTGATTTATCCTGCCAAGAGACTGTTTTAACTCTGTTTCACCTTCTGACTTTGTCTTGTAAAACAGATCAAATGTACCTTTGTAAATCCAGAACACATACATTGTGGAACAGTAGAAAGAACTAGCTCTTAATGATTAATGTATTTAAAGCACAGATTTTATCATAAGCTGTATGGTACATATTATATGTTGAATATAAGGAATTCCACAAACGAAAGCAAGAAAAATAAAATAACTTCTCAATTTACTGTGAAAACAAATATCATGCATAATACAGCAACACTCACGTGGTAAAACACAGCTCAATAGCTATGGTTTCTATTTTGACATTTAATTTTAACTATAGTTCATAACAACGAGAATCACATTAGCAGCATGAAAGGTGAAATTCAAATCTGTATCAATGTTTCTGAAGTACTTGAGAAATACCCGTATTTGAGCTTCAAAAATGGAATTATACACACAAGAAAACCTAACCTCACTTCTTTACCAGTCTCATGTGGTTGGCAGGAAGGACAACCTAGTAATTTCACACTTGTTTCCCTCACTGTCTTCTGCTATGGACACCTTTTCCCATATCCCTCCCAGAGTGGCAGCTTATCAAGAGGAAAGGCATCTGTTAAGCTGAAAGAAGAAGTAACTGATCTCGTGGCTGTTTAACTGTCACTATTACTTAATAGTCAGTAAACACTCGTGACAAATACATGTTCCTGCCTGACAGAGGCCATGAAATCAGGTTGGTTGCACATAGGGCAGGATCACAGCATGTCAACAGAGTTGTTGTGTCCCCACAAATGCTCTGTTACCATTCAGTTGGCCTTGCACAGGAAGCTGCTCAAGGGTAACATCACCTCTTGCCCAAGAGCTGCAAATTCCACCTCAGAAGCCACCACGCTTTCTTTAAATGTTTATTTGGCTTTCTGGAGGGGAAGTGGAAGTTGCTCTGGTTTGCACTCAGGTTTGATCTGTATTCTGTACAATATCTGCATGAAGGAGAGGAAACAGATGGTGACTGGATGAGATTGATTTGATTACAGGATTTGTGCAGTGGTACCGGCAACTGCGGCAGCTTCAGGCCACCACCTGCAAGAAGTGGGAAGTCTAACTCATGAGAAAGACCTTGGCTGAGTGATGAGGAACCTGCCATGCAGCATAGGCTACTCCAGCTGCTACTCCCAGTCTTTTTTAAAACAGCAGAGAGAAAAATATATTTATTTTCATTTGAACTTCCTATTACATAATCCTTAGCAACTGCTCAGATCAGCCTACTGCAACAGCAAGAGATAGCACAGAGTTGAAAAGAGGTATATCAAATCCCTTTTAGTCATTACTATTATTTTGCTTGATGTGACACCAGCCCTTGTCAGCTGAGATGAATAAAGGACTAAAGCCAAGAGAAGCCCAGCAAACTGCTTGTCTCATGGCCGAATGGGCTGCCCAGGGAGGTGGTGGAGTCACTGACCCTGGGGGTGTTCAAGGAAAGACTGGATGTGGTGTTGAGGGACATTGTTTAGTGGGAGCTATTGGTAATAGGTGAACGGTTGGACTGGATGATCTTGTAGGTCTTTTCCAACCTTGGTGATTCTATGATTCTATGCAGGCAGGGGGCCCTGAGGCAAGCACTACAACTGAGCAGTGTGGAAAGTGAAAATGTTGTTTTTGCATTGAACATTGAAAAAGGGCAATTAATCTTAAGAATTAAGCTGTAACATATCCTCAGATATAGCTGATGTGGAAAGTAAGAATACCATATACATATTAGTAACATATTTTAGAAACATAGTTACCGAATTACCTAACAAATTCTTTCTCACAAAGCTGCAGTAGATTTTAAATGTTCTAAACAATGTGGGTATAGTATTCTGAAGTAGGGAACATATTGTAAGGTTGTTCATTAGACCAGCAGAAGTGAAATACATTTAACAAACTTTCAAGGAGTCAGGGCCTTTACACAAAGCAGAACTGTCCCACTCTGTGAGAATGTTAGGATGCCATAGACAGGCTCCAAGATACTCCCCTCTATCCTCCTCCTGAGCTTATCTCTATGCAAGGACAGATGAATGACCAGAACATTGATCTAGTGTAAAAGGGGCACAAATGTTAGGGGGGTAATTAAACAATTAAGAGGCTATGTTTATGTTTATTTTTTAAAACAGACATCCGACAGTTACGACCAAATGTTTGTTAAGAAAGCAATCGTTAGAAGGCAATTAACCAATTCAGATATTCGTGTTTGGGCGGCAAAGATTTGTGTTTACTTGGTATTTGTATGATTAGTGAGGCATCTAGAAAGAGTGTGAACCTGCAGTACTCAGCCAATGAGGGACCAGGGGAGAAAGAAATAAGTGTCGGGCAGTAGGGGATGAAAGATGTAACACTGTTTTCCCTGCGCTCTCCTGCTTGCAGGAGGCCCAACATTGCAATTGTGAATAAAATTTGCTTTATCAGAGAAACCGTTCTAGAAAATTATTTGGATATTTCCAACAGCAGGAATGAATGCAGCAGTGGTCTTTGAATGCAGGAGGAAAAACACAACCTTGGGGATCGTTTCTCATATCATTCCATAGCAGCAGCAAGGTCTCACACGTCCAGCACTACCACTTCAAAAATACTTTTAGGAGGACTTTTCTTCCATTCTATAACAATGTTATAAAGAATGGGAAATCTATTGATCTGCTAACTCTTTTCTCCAGGCTTTTCTGGCAGCTTCTGTCATTGTTACTAACATTTATCACCAAAGATTCCATACTGACCGTTACCGTGTTACCTCAACACCTTCACATTGTTAGAAATACAGAGCAATATCTACCCCTGAAGACTAACTGGCATAGTAGTCTCAGTTGGCTTTAACACTAGACGTCAGTAACTCTGATTCTTACACAGTTAGACTAAAGTGACAAAAAAAAAAAAAAATTATGAACTTACCCAAAGTAAGCTTATGCAACAAGCAGCAACACACTTCCTGAACAGTTTCACTATTGGGGAAACTTTTCATCATTTCTACTATAACATTGTAGCAGCGAACATTTCCAGACATGAGCACTTCAACATTGCTGGCTAAAGAAAACAGAAACAGAAACAAAAATTACTTTTTAAGAGAAAAAAAACAAAAAACAAAAAAACAGTAATTAGGTCGTAATAGAGACTTTCATTAAATAGAGTTAGAAAATGGGTTCCATGTTTAAACTTTTGCTTACAATTTGAGAAGAAGGTGGCATTTTTTTTTCTTAGCCTTGCCATAGAAAGCATTAATTAATGACTACCAACACTTGGAAATAATTCATTAAGTTCAAAGTCCATATTGACTTTTATGGATTAGTTCCATTTCACACCATGCCATGTAACAGGAATCTCCTCAGTAACTACTTGTATGTAAATACTTTCTTAAAGATGAACAGGTTTAAAAATATTAGTTCAATATGATATTTTACAGCAGTATGATAAATATTCCCAGGCGCATACAGCTGGGAAACAATTCAGATTTCTCTTTTCTAATAGATGACATTTATTTGTTTTAACCATGTTCCTCTTTCGTTTTCTTTCATTTTTAGAGTGAAAGTCACCAAATCTAAATTCATTTCAAATCACTTCTACCATATGACTCTTACGTATTGAGGGCATAGAAATATTCATCTAATGTTCCTATAATATTTTGAAAGTCAGTTCAAATTCTGTATTTCACAGAATCAAATAATGGTTGAGATTGAAAGGGACCTCTGAGGTCAACTGGAACAACCCCTCTGATCGAGCAGCATCACCCTGAGCCAGAACTATGACCAAATGGCTTCTGAGTATCTCCAAGGACAGAGATTCCACAGCCTCAATGAGCAGCACGTGCCAGGGCTCAGTCACTTCACCCTATTTACAGTTTATTATGCAGGTCAGATAGAGAAATCAATGGGACAGTCAAATTATCCAGTAAAATGATGGAATGCATCCTTTTACAGCAATCTTGCATTTAGTAATTATAAACGAAATAGCATGACAATAATTAAAAACACCGTGCACAAAAGCACCCTTGCAGTAGATAATGTTGGACAAAATCCTAGCCCCAACAAACGAAAGAGAATCCTGTCACTGACTCCAAGAGAGTCAGATCTGCTCTACAGAAGTCTACAAACTTTCTTAATATTCTTTTCAACAGCTTGACATTCCTGTATATAATGAGTTTCTGCAAATCAAAACAGGAAGTTCTGGTGAGAAGCATTTCTGAATCACTCTGTTAGTGAAGGAAGGTACTTTTCACAATGCTTTTAAGATAATGGTGGTTTAGTAATGTCATTCTTAACTGGAAAATACCTTTTAAAGTTTTGCGCACTTCACAAGAAATCATCATTTCACAGGTGATAATCAATATATTACAATATTCGTAAGATTCTAAAATTGCTGACTAAAGAAAAAGCATAATTAAGCGCATATTTACATCCTGTAAGATCAAAGCTGTGCTACATACACAGTGAGCCCCCATTTCCCAGGACCAGCTAGAAAAAAGGAGACGGGATGTGTAACATCTAATCTTAACCACCAAAACTTGGACATCAAGGATCTCACAAAAACTGATGAGATCTGAGCAGTCCATAATTCAGGGAATAACAGGTACCTTCGTTACCCTGAGCTAAAATTTCTGCTGGAGGTGCCTGTTTCTCTCCATTAAATATAGGAGAAGCCTGGACAGATGTGCCAATGAGTAACATTTAAATGGCAAAATTCATGTGATGTATCACTTCCCTACAGACTTTGGTGGACAGTTGGCAGCAAAGCATTTTCTCATTCAGTCTAGATGACTGAGATTAGAAAGAGTTCTTGTACAGCACTGGGATAAATTTCCACCCTTCCATTTTTTATGACATATGAGCTGGAGCCAAGCCTATGTGTGTACTGAATGATTTTCTCCAAGGTGGCTTCTCCAAAGTGCATGTAATGTGGGATGTAATACTACAGAGTATGAATGCTGGCCTAAGTAGCCTTGCTTTGAATATTCATGCACAAGCTATCTTTGTTTCCCTATTTTCAGTCCTTCACATCAAAAATTGAGTGCTAACTCTAAAAAGAACACCTACCTTGAACTAAATCTTTGTCATGGTCTCCTCTTGGAACTATTGCATTTTGTCTAAGTAATTATTTCTTTTAAAAGTCCTTAGAGTTTGGCACCCTCTTCCTTAGAAAACAGAAATAACTTCTGGGTTAAGGTACAACTGTTTCTAGCTTAAGGAATGCTTAATTTTTAAACACAAACTGGAAAAGCTAAAAGCTTGTGAATGAGAAACTAAACAGCTCAGAGCCTGATGAAATGTGGGAAACTACAGTCTAGTTCCTGTTTTATGGCATTCTCTGGGCCAGCATGCTTCCTATACAAATAGACAGGATGTATGAAGCATCATCAGACTCCATAATGTGTGCAGTGCTACCCATGTTCCTCATTGCAGACATCACTGAATGATCAGAGAGGGGTGCTCGGGCCAAACTCATTTTCTCAGCCCTGGCCTGCATTGGAGTGCATGGGAAATCTTCCCCTGTGGAAAAGCCTCAGCCAGCAATGTTCCTTACAGGCTACATAAACTCACTGAATATACACTTGGTCAGTAAATAGATCTTATTATTCAATCATTTTTAAAGGGCAGAGAACTTGAAATTTAACCCCTACAACCATGATAAGTATCTCAGTTACCACTTATTCTGAGCAGAAGAAAGATTCTTTATGGGAGATATAATTAGTATGAGAATGGTTGAAAAGGAAGAAGCCTCATTAAAAATTATAAGTCAGTATTTCCTACAGAAAACAGAAAAGTGATTTGCCTGACCACTCCCAACCAATTCTCACTGCAAAGCTGTACCCTCTGGCAAAATGAGTCACCATTTTTGCACCATCAGTTTTTCTCTAGAGAGACATGGAAGTTTTATTTTCTTCACAGTCACTGAAAGATCACCATGCACTGAGGCAAGCTGATACAAGATAAGGGAAGAATGATTTTCAATAATGCACTTACACGGACCAGCTAAGGAATGTAATGAATAAAGTGCAGGAAGAATCACCTCTTCTTTCTCTGGAAACTCTTTAAATACTTCCAGTATGATCATATGATCTTTGCTTTCAACAAATTCAGTCAGCTGCTCTTCTGGAACTAAATTAAAAAGGAAAAGAAAGAATGTATGTTTTGAGGAAATAATTCATATTCTGATACAAGATGAGAAAATATAATTGTTTTTATAAAGTTTTCTTATATTTATTTATTTATTTATTCTTATTTTTATTTTCACTCTCCATACCTGTACTCTCCATTTTCCTCAATTAAGATTCCTTTTACAAAAATTGAGCCCCTTTACTAGGAGTTTTTCTGGACTACGTTTTCTGTAACTGAGTTCTGACTTTTAAATGCTTTCCTATTATTATTTTGCAAAAATGCCTTTCAGTCTTTTTTACAGAAAAAAGTTCAGGTGTTCCTCACCAGCATGTAAGTAATGGAATACAGTGAAAGCCTGTTTTGAGCTAACTCTTTCAAAGAACACATTTAATACACTTAATCTGAAATGCAAGAATTCTTTTTTTTTTTTTTTTTTCAGTTAAATAAGTATCTGCAGTCCCTTCCCAACCTATACATTTCCAAATTTAATAACACACAAGATACAAATACCTTTTTCAAAAAGCTTGCATAATGCTCTACATCCATATTGCTGGATCTCTTCATTTTTAGGGAAGGTGTGCATGGCATTAAATACCAAGGAAAACACATCCACTTCTTCCTCCAGGAGCAGGAAAGCAATTACATCTAAATAGAAGAGATTATATGTTGAGCTGATGCATTCTCAACATTTAACTTTATTGAAGTATTTAACCATTAAAATCCCAAAGTCTTTAATTCTGTCCTTAAAATGTACTCTGGTGGCTCAAATCCAGGTTTTTGTATAACAGAGGAGGCTGTTATTTCTTAAGGTCATATTTTAGAATACAACTGGTATGTTCTAAAACATTATTATTTTACTGAAAAAGATTTCCCCTCTACACTCCTGCTCCCACTTTGCACTGGCACTTGTCAGACCTCTCAATGAACCAGTCCAACTTGCTAAACTGGTGGAAAATTAACCAATCCAAAAGGACACTTCTTACATGCTGAAGAATTTCACTGACAAATAAAATTGCTACAATAAAGAGGGCTGGAATAGATTTACAGAGGAAAGCAAATGGGGTGAACCATGACATTTGTCCATCTATATCATGAAATCCTATTTGCACTCTCTTGGCCATTGTGGCTTATCACTTCCAGCTAGAGTACAGTTCAAGTTTTTGGGTTCAGAGACAAAAAGAACACTAGCAGTCTTCTCTGACAATGTGACAAGGTACAATTTGAAATATTTTTCTGAATTAAGATAGTTGGAATGAGAGTTTAAGTCAGTAATTAAAAAGAAGAGGAAATCAGGTTCATGAGGTAACAATCTTAAAAAATAGACAAATCAATAGCATGCAGCATTTTCTGAATGTGCCTGTCTCATTCTGCTGCTTGTAACAGAAACCTGGACAACCAGATGAGCTTTAACTACCTAAAATAAAGTCTAATCTTTATTCTGTAAACAAGGCTGATTCTAATGTTTTCTAAAATCAGTGGAAACATTTCTATTTGAACAATAATTTAGTATTCTATGCTACCATGAATAAAGCTAGCAGAATACCTCCTTTGCAGTCTCTCTTTAATATCAACAGTTTAGGACTGAGAAAAAAGGACTTGGTATCTGGTAAGATTGGGTCTCTGAAGAGCAGAATAACAAATGCATCAGAGATGATTTTACTCCTTTCAAATCTACAAACCACTACTAAAGGAATCAAGTCAGACAGTCATCAAGTTTATACTTTGCTAAGGAATAATAAGCTCTTACTTATTTAACTTAATTATACAGCAAGTATTTATGTCTATGCTAATAACAATGTTCTCCATGGCCTTGCAATTAGAAGATTCCTTTCTACCTAGTTCAAAAAAGGTACAAAACAGTACAGTTATTACTTTGCATATGAGTACAAATGACTTTGGAGAGTAAAACAGACAAGTCAGGGCAAAGCGTACAGACACACAATTTATACCACAGTTCTGTGTTTTAAAGGCTCACACTGAGTAGGAAAAATTAACAGACAATACCTGACATCAGGAGTAGATTTAATGTTTTTAGTCCTGTTATTGAGAGATTTACGTTTCCTTTGTGGACTGCAAGCATTTTAAGAATCTGCCTAAAAATTACAAAAAAAAAAAAAAAAGGGGGGGGGGAAGAGTTATAGATAAAGAAATACAAAAATACAAGCATACTTTTTTTAATCAAAGTTACTTAAAAAAAAAAAAAGAACAAACAAGAACAGTTACAGAACAAGAAATTAGCAGCAGTCTTTAAAGCCGTTTAACTCTTAATTAAGTGTGTATACTTCTATTAATTCTACAGGAGACAAGTTTTATCCAGAACAGAATTATTCTATAGAAGGCAGAGCAGTGGTGTGCAGCAGGCTGTAGATCATAGAATCATTGAATGGCCTGAGTTAAAAAGGATCTTAAAGATCATCTAGTTTCAACCCCCCTGCTATGTGCAGGGTCACCAACCACCAGACCAGGCTGCCCAGAGCCACATCCAGCCTGGCCTTGAATGCCTCCAGGGATGGGGCATCCACAACCTCCTTGGGCAACCTGTTCCAGTGATGGTATGGCAGTGTTCTGTTTGGTGCAAGGATAAAGTTACAATGAATTATGAAGGATTTTCTGGGAGAGAAAAAGCAATTTCTCAGCTAAAGAATTTGAACAGCATCGTAGAGAATTCTACCCTAAGGTTCTGTCGTACAGCACTTAGGTGATGCTGGACAAATCACTACCAAGTGTTTCACAGACTGGCACAATTGCACACTCTCTCCTTTCCGGGTGAGCCAACTTGAAATCCATGGATATTAATCTCTGAAATGTTGCATCTAAAAATCAGTTGATGCTTCTAACATCACTTACTAAGCTGGTGACCTCAAATCTGTAACAACTCCTCTTTAAATAAGATTGTAAAGCTCTAGGCAATATTGATGAATGCAAAGAAAAGCCAAGAAAAAATTAATAGGCCAGTTTTCAGATAAGGTATCCAAAATAAGGCAGTGGGTCATACATTGAATAATGATGATGACACGTGCCTTGTTAATGCCTAACTTTTTATAAGCTAGGATGATTATATTTCCTCTTTGTATTTATTTCTTGAAGTTTAAAATTTATTTTTTATTAAAAGTTTTATTTCTTTTCTCACTGTACTATGATGCTACCAGCATAAATCTCTCCAGCTACTGTAGCAGCTGTGATGATCAAAGTACACAGGAGAGGGCTAGAAAAAATATTGTGTGTGGATTATCTTAAGAATGGAAAATAAAATCCAACTACATGCAGATGCTTTCTTTTCTTCCCCCCCCATTTCAAACTCAGAACAGATTCCTCCCTGAAGTTTCTGTATGCACTCTTTGGATACTGGCATTCCAGTCCGGAGGCAAATTCTTGGTGTACAGCGTACAGCCCAAGCAGATGCACTGAGTATCTGGGTGATGAATCAACAAAAACAAAGAGCCAACCTAACCAAGCTGGTAGAGTAACTAACACCCATAAATGTGGTTCCTTAACCCGCTGATTAAAATGTTGTAGTCTTAGGCATCCTAATGCATTTTGTTGTCTATTTGCAGGCGTGAGCATACATGCACACCCATGTAGAAACGGTAGCATGAAGATTTCTTTACCTCCTTGCTCCATAATCAGCTGTGGGCAACACACTGGGAGGAAATGCAGCCACAACAGCTCTCCTGAACTGACCAAAGAGATATTTCACATCGTGTAATGTCATGTTCAGCAATAAAACTGGGGGAAGTTTGCTAAGGGTTGCAGTTGCTTGGGAACTGGCTGGGCATTGGTGGACTTCTGGCAAATTATTGCTTTTATGCCATTTGCTTTGTTTTATTGATTTTTACTCTTTTACTTATTGCAATGTCTTTATGTCAAATGATGAATTTTCTCACTTTTGCTCCTCTTCCCAGTCCCATTGGATGGAGCAAATGGGTGGCTATGTGGTGCTTATCTCACAACAGGTGTGAGTATATAACCCACAACAGTAGACTGTGCAAAATACCAGCTCAAAAACAGAGTAATTTTCTGGGGACTAAAGAATAAACACTATCTTTAGAGTTACTTTACTTCCCAGAATAAGTTAATTAACA
Source organism: Phasianus colchicus (assembly GCF_987193195.1). Taxonomy (NCBI): domain Eukaryota; kingdom Metazoa; phylum Chordata; class Aves; order Galliformes; family Phasianidae; genus Phasianus; species Phasianus colchicus. Next base: position 15,724,788 of record NC_143436.1, read on the forward strand.
AGCGTGCCAAAGAAATCTTAACTAGCTGGTACTGCTTCACCTCAGTTATTGTTCATGAAAAGCAACAAAAAATCACTTGTGCTTTCCAACAAAAACAAGGCAGTTCATGCCCCCGCTGACTCTGTACTCTAGCCACCATTAAAAAAAAAAAACCACAACAGACATACCACAACTTCATGCAAGTAACACAGCAATAGCAGCCTTTCTAAGGAAGGGTATGGTGAAGAGTGTAAAAGCAGAGAAAGATTTACTAGTGGAGTCATAGGGCTGTAGCTCCTTGCTGTCATTATCTGCCTTGAATGAGGCAACGTGTCAAAGTGAGAGAACACCAAACCAAGCCCTTCTCTCCCATTTGTATTATACTTGCATCTGCAACTAGCATTTGTCATGGAACAACTTCAGTTAACCTTTGCCAGTCTTCATCCCATCTAAACACAGCCACTTTTGGTTAGGCTCCTTCAACAGCCAATGGAGAGATATGGGCATGTTCAAATCCAAGCATGCCTTGCTTCAGCTTTGCTTACTGCAACAATAGAAAGAATCACATTCTGAAGGTAACTGTGTCCTCTGACTTCACAGATAGTTGAGCTGACCCCTTCAAATACTTTATTTTCAGACAACTATGATCAGGTGTGAGAAACAACCTGTCTTGATTTATACCACTTGTGGATATAACATATCATATTTGTGAATAACACGTACACGAAACTGTCCAGGTGATACTGCCTTTTAAAATAAAACATTTTTACAGCCACAGCATCCCAGAATCACTGTAATTGGCAAAGACCTCAGAAGACCTCTTAATTGAGCTCCCCTTCCCAGCACAGGGTCAATTATAGCTGATTATTCAGAGCCATGGACAGTCAGGTTCTGAATATCTCCAAGGCTTAGGACTCCACAGCCTCTCTAGGCAACCCGTTCCAGTGTTTGATTAATCTCAAAGTATTAAAATACAATGGATTGGTTTTTTTAATGTTTAAGAGGAATTTTCTCTATTCCAATTTGTGCCTAATGCTTCTTGTCCTATCACCTGGGCACATCCCAGAGAGGAGCCTGGCTCAGTTTTCTTTATTTGCCCCATCATGTAATTTATACACACAGACAAGAGCCCTGCTTGTGCGAGTCTTTTATTATAAAACCTGAAGAAATCCATGAAAATATTTATGTAGAAGCTGATGTAATAACTTTACATAAATGCATTTTATTGCATATTTATGCTGCCGTGATATAAAACATTTTGAAAGACTCTTCGCATACAACATACTTACTGGTGAACACCCAGTACTTCCCAGTCCTTCCCAACATCCTTGAGAGCTATGTTCTGCAGAGTACTTGGACAAATTTCAATCAACTTGCAAAGAAGCGACCAACCCATCTGTAAAATAAAAATACAGCTATTGTAGAACAGACACTCCATTTAGAACCTAAGTGTTGTGTTTTAATACACTGGCTTTCAGAAGATACATGTTCTGAAAAGCTGAAAGTTAAAACATGCTAATGATTCTGAGTGCATCACTCGTAGCAACATACAACCTTCCACTGCTTGAGGCTAGAGAACACACACATAAGGGATTCTGAGAGCGAAAAAAAGATAGGAGATCCATAGTATTCCATCATGGGCCACTAAAGATCACTGGACTACTACAGCTATTCCAACTTCATTGAAGCACAGCACTTGTCATAAGAATTTGATGCTTAATTGCAAATGATAAGGAGAAGGGATGTATCTATTTTTGAAAACTATCACTCTATGTCAAGTGCCTTGACTTTCAAATATCTGAGAACAAAGCTGAAAATAAACAAGATAAACAAACTGAAAAAAATGCTCCTCTGGTTGTCCATGTTGGAGAAATCTGTTCCCTGTTCCCTGATACTGGAACAATGGTCTTTATCATTATGACAGCATGCTGGGTGTATCAGCCTTCAGGCTGATAAAACTGAACGTGTGGATGACAGCACTGAGCAAAATCCATGCAAAAAAAATTAGCTGATAAACAAGAAAACCCCGCTGTACTGAAAGAGAGGAAGAAAGCTGAAAAAATGTCAGAAGTTCAAGATATAATGGATTTTACAAATAGAAATGAAAACAAAGCATAAAGGTCCTTGACCATATTAAAAAAAAAAAAGAAAAAAAAAAAAAGAAGAAAGGAAAAGAACAAAAAGTGGAAGTAGAACTGTGTGCTGTAACAATAGGGTTAAAACAGAAGATAACCCTCCCTGTGGCAGGGGGGTTGGAACATGATGATCCCTGGGGTCCCTTCAAACCCAAGCCATTCTATGATTCCATAATCTAGGTATAGCTCAAAAACAATAAGCACAACTAAACCAGACTTCAGCAGAAAAGTTATATAAAGCAAAGGGGTCAAGACAAGACAGCTACCAAAACCAGGAAAGTAAGCAGCCTTTTCCATGGAGTGTAACTGCATAACTGCAGAGTTCATAGAGATTCTGTGATCTCTAACCCTGCAGCATGAAAGACGAGAGACACGAGCAGCACAGACTAGAAATTTGGCAGCTTTTGTGACAGCTTTGGCAAGTCTATGAAAAAGGTGATGTAGCTCCTGGGGAAATAGAATTCTGTTCTTACACTTCATAGGTCACAGGCACTACGTTCACACTGTCTGCAGTAGCTTCGCTTTTGTTGTAGTGTAGATTTGCAGAGCCAATTTAACTCCTTTTTTTTTAAAGCCAATTTAACTCTTCAGCTCAAATTTGCAGTCTGAGCTTAACCATGAGCCAGTTTCCATGCTGTTCCCTTGCTTAGACAGCCAGCTGACTTGCTCTGTCTTAAAGTAGAAACCAATTAGTACGGACAGTCAGGACAATTAGTCTAGGCTGTGTTTCAGTCTCAATCAAATTTTGAATACTTACTGACCACCAAAGCTCCCCAGTATGGGTTTACACGCCATTTAAATTTCCATGTTCAAAGCAACAAATATCAAAGCTGCAAGGCAAAAACGTTGCAGAGGTGACCATTAATTGGTACCCTGTATACTACTTTAAAAAGATTCTGAACTGCCACTTTCTGCCATAGTAATTGCTAAGTTTAGAACCCAATGAAAATCAGCACAATGACTTTACAGAAATAATTTTTGTACTAAAATGGACTCTGTTATTGATATTTCTATTGATCACTTCTACTTGGATTACTGTGACTCCAAGTGTGCCAAACATTTGTAAGGACTGTGGAGCCAGGGGAGTCAGAAGCAAACATGTGACTTGCTGATATGAGGTCAGTTTTACAATATTAAAATCACAGCCTGAGATAACAAAGAGCTTATTATCAATTTACAGTTACATAAGCAAGTAAGGATCTTTTAAATAACAGAAACACTAAAGGGAAAGGAAAAAAGCACAAAACAAAGATATTCTTAAAAACATCTGAGCAGCCACGACACATACAAACAGCTGATGGCAGCAATGAAACTGTTATTTTTAAATCAAGTCCTTTTCATTTCTAGCATGCAATGAATGTATATGACATTAGCTCACACCTTTCTGTGTGACACAATAAGGCTCTGCTGACTGCTCTGTCCTCTGTGCACACAAATTTTGCTCCACAGTTTCTAACCCACTCCAGTCAGTGTCAGCCAGTAACAGCACAAAGAAACTGCCATGTTCACTTAAAAGATGTCTACTTTACTTCATGGTGGTATTGACCTTACAGCTCAGTCTTTTTCTATCTATAAGTAGTAACCTCTATATGTAAGGTTTATGCCCATAGCCTGACTTGCACTGGTACCTGAAATATTAAGCTGTTAAGCAAACTTACTCTGTGCATTCTGGTGGAACAGCAACAGCATACGATGCTCTGCAACTAGGTGAGCACAGGATGGGAAAAAAAACCCTCATTTCAGATATGGCTCTCACTTGCTTACTCTGTTATGAGAGTCAGTTTTATTACAATGCCAAAAGCAAAAAAAGATTCAATCAATTTATTCAATGAAAATTCATTAGCAGTATGAAGAGACTACACTGAAATCACTGCTGCCATAGGATTTTGTATTCACAAAGGTTGCAATGAGCTGCAGTGGGTGCAGCAAGGAAGGCAGCGCTCTGCTGAGACACTGTGGGTGTTTGCAAATACTGTAACAGAATGTGAAGAGCTGCCCATGGCATTTTGTGCAGATTGGAGCTTTGCACTGCCTTTGAGCTTTGTTTTGATGCTTGAGTACAATGCAGTAATGCAAAGAAGCCATTTCAAAGTTCTGCATTACATCAAATTAAAGTTGAGATTTATATCACTATTAAAATGAGAACTAAATGATCACTGCCTTCTAATGGAATTCTTAAGAGCCTCATGCAGCCCTCTTAGACCTGCTTCTGGCTGTGCTTCAATCTCATGTTTTTCACTTCCTTGCCTGAACTCCTCAGCAGTGGTTTTGTAAATTGTGACATATTTAATATGCTTCGTCCTGAAAAAAAATTACTGCTTTCTCTTTCTTTATTTCCTAGCAACCTGACAATTCTGCAGTAAAACAAATTAAAATTTCAGACTTTGCACAAGAACTGTCTTTAGAAGAACCTTTATATTTTAATCTGAATTTTATATTCTGATCACTAGTTAAGGTCTATGAAATTAAAAAAAACCTTACACAACAGTATTATTTAAGAGGCATATGCAGCATGATTTGTTTTGTGAATTGGGAACAAGTAAAGGATGCCAAAAATCTTATAAATATACCAATGTACTTAATACACAAAAAAAGTGAGTTGCATACATCTGGAGTTTGTAAATGTTCTTCGGGCACAGCATAGTCATGAACTCAATACACGCCTGCCAAGAAGGGGCTCCCCATGGGACGGGCCCAGCAGCAGCACTGTGGGCTCAGCACTGAGCCGGTCAAGTGCCACCCCTTGTTTACACGGGACATTTGTAGGAACAGCCAAGCTTCAGCTTCAGCTTCTGGTATAGGGCACGTTTCCCCTCCAAACCAGCCATATGACTGACAAAGGATAGGGCCACATTGTCAGAAATGTACCTTAAGCCATTCTGCTAGAAGTCTGTGTCACTGTGGTAAATTACCGACACATCAGAAATACACTGGAAGGCACTTCTGATAACTCAGAAGCCTGTGAGGTGTGCAGAAGAGCACGAAGAGCCCAGAAGCACTTGTGTGCTCTTGCAGTGCAAAAGGTCAACTGTATCCTGAACTGCATCACAAGAGGGGTGGCCAGCAGGCAGAGGGAGTTGATTTTGCCCCTCTGCTCTGCCCTTGTGAGGCCCCATCTGGAGTTCTGTGTCCAGGCCTGGGACTCCCAGGACAGGAAGGATGTGGAGCTGTTGGAGTGGGTCCAGGAGGCCACAAAGATGATGAGAGGGCTGCAGCACCTCTCCTATGAAGACTGGCTGAGGGAGCTGGGGCTGTTCAACCTGGAGATGGCTCTGGGGAGACCTCACTGCAGCCTTTCAGTACTTAAGGGGGGCTTATCAACAGGAAGAGGAGCAACTTTCTAGATGAGGGACAAGGAGAAGTGGCTTTAAATAAAACGGTGGGAGACGTAAGTTAGGAAGAAATGTTTTACTCAGAGGGCAGTGAGGCCCTGGCACAGCTGCCCATAGAGCTGTGGGTGCCCCATCCCTGCAGGCGCTCAGGGCCGGGTTGGATGGGGCCCTGGGCAGCCTGAGCTGGCGGGGGGCAGCCAGCCCACGGCAGGGGGTGGGGCCGGGGGGCTTTAAGGTCCCCTCCAAGCCAAAGCGTTCGATGACTCCACGACAAGGCCGTGAAGAGCTCACAGACCCAAAGACCCCTCGCGCGCGGTGTCGGGGAGGAGCGTCCCATTACCTGCTGCACGCCGGCCGCTCCCGCGTACAGGTCGAGTACCAGCAGCAGGGGCACGTGGGCGTTGCAGCCGCCGAACAGCCGCGGAGCTGCGGGGACACGGAGAGCCGCGTTAGGGCCCGGCGGAGCGGAGCCGGGAGGGCAGGCGGGCAGCGGCCGCCCCTTACCGCTCTGCCGGGCCGCCAGCTCCAGCATGTCGCTCAGCGTCTGCACCAGAGTCTCCGGCCGTTTCCTCTGCTGGACGTTGCGGAGCCGGACGAGCAGCTTCCTCAGCGCCTCCTCCTCTCCCGCCGCCGCCGCCCGCTCCCAGGGGCAGCCGCTGGCCATGGCCGCGTCGCCGTCCCCCGCGCCGGGCGCCTACCCCATCCGACGCGGCCCGTGGAGACGGAGAGCGAACGACGCGGACCCGTCCCGGCGCGCTCGCAGGGCCGCGCGGCGTCACCCGGCCTCACCCGGCTATTTCGGTTCGCCCCTCCCGCCGCCCGCCCCGCGCTCCGGGTACGCGGCCGCGGCCAAACCCCGCGGGCGGGAGGGAGGGAGAGGTGAGGAGAGAGCGCCGCCGCCAGCAGGGGGCTCCCGCGAGGGCCCGCACGCTGGCGGCCCGCTCTTTCACAGTGATTGACAATACGAGCGCCCAATAGAATGGCAGAACGGCGGCACCGCGTTCCGCCCCTCATCCTGCCCCGGCTATAAAGAGAGCCCTGGAGGGTGCGCTGCTGGTTGGGGGTGGTGTGAGAGTTTGGTGGTTGTGTCTTTTGGTGGGGGGTTCTTTTTTTGGTTTTTGTGTTTTTCTTCTTTAGCGTGAGGAAAGCAATATCTTTACGTGATGGCTTACCACAGGGAAGGAGAATCATAGAATCACAAGGTTGGAAACGACCTGCAAGATCATCTAGTCCAACCGCCTTCCCATTCCTATTAGTGCCACAAGCTACTAAACCATATCTCGTAGCTCCTCATCCAGGCGCCTCTTGAACACCGCCAGGGATGGCAACTTCACCACCTCCCTGGGCAGCCATTCCCGTGCATGACCACTCTCTGAGAGAAAAAGTTCTTCCTCATGTCCAACCTAAACCTCCTCTGGTACAACTCGTGGCCATTTCCCCAGGTCCTGTTCGTTGCCTGGGAGAAGAGGCCAAACCCCTCCTCATCACAACCTCCCTTCAGGAAGTTGTAGAGTGCAGTGAGGTCTCCCCTGAGCCTCCTCTTCTCCAGACTAAACAATCCCAGCTCCCTCAGCCGCTCCTCATAAGACTTGTGCTCCAGACCCCTCACCAGTTTTGTTGCCATTCAACGAAAGGAGGCAGATGTAGTTGATGTGCTTAATCCCTGGACAAGTGGCAGGTCCTGAGCCTACCAGGTGTCTCCTTGTGTGAAGCAGTGTTTGGGAATGTCCTTCTCTAGGGCTCTGGGTAGAAGGGCTTGGGTGTTCTGCTGGACAGCGTGTTGCCCATAAGCCAGCGTTGTGGTCAAGAAGACCAATGTTTTCCTGCATTAAGAAGAGTGTGGCCAGCAGGTTAAGAGAGGTGACCCCCCTCTGCTCTGCTTTGCTGAGGCCACAGCTGGAGTGCTGAGTCCAGTTCTGGACTCCCCAGTGCAAGAGAGAGAGTGTCCAGCAGAGGGTTGCAGAGGTGATTGTGGGCCTGGAGCATTTCCCTTACGAGGAAGGGCTGAGACCTGGGGCTGTTCATCCTGAAGGAGACCAGGAAGGGATCTTGTTAACACTTAAAAATATCTACAGGGCTGAAGTCAAGTGGATGCAGCCAGGCTCTTTTCAGTGGTGCCCAGAGACAGGACAATGGGCACTAATTGGGATGCAGAAAGTTTTATGCAAACATGGAGAAAAACTTCTTCATTGTGAGGGTGATAGAGCACTGGCACAGACTGCCTGGAGAGGTTGTGGAGTATCCTTATCTGGAGATTTCAAAAGCCACCTGGGCACTTTCCTCACTTTCCTGTGCAGCTCACTGTAGGGAACCTGCTTTAACAGGGACTTGGACTCAATGATCTCTAGAGGTCCCTTTCAACCCTTACAATTCAGTGATTCTTTTTGGTGGAAAGTGGGGCAGGAGCTGTGGCAGCTGAGGTGATGCTGAGGGCCTGGTGGAACAGGCTAACCTTGGCCGAGGAAGGCAACTGCCTGCAAGTATTTTGGCCCCATGGGCTTGGTTGGGTCTGTGGGTTTGCTTAAAAGAAACCTTTTGTTGCCTGTAGAAGTAAATTTCACTCCAAGCTGTGCAATGAGAGTTTGCCATTCTTAGATAAGAAAGTTCTCCTGCCCTGAGCATGCATTGCTTCATTTGTGGTTGATGCAATCTTCCTGTAATCTGGCAATGCTTCCGGCAGCTCAGCCACTTTTCTGAGGGAGCAGTATGTGGGCAGCAGGCTGCCAAGCAACTTCGTAAATAACTTTCAGAAAAGCATTACGAGTGGTTTATGTTACATAGAGGAGTTGTATGCTCTTTGAGTATTAAGGGAATAAATTTTATAGTTAAATTGGAATTTTTTTAGACAAAAGTCCAGTTTGACAGTTCATGGAGTATGGATTTACTTGAAGCTTGTGCTCAGATTAGTGTTTGATTGATAGAAATGTGCGATATTGATTGAACAGCTGATTTACAGGTCATTAGTTTTTCAAAGTAAGTTCTAAGCAACCGTGTTTGTAAATGCTTCTGAACACTCATGGTGCTGGTCTATTGGTCCAGGAAGGCTCAGACATTGCTGCCCTCATCATCTGCACAAAGAAACTATTGTCTCGGCATCCCAATTATAGTCTGCTAATTAGGGCTCAGTTTGTTTAGCGATGAGCTGGTAGTATCTCTCTCTCTAAAGCACAGGGAAACAAAATGTGAGGTAGCCTTATGAAATAGTGACTAATAGTTTGAGGTGTGGAATTAATTGTATCTGGAATAAAACAAAAATAAGTTGAATTAAATGGATTGGTTTCACTCATAAGAAGTTTTTTCTTACTGCAAAACCATTAATTCAAGCATAAAGAATAACTTTTAAATCAAGAAAAGATGTCCTAAGCTTTTTTTTTTTGTCTTGCAAAACAAATGCAAATCTACTCTCAGTAATTGGCTTTTTCCAGAACCTGTCAAGCTGTAGCCGCTATCAGACTTCAGCAGAAGATTTTTAAAGGTCAGTCTTCAGAGTTTATACTGCTCAGAAATTTAAGTTTTAGAATCTCTGCAGTTACAAGTTACAACTAACGATACCGATAAAGTCACATTAATACAACTTTCAAATACTGGAAGTGATTTTGTGGCTGTTTTGTAAATTCAGTTGAACTTCCTTCTGGCTGTGCTGCTGCTCTGGATTTTTTTTTTGCAGTTTATATAAGGATGCAGTGGTGTAAGTTACATACTGCAGTGTCAGTGGATCTAAGTGACGTAAATTTGTGGTTTTAAGGAAATAAATTCTCATGTCTTGCATGTCCACATGTATATGTTGAGTTTCTGCTCTTCTGCATTTAAAAGCCTTGTGTGTATCAGTTCTTTTCTGGTCAACTCTGCTTCAAACAGCTTTCAGTAGTTTAGCAAACTTCAAGCTTGATTATTAGGTAAGTGATAAGAGAAAGCAGATATTAAATCTAAAATGTAATCTTGGTTTATACTTTAAGAGTTTTTTTTTCTTTTTCTTAAGAGATCTCAGGTTCAGTTCTTCAACATTGTCCTATTTGTGTATGTTGTCACTCCACCCCTCCACCCGCTCCTCTGGCACTCCCTAAATTCCAAATGATTTTCACTTCCAAGCACTTGTTTCCTTAAGTGTTTTTTAATGAAATCGGTATTGTTTAGCACCTGGCTCTTTCTTGAGGCTGGGTGCTTTGGGTGTACAAGTTATTTCTCCTTTTTATTTTTAATGAGACTGACAGCTAACTGCCCTGTCTGTACTGCTGTGAATTTATCCTCCTGGATGGGACCTCTTATGCTCATTTGGTAATGTATCATCTCTAGAGGGTGACCATTTAGACAGATACAATGGCATAACAATGTATTAATACAGAGACTAATAAATTTTTCTTTCTGGTGATGTGTAGAAGCAGATCTTAACTTCCAGCTTTTGTATCATAATTGGGAAAAAAAAAAGCATGGTGTCAGAGAGCAGTGGAGATTTGACGGTCTTGCTCAAATGAGCCTGGGGATTGTGGTATCAATGGGATAACTACAATTTTAGGTCACCTACTTCTTTCCTGCTGCAGTTTATGAACACATGAGAGCAGTACAGAACTGTGTGAAATATTATATTGAAGACTGAGATTTGGCTTTTAGAGAAAATATAAGGCAATGTGAGTTTGGGTTTGGCTTTGATTACTGTGTTTTTGATTCATGTATATCAGGAAGTTTTTTTTTTCGTATTTGTCACCTGATTTCAATGTGGAAAGTAGGAACCTGATCACGCTAATCACAGCACAGACACTCTGTTAATCTAAGACTGTGGGACTGCATTTAACAACTGATGTGTTTGAACCCCATTGATTTTTACCCTGACTCACCTTTGTAATTAGTAACCTCCATTTTTTTTTTAACTTTTTGCCATTGGCCATAGGAGTCTAGAGATGGGTCTTGGAGTAGTCTCTTTGGTAGGGTGTCTGGTGAGAGCTTGTTCAGGTGAAATCCAGGTGTCTGCTGGACAGATTTCACTTTGGGGCAGTGCATGGATGTGGCTGAAAGGCTGATTGATCCAGGGTTTGATGTGGGACTGTGTAATAGGATGCCTGAGGAGCAGCTGCCACATTGCTGAAAAGAAACTTAACCAGTGAAGATGTAGATTCTTCTGAATATAACACAGAAATATTTATAGCCTGTCCTTTGTCAGAGGGATGATTTCCTGTAAGAAGCAAGTAGTTATTTCCTTATTCTGTTTGTAGGTGAAACTGTAAGCGTGATAGGGAAGACTAGATTGCTGGAGAGAGTTTTCTTGCTGTTGAGCTTAAATCTCATTTGTGTTATAAAATGGGTTGTCATGGCCCAAACCCTAACCGTGTGTTGGGGGCATACTCCTGGACCAGTTAAGTCTAAGATGTGTGTGTAACAGGAAATACTGCTCTGGCTTCTTCCTTGTTCTATTTTAGCGGCAAGAAAATCTTGGCCATGAGAGCACAGCCATTAAGACAGACTTAAATGTTAGCCCACTTCTCATGTGCTTTTTTTTTTTCTTTACAGGGGCTGTTGTCTGTTCCCCTGGTGCTGTAGTGGATGTGGCTTCAACCTCCATGTAACACCATGCCAGCTCTTGCCTGTATGTTCTGAGAGCTACTGCTGTGCTTCCCTTCTCAGCCAGTGCAGCTTGTAACATTTAGCAGTGAAGCATTTCTGTCTACCAGGGCCTGTATATAGTCTCCATACGTGGGTAAAGTAGCTGATTTCAGCCACCTTTTTACATATTTGATTTGATGGTCTCTCTCCTTGTTTCTAGCCTTCTTCACTCTCTCTTGATAAAGAGAACAATGAGAAATGGGAGTACCTGATCTGACTTTTCTGCCCCTGTATTTGTAATGGTGTTTGCGACTTGCTGGTTTTGTCAAGGTGTCCCAGAAGCTACAGGCCTGAAGAAGCAGAGTGTTGTGTAATCTGCACACTTTAGAATGGTTTTCACTGTAGCCTGACAAATTAATAAACCTCACTGCATCTGCTCACAGACCTTGTGCTTTCCTGGTTCTTATCTTTCCTAGGTGCCAGCAGAAGCAGCAATAGCAGCTGTGAATCCTAAGTCTGGGAAGATGGAGTTGACAGTTCCATAGTTGAGAGGCAACTTGCAGATTCTGTAAGGAGATAAGCCAGATTATATATAGGAAAAACATAATGTCCAATGCAGGCAAAAAGGAAATTGCATCTCTAAGACCATGCAGCTATTTCCCTAAACCTGGAATTGTCTGCCTGGTGTAGAATATAATAGTATTTTTTTTCCCCATCAAGCAGTGCATAATGCCTGTGGAAATCATATTACTGATATTATAGATTAACTGAGATCAACTGCACCAAGAGTAGCAAGGACTGTCTTAGCTGTGGGGAAAAAATATTTTACATGGAACTGACTCATTCTAAGTCAGTTATTGAGTGGAAAAGATATAGCTTAAGGAAGTTATTTTCCTCCTTCTGCAGAAAATCTGAAGTATGGTAATGAAGATTTTTTTTCCCAGTGCAGTCCAGCTGTAATAATTTAAATTGCATTCTTTGCTTTTGTTTCATTTCATTTGTTATGGTGTTCCCCACTGAAGTTAGTTTGATTGGATGCCTTCTGGATCCTAGTGTCAGACTTTGGGAGCGTTAACCAAGATTCTAAAGACTCCTTTTTCTTGAATGAATATGTTCAGTGCACCATGACAGTTGGCTGTACAACCAGTGGCACCTGCAGGTGTAATGCTTTAACACTTGATGTTTTGGCATTGTGTTAGTTTGTGTGATATAAATGGTGTGATGCTTACTTGCTTCAACCTATGTATTTGTTACTGTTAGTGCTTTTGTTCTTGTGTGACCACAGTTTTGTGCAGAGTTTGAAACAAACAAAAAAAAACCAAAAAACCCACACAGACAACAAAATCTTCAAGTCTGCTTAAACAGTTAGGGTGTATGTGCATGACAAAGTTTCAGCCTCTGCCTCTCCTGATATTCTTCATTCATCTCTTACCAGGAAAACCAAATAACTGGTTTTGAACAGCCACGCTGAAATAACTGAAGAATATTCTGATTTGTATATAAGCTGTGAATCTGCAGAGGTCTACATGGATTACTGTATACATAGGAGGGCATGAAGGTATAGTTTCTGCAGATAATTTCTGGTTGCTGTTTCATCTAGATTGTTACTAATGTTTTGCAGTTATATGGGCAAATGTGTCATGCCTGGCCCAGTGATGTGTCATGTAGGTGTGGTGACACTTGAAATAGTCCAGGATCTTTTCGGAAGACTGCTGGAAGCTGTAGTGTGGCTGTACCTCTGATGTGGTTACATGCAAAGGGCATGTCAGGGCTGTGACCTGTGTGCACCATCTCATTCTCTCAGAGCTGCTGCCTTTCTAAGGGAGGTGATAAATGTGCTCTTGTTGGATGCCCAAATGCACCTTGGGAAATTGTTGGGTGCACAGCAGTGATGTGGTAGAGGTACACAAGATAAATTGCACTGCAGATCAGTTTATTCCTTCAGGGCAGACTGATACTGGAATAGCAATGTAAACATTTACATTGAAGCTAAACTGGTTGGTGTTTGGAATCATCTGTGAGTTTGGTTCACTGAGTCAGTGTGAGGCTGAGGTGTGGCTTAAGCACTGATGGTGGTGGAGTCATAAGCAGTAGCCAGCATCTGCCCTGCCAAAGCACCAAGGAATTGTCTTACCATGATGGTGTGTTTCTTGGACAGTGATTTGTGACAGAGCAAAGTCTGGAATGAAGATGAAGATGTGCAAAGACTCATGTAGTCAAGTTTGATTCTACCAAACAAAAATGTGTATATTCTTCCAGATTCTATTTGTATTCATTCTTACACGTTCTGAATACTGAACGATCCTTTGCATAAGTCTATGAACCTCTGTGCACAGTGACTCAGTGCTTTGTGATTCCTCCTCTAATCTCCTGTCATTTTTTCCACCAGTGTAGCATATGTTGCTGTCACACAGTACCTCCTGCCAGACTGTCTCCTATTTCTCTGCATCTAACCTATATTCAGCTGCTTGAGTACAGCCATTACTCAAGGCCTACACTGAAAGGCAGACACTATAATATGGATGGAAGTAAATGATGACTTCATAATATCCTAGTGGGGCTGTAGGACTTAATGCTCGCTTTACAGTACTAAATTGTAGTGGAGTTCAAGGAACACAAGCTTTCCTCAGAATTCTCAGAGCTGAAATGGTTAAGGCTCTTCTGAAACCTGAAGATATGTGCTTTGTGGAATAAATCTTGAGTCAGCGTTGCCATAAATCTCACTCAAGGCTTTCTGCTCTTTTCTCTGAAGCAGAATTTCATGCTGATCATGGGCTGTAACTCTCAATTAGTTTTCTGATTTTAATGTTATGATTCCTATGGCCTCATCACCCAATGTGTAATGAACAGTCATATTTTCTCGGAATTTGTGTAATGTCATGTAGAAATGAAAGGTGCATTGAACCATACAGGAACTTCCTACATGAAAGCAATGATAGGTTTGAGCCTACTGTAACTGATTTTTGTTTCAAATCCTCTCAGTGGTTTATGGGATAGAAGTTTATAAAACTGAGGAGCAGCTGAAGGAACATTGCTGGGATCCTCTGGTTGTGCCCATCCTTAGATTTAGGACAAGGAGAGAGACAAAGCCTGGAGTTTCAGCTGGAGTGAGGCTGCAAAGGGGCTTCCAAAGGAAGAGGCAAGCTGGCAGAAACCTCCTCCCTGGGAAGTTTTGTCTGAATTATGGCTGACCTCTGAGTCCAAGGTTCAGCCCAGTCTGAGAACTATATTTAGAAGTCAAATTCATCTTAGAACTTATTGACAATTAGGGTTGTTTGCCTTCTGTTCAGTTATCTCTGATGTCTCTTGCAAATGATTTTGCTGTCTCAGTTCCTTTTTTTTCACCTCTTGGTTATAATTGTCATCTTTGTCATAGAACTTCTCACTTTGAATTCAGTCTGTCCTTGGTATCACTCATCTCAGACCTGTCTTGCCATCAGCTGTGTAGTAATTCCCTCATTTTGTCATCCTTTCCAACTTTGGTGCTGACACTGACATAGCTGTTTTTGTTTTGTGATTTAAAAAAAAAAAAATTTGTTTTTTTAGAGGAAATGCAGACAGGCAGTTGGTCAGCTGTAAAAAGGCTGTATTGCAGTGTGATGTAATTATGCTCAGAACTGAAGCTTCATTTTTCTGACAGGAGAGGGAGGCTGTGTGCAAGCAAAGGAACTAGGCTGTTTTATTCCTTGCTGGAAATGAGTATGATCTTCTAAAAGAGTTGTTATTCTATTTGGGCTGTTTCTAGTGTTTTTACCTTTCTGCTCTCCTGTTTCCTTATTTGCAGTGCTTTACATTGCTGGTGAGCCTTCAGAGGCTTCGTTAGCAATTACCTGGGGACTCTCTGCAAGCTCTTTCTGACCCAGTGCAATCTTGGGTGCATTTTTCCACATTCAGTTTTCCCTCATCATGTTTTAGAGAGAAATGAAAAATTAATTATGAGAGACTTTATGACCACATTTTCTATTTCTGAAGTCTGATTTTTAAAAAGCCCTTTCATCTCTATCACTGAAGGCGTAATATTTTGAATAAATACCTTTCCCAGTGTTACATCACTGTTCTGTGTATTAAGTTTTGTGACTGGAAAGGGATGGTGTTAACTTGAAAGACAGAAAGTGCCCAGATAGGGCCTGTTCAGAAATGATATGATAGTTAATTGATTGTCTCCTGGACAAAATGCTGATAAGTGATTCATCTGCTTTTATCTCTTAGCCAGCAGGAACTCTGTGGTGTTAATGGAGTTACAGCTTCAGAAAACAGTGGTGGGGCCAGATATTCTGCCACAACCTAAAGGATGTTTTTTTCAGTTCATTCTTTAGCCATCAGGGGGTTTGAATTTTCTCTGTGTTCTGTACAGAAGGTTTGTCATCTCTACAGCTTCCAAATGCACCTTTGTTGAAGCCCTACTTGAGTTTCAGAAAGGTGCTAGATACTTAATGATAGGTTTTCTGTGCAAATATCATTTGGTTTGTTCCTTAAAGGCAGTTTAAGAGTGCTTCATATGCAAATTTCAGAAGAGACTGTAGTCATTAAAAACGCTGAATATTTTCATGGTATAGGTTAAGTATAATAAAGGTGAAATTTGTGCTCGTATATTTGAAATTGGAGTGACACCTAGTGGTGGGTGTACTTAGAGCAGTATAGAATCTGATTCTTTTTTATCTTCATGAAACTATTCTTTCCTCTGATCTCTCTTGAGAAAATGCAGATTTGCCTGAAATTCCTGTCCTCTGCTTTTCTGAAATTCCAGCCTTTCTCCAAAATGTTTTTCCTTTCTGTTGTCCTTTAGGGTGCACTCCTTTGCCACATATCACTATGTACCACTAGGTCTTTCTATTAATAGAACAGATAGACTAGTGTAGTACTTTATATAATTTTTCTGCTGAACAGCTGATAATGCATTTTGTGCATTCTTTTGTGCATTTCTAAATTAGAAACTGGAGGAGATGTTCAGGATGTTTTCTGCTGGTATCCAGCTGATTATACAGCCTCTATTAAAGACGTAAAGCTTTCACTTGGTCAGACTCTTAAGGAAAAAAATAATGACTGAGGAATTAATAAGTGGGATTTGTCTGGTTTCTAAGGAGATGCAACATGAGTAAATCCCTGGATGAAGATTTCAAGAGCCTCTTGAAGAAGGCTGGGAGGGCCAGTTGATCTGGAGGGAGCAGCTGATTTGAGGGAGGTAACACCATGTCCAGTTGTACTTCCAAAGGGCTGTAGGTTTCAAAAGGAGATCCCACAGCCAGAAACCAAATGGCACTGACAGCAACTAATATGACAGACTAGGGAGAATGATCAGAGAACAACTCCTTTGCCAAAGGCATGTTGTGCCTGTGGGCACAGTATTCAGTACTGATTTCTATGTGATTTTTCCATGCGATTGTTCTTGTGATTTGAGGAGAAATTCCTCTAACAGCAAAGCAGTGTGCTACTTTCTTTTACTTGGGTTAGATCTGCTGTTGTTGGTAGCAAAATCAGGATCTGCTGTGCCAGTTCAGCAGCTTTGCTCAAGTTGCTTCATCTGCAGGAAGAGATGATAGTGGTAAGTAATATAAATAACATAACTGCCTCTATGGCTGTAGTTCTGAATCAGCTTCTCTGCTGTCATGATAAACTGCTTGAAACATCTTCAGATAACTCCAGTTACCTGGAGAGGGATTAGCAAAGTGCAATTAGAAAATGAAGTAAGACACTGAGATGACAGGGACAGGTTAGGAAGGCAGTATCACATTATGAGAGCAAGACAAGACCAATGTCAGTGACACCAACAAAGACTTTCAATTTCAAGTCAGTTGCTTTTTTAGTATGAATAACCAGGACTCATGTAATGACTAAAAATATGCTGCATTTACCATTCTATGACTAATTCTGCTCTCATGCAGGCAAATTTCAGGCTTTTTTGCTTAAATACATTTATGAATTGCATCACAGGTGTGTATATTCTGACTATCTTCAACATATGTAATGATTGTCCTTAAAATTTGGTTGGTTAGGTAAAGGCATTTTCTTCTCATCCAGAGAGGTTCTCTGAAGTGTGTCAAGTTAGCTTCACTGGAAGGGAATTTTTGGCCACTTACCTGTGGTCAAGTATTAAAGCCTATTGGTGTTGGTTATTTAATACTTTTTTGGCCTTTAATTTTTAATAAGAAGTCTTGAATTTTGAGTTCTTAATTCAGAATTGTACCTTGAACTTTGTTCAAGAGTTCAGTTTTCTGGGCATAAAAGAAATAAAAGTGCAAGCAGAGAGCTTTCAGGGAAAGATGGACATCTTTTCTCTGATCAATACTTTTCAAATGGTTATACTGTTGTCTGGTGGCTATTGCCAGTTTTTTATCTAGAGTAAGTGGGAGTAATTCAGTCATTCATATGGAGAAGTTTGAGCTTTAAAGACTTGATCCCTGATCTAATGGGATTAGGATTTGCAGGCCTAATTGTGTGCTGGGTCCACACTGAAGAGTTGCATGAAAATAAGTGCTGGGAAGAATTAATGCTCTCAAGATGGCTGGAATATGTCGAACATGGATGTAGTAGGAAATGTGAGCCATTGGTTTACCTAATATTATCCAATATACCCCCTCTCCTTATGCTGCTTTCCTAGACCACCTCAGTTATGCTACAATGCATACAGAAAGAAATTGCTCACTAGCTGGATGCCAACACTGTCTTACCTTGGTAGCACTGCTTATTTTTGCTTTATTCATTTTTATTTCATTTAAGTGCTTTTTTCTTATCTGGATCTAATACAGCACCACTGAGTTTACAGGATCACGTACAAAGCACTTTGCTTGTGTCTAAATCTTTGCCTTTTCCAATTTAATTTTTATGGGTCTTTTTACTGTGTAGTAATTTGTCTGTCATTAGTTTTTAAAGAGTGCAAATAAAGAAAGGAACACAATAGTTTAAGTCCTCAAAGCATAATTTAAGAATGCAGAACCAATGGAAGTCATAATCGGGCAACATAACTTTTCCTATCTCCATATTAGGGCCACGAAGATGATCAGGGGACTGGAGTACCTCCCCTATAAGGACAGGCTGAGGGAGCTGGGGTTGTTCAGCCTGGAGAAAAGAAGGCTGTGGGGTGACCTCATTGCAGCCTTTCAGTGCCTAAAGGGAGCCTATGAACAGAAGGGGAATCAACTCTTTGAAAGGGTAGATAACAGCAGGACGAGGGGAAATGGTTTTAAGTTGAGTGAGAGGAGATTTAGGTTGGATATCAAGGGGAAATTCTTTACAGAGAGAGTGGTGAGGTGCTGGAACAGGCTGCCCAGAGAGGCTGTGGATGCCCCGTCCCTGGAGGTTTTCAAGGCCAGATTGGATGGGGGCCCTGGGCAGCCTGGTCTAGCATTAAATGAGGAGGTTGGTGGCCCTGCATGTGGCAGGGGGGTTGGAGATTCATGATCCTTGAGGTCCCTTCCAACCCTGGCCATTCTTGATTCTGTCCAGTTGATGGTGAATTGATCTGTTGTTCTTAGTAAGGAAGAAGGTTCCTAGCTCTTGCATAGGTAATTATTTGTGTGGTTCAACATCTATACAAGATATGCTTTGCAGTTAATAACAAACTTACCTTACTGGATTTGCCAACTACTACAAAACTAATTGTACGAAGTGGAAAAATCTTTTTAAGGTTAATACAGATGTTTTTTCAGATCCTCCTGAGTTGTACTGTACAATTTTTGCACTCCTTATAAATCAGATGCTTTTTCACTACAAGAGCATTATTCATAAGTTTTAATCACTGAAACTACTCTAAGAGTCACTCACTGCATTTGTGAGTGGCTAAAATGATTGACAATTGATTGACAATCTCAATTGGCAGGGAGAGCTCCTCTATCTCCTCTATCTCTTCAAGTGTTCTGATGCTATGTTAAATAACTCAAAGGTAGTAGCAGAACTGTTAATACTGAAGTAGTTAAAAATTGTAGTTCAATTTATATGACTCTAAATTAGTTCTTTACATTGTCTCTTTGAAACTGGGTGGAAAAAAATCACCAGCCTAATATTCTCAAAACAAAATGAAGAAGTAGAAGTTGGCAATGCTCTTAGTTAACCAAGTACTTTCTTTAAAATATTGGTTGTACTTCAAGTAACCTGTGTCAGCAATGACAGTCGTAAGGCATCAAGACAAGTGCTAATGCAATTTACTTGGGAAACAGAATGTTTTAAGTCCCCCAAGTTATTGTCACTGCACAGTGCCATTTACTCATGATTATTGGAACAGGTTTAGTCTCAATTTTACTATCTGAATATTTTTCCCAAATTACTTGCCATATAAATTGAATCAAATATATTTTGCAAGATTGTTTAACGTATGCTGCTGAACTCATGCAATATTTTAATCTTGTTATGTGACTTTTGTAATTCTTAATTTGTGATACCAATGGTCAAATCAGGATAAAACAAAGTGAGGGGGAGTGTTCTTCTGTTTTAACCAAAGTCTGCAATTTTCAGAAGCATAAATTAGCATCTGTCTTTTTCTACAAAGGTGGATGCTGGATGCTGTATGCTCTCTGTGGCTTAAGTTGGATCGTCAGTGTTTCCAAATTGACTTATTTTAATTACAGGCAAATTCTGAAATTTTAACCTTGAATATAACTTGTGGACATGCCAGAGGCTATACAGAGAGACCTAGATATTTCGTTCATCTCAAATTATTGGAATAACAGCAATGTGAAAGTCTTTGTGTACCAATAGCAAAAAGTTACATTTCTCTCACCAGTGAATTGAGTATATTCAAGGCCTGTGAAATCTGTCCTGTATCAGGGATGACTTTAAGGTGAGCTGATGCTCCATACACTACAAAAGTTGTTGGAGATAAATGGTGGTTGTGCTGTGACCTTCTCAGCAGAGGCCAAACCTGCGCACTGTTGCACAGTTTGGGTTAGAGCAGAAGTCTGGTGGTACAATGGGAAACCTTCTGATCTTTATTCCTTAGTCCTGTCTTTTGTGCCTTTGAGAGCTCCTCTTACTGCCCCAAATATCTCTGGCTTGCATTTGACATGCTTGCTTCCTACTGTCCTTCACAGATAGCATGCTGGAGGGCACAACTGGCACCTGCCCAAGACATGATCTCTGCTGGGAGCCTGCACAGAGAGAAGGTTGGGGCTTGTTGTCACATCCTGCATCAACACTGTTTCCCTGCCTCAGCCAGCCTAGCCAGGTGCCTGCCATCCCACTGCTGCTCCCAGTAGTGATGGGTGATGAGATTTGACTGCTCCACAGTACTGATACAACTTTCTGAAAATGGTGCTGTCAAATACTGTCATAGAGCATTAAACTGTCTTCAAGTGTTTTAAGTCAGTGGGACACTTCCAGTTAATGTGCATGACTGATGATCATGTTGAAACTATATTGTGCTTAGCAGAAAACAGTTTAAATCAATTCAGTCAATGCACTGCTGCGTGAGCAGTATAATGTGATGATCAATGAGCTGTTGTCAATACTGAGTCCATAAACATAGCACACCTATATAGTTCTATACTACTTGTTGTGGTGCTACATTGCATTAGCTTTAAGATCACAGCCATGAGCCACAAGAGGGTTAGTCAAACAGCTATTGTTCCCTTGTTTGCCACCTCCTCCATGCTTTTGCCTCTTTCCAAAAAGGGTAAATGTGTCGAAGTGCTTGTGGGGAAGACAAGCTTTTGGTTCAGGGTACAGCACTGAGTGCTTCCAGTAGCACAGCTGCTTGCTGTAATGGGCATTTATCAGTGTTCTCAAAGCTAGCAATGGTCAGCTTTCTAGCAGGCTTCCTACCATATCAGTGGACAGCATTTCAATTCTGGAAATGAAGCAGCACAATTTTACTTAGTACTCTTTTTAACAAGAGTGCAAGGAAAATGTCTACAGTATCCTTTTTGTTTTACTCAGTGCTGTCAGAGTAACAAAACCTATCTCAGAACTGATGTGTCATTCACTTCAATCACTGAACAACATTTGCAATCTTATCAGGGACCAGTTGGGTGGAGCTGGTCTTTGTTCTTTAGTCATTTAGTTCTGCTTTTTGTCCCTCAAAGAACTCAGCTCTGGCTTGAATTTGGCGTATTTGCTTCCTGTGATCCTTCCCAGACAGCAAGCTCAATGATATTTAAGGTTCCTCCCAACCCATTCTATGATGTAGCTGCCATTAAAGAGTGGGAGAATGTAGAGATTTGCCACCACTTATGCCTGCTTTAGAAAAAGCAAGCCTAGGTTTTGTCTTTAGCTTTGTGCACTGGAAAAGGCCTGAAAATTGTGAAAACAACTTCAGGCTGAGATGTTACTTTGAACTTACACAAATTAGTCCTCACTTTCGATGCTGCCAGTCTCTTTAAACAGAGGTGGTTACAAAAGTATCTGTCTGTTTAAAAACAAAACAAACAAAAAACCCAACAAAAAACTTCAGTAATGTTCTTGTCTCTTGGATAGTCAGCCAGTAGTCCCACACAACATAAACTATAGCATTTCATTTCACAGACACAGCTTTTGTGTTTAACAGTATTGTATCTCAGCTGATTTTTTTCTGCTGCACAGCTGTAAGGGAGTCTAATGTGAAAGACGCATGGGTTTCAGTAATTCTTCAGAGCTTGGTGATTTCCCTGAAGGGTTTATAGTTGTTAAATGCAAGGTATCAGTTACCCATTTTCAGCAGCTCCAAGGTTCTTCCTCCTCCACAGTAGAAATTGAGATTTGGATCCTGAAAATATACTTTACAAGAAGACTTTGATTTCTTAAGGTCTTTGTGAAGTACTGCCCATTCTTATTGGTATATGGCAACAACCTGCTGATTAATGCTGTCCCCAAGCTAAAATTAACCCACATTTAGATGCGTGATTTGGAAAATAGTGATAGAAAGGAATAAGGAATACTTGGGAACTGCAGGACTATTCCAGAAGTCTCTATTATAGCAGAACTGCTAAGTCATGGCCTGAAACAGTGATAGAGCACCTGGTGGATAGGCAGGGCCAACCTGTGGGAGCTCAGGTGTATGCAATGCACCTGAGTGACCAGAATGGGTGAGACCACAATCCATCCCTTCCCAGACCTCATTTAAGGGTTGGCAGTGGAGATGAGCATATCTTGCTGGAAATCCCTGCCTAACAGGGTAACTCTTCTAAAGGTAAGCAGTTTTTCTTTCTTTGCTTTTGTATCTACAGCTGTTGTGTTTGGGCTTGTTCTCATTTGCTGCAGCCTAGGATTGTGCTACTCTGCTATTATTGCTGTACTTTCCATTGTGTTATGGTATTACAGCATTGCACTGTGTAGTCAGTATGTTGGTGAGCCACTGTGCTTTCTGTAAGATAAACTTTTTTTTTTTTTTTTCTTTTTTTTTTTCATTCCCAGAATAAATTTAGCCTGATACTGGAGAGCATACTGCATGTAGTACCTGCTTCACCATGTTCTTTCACAACAAAATGTCTGTTTCTCTGTTAGGAACATTTGCTAAAACCAAATTGCATACATTGTAGTAAATGAATTCATTCCTATCCTCACAGTAGGATAATCTCACTCCTTAACTGTAGACTAAAAGTTCTTGGTCCTTCATTAGTTATTTGCATTTCATTTCTCGACTCGTAGCATTCATGCACAGTAGAACATCTGCCCAATGCATGTACTTTTGGGTGCTCTTTGTTTCATGACTAAAACGGGATCAAAATAATGCAAATAAAGGTTTTGAACCTAGAAGATAAGTATAAATTATTCACATAATTCTTCAAGGTATCAGTGAAGTAGGAAACAACTCATGTTTTTATAAGCTATTAAAATATTGATGAAAGTTGCTGAACAAAAGAGCATTCAGTCTTTACACTGATGCATCAGCCACTACTAGTCTTAATTTCACATGTTATACTCAAAAGTTTCTGTGTAATTTCTCAATTCTGTATAGTTTTGTGCTTATCATCTGAGTTTCAGGATCAGCAGCCAAGCAACCATTTTCTTGTTCCCATCTCGCTGAACAGCCTTTCTTATCAATCTGTCAAATGTTTCCAAATAATATTTGGTGCCCTGTTTAAGTTGATCATTCTTAGTAGAAAGGCTGATATTTTTGGCTTTGTGAATCAAATTAAAAACTTATCCTGTTTTTGTAGAACTTCTTGCATTGTAATTCACTGATCTTTCCTATAGAACAGTGGATTGAACGTGATCTGTCTCTGACCATGATTAAAGAATCTTTAAAGCTGAGAGTTAATTTCAATACTCGCCAGCTGAAATGATTTTACCCCTATTTATTGGAAGGTTATTTCTTTATGTAACAATGTAGCTTGCTGCTGTTGAAATATAGTTAAAATTCCCTTTACTGTTGAGATAGCTTTCCTTTTCTGCTTCTAATCATGTTGGTCGGAAATGGCTGTATATAAGTCTTGTTCTTATTTGATCCATTATGCTCTGATTTGATCATTTTAGAGGTTTAAAAAAAAATAATTGTGCTTTGAGCTATTTTGAAATGTGTGCACTGGAAGGTTTTGGATTTGACCAATTTTGGCATATTCTATTTTCTCTTTCTGTCTGGATATTGTTCAAGGTTTTTACTGTGCAATTACGCTTCATTTTTGGCTTTGAACAGAGTCATAAAGTGAGACTGAAGCATTTTGTACGAAGGCCAGCTTCTCCAAAATATCTGTTAATTTAAGAAGCTGTAATTAGCTATCTTCTTTTTTCATCTTTCTAGTGCAAACGGAGAACTTTGAATATTAAGTGTAAAAAGCAGAATACTTGTAGAATATGGAGGATAGATCCAGATCTGGATCATGGCATACGTAAATATTGTCCATTTTCCTATTAGTCTTTGGTAGCTTCTTAGAATTCAGCTTGATTTTCATGACCTACCATAGGTGAAGTGGTTGTTTTTGTTTGTTTGTGTTTTTGTTTGTTTGTGTTTTTGTTTGTTTGTGTTTTTGTTTGTTTGTGTTTTTGTTTGTTTGTGTTTACCTGGCACTGTTAAGCAGATACAGGTACATCATCATCCAAATCAAGATGCAGGCAGTAATTTGCTCTGGCACTGGCAAAAAGATGACAAAATCCACTGAAGTAGTTGGATCTGAATAGCATGTTATGACCTTTATTTGTAATTACATGAGGATCTAGGATGAGCCTAGATGTAGCTGGGACATAGCTCAAGGGACAGTTGTTATTAGATTTTTTTGCTCCTTTACACTGCCACTACGTATGATATGCGCAGCACAGTTTCCCTTTTGTGTATCTGTGCTTGACCATCCCATGACTGAATGAAGGTCAAGAAGTGACCTTCAGACAGATGCCCAGCCTTTAGAAAAATCACATCCCTTCTGTTGCTTTCTCTTGTGCCAATGTGCTAGTGTCAACACTTGCAAATGTTCTTGCTGTTTTGAAATTATTCCCTGGCTGATTTGATGCTACGTTCTGTTTGTGTGGTAGCTTCACACTTTCTTTAAATACAAGAAACCAAACTATCTATTTATTTATTTATTTTATGGGTATGGTGTTGGGTGGTCCTCTCACGTTCTGCCAGGCTCTTGGCTGTATACCTACATATCTCAGCAAATACCTGTCCATTGTTGTAGTGCTCTCTTATGACCTCAGCTCATGACCAGGTGATGCTGTAGAAAGCAAATGGAGAGCAGGGGATTTTTCTTTTCCTATACTGACCCTACTTATTTTTGTTTGGAATGTAGGCAAAAGAAAGTAGTCAACATTAAACCCTGGGCATTGATTTTTTTTTATTTTTTTTTTCTTCCCCCCTTCCTCCCCAGTGTGGTAAGACACTGAATGGAAAGGTTGGTGGCTTTAGTCCTGCAGCCAGAAAGTAGATTCTGCAGCAATGAGATGTTTGTTGCCTCGCTGAAATCTCTCCTTGTTCTAGTGGCCCAATATTCACTTCTGTTTTAAACTTGGAAAACATATACCTTGACTTGTTAGGGCTAAATCAGTGTCTAACAGATGTCTTTGCTGCAAGTGAAACCTATTTAGAGCAATAATTGTGCATGTAAATACTGAACCAGCAGTCTAGGTTATTCAAATAATATATAATAATAATATTTAAGAAGTATATAAACCATACATTCACTAAATTGACTCAAATGCATACAGAGAATAAGCACAGAATTCAAGTATAACGTTTTAAAAGTCTGGGGCTTTAAGAGTGGTTTGAAGTATTGATGATGCTGGCTTGTCATTATCATTGTTTCTGTCAGATTGCTTCTCTCCAGGGATTTAGAGAAATATCTAAATGAAGTTTGATTTGATGACAGAATTAACATTGTTGCTTTTTAATTTTCTAACTGAAAATTTCACTGATGGGTCTTAAAATCTGCTAGATTAGTATATCCACATTATCTTCTTAGAGCAGAGAAGGCCAACAAGAAAGTTGATGCAATTCATCCTTGTTCCTTAGCTTTACTGTGCTCCCTGCAATGATCCTTGTATTTATTGCTCAGTCTTGCATTGTTTTTTCACTTCCTCTGTAAACGTCACAGAGGTTAACCTGAGGTTTTGTTTTAAGCATAGCTCAGTTTGGAGAGCTACCTTTTTGTATTCCACTTCTTGGTTTAGACATGAAAGTGTTAATTAAGGCAAAAATGCTCGGTGTGTGCCTTGCTTAGATGTGGCTGGAAATAATGGATTGCTTCCTGATATTGCTGTAACATGTGGAGCTATCTTTAGCAAATTGAAATCATTATTTATTTCAAAGAGTTTCACGCATCATGTATTCGCTGTCAGGTCTGCATTTCTTGCTGGTGAATTTACCTTTTGAGTTATATGCAGTTCTTTTGGAGACAGTGCAGAGCAGCACCAGCAGCAAGATTTTCATGTTAACATGCTGATTTTCAGGCTTCAATTTCTTTGGCAAATGGTGAAAATAGAGAACTGATGAAGGTAGCAGTCTGAAAAAATAAGGAATGTGGAATTCTTATACAGAGCATTTCTCCTCATAGTCATGTTAAACACATCTTAAGCAGTTGCTGTGTTTTGAATAGCAAATATGCTGGCTACTCTTTTCACAGTATTTCAATATATAATACATGACTGTGTGCTGTGATATAATCAAGGAGACTTCATGGATGTATTCCTAAAAATCTGGAGGTGTTCTTGCCTTCCTGTTTGTGAAAATGATAAATAAATGATAATAAAACTTCTTGGTCTCTTGCTTGATGCATCTGTGTTGATGAAAAAGGACTATAATACATTTTTCTTCTTCTCAGTCTTCGTATGTTTATAGAATCATAGAAATCTTTCACGCTTTATTATATGCATACTGGAAAAGTCACTGAATATTGTAGTTGTAATTTTTGTTTCCATGGTCTTGCACATCAACCCTGTGGCAGTGAATTATCTCATGAATGGTTAAAGCACATTCTGTAGATGCTGCTTGTTCCTCTCTCTGCAGCTGTTTCTGTCACAAGAGTCCTTTTCACTGCCTCATGGAGAATGTTGCTTTTCCCAGGCTTATTCATAGTTCTAAAGTCATCATGCTCAATTGTGAGGCTTAGTAGATGCAATTAGCATCATCTTCTCTCAGCAACATCCTTTACTTGTACTCTTTCCTTGAACTGTTCATCACTAAATGATTATGTTAATGTATAATCTGTGGTACACTGGCATATTGAACATTTTATAATTGATCCTTCTCTCTCAAGGAGAAAATTGTGGTGCTGGAAAAGTTCTAATAGGTGGCTGATTTTCTGATAGGGATCAAAGAATGGAATGAATTGAATGATTCCTGTATGAGGATTCAGTGAACTATTCCTCATCCATACTTTCTTGGAAAATAAAAGAATCTGGGTTGTACGTGTATGAAATTGTGAGTGGTACAAACTGGAAGGGAACTTCTTTTATCCTTTTTCTGTGTAAGAATTAGTGGATGACAAACAAAACTAGCCAGTAGTATGTTCAAAAAAAAAAAAAGTACAAAAGATAATTCTTCATATTGCGCTTGTTTGGCTGTAGAACTACTCATCACAGGACATTGTGGAGGCTAAGGATTTACTCTGATTCCAAAAATGATTGGATTTATTCATAGAAGCAAAGTTTGACTACAGAGTTCAAGA
The DNA here is from genome assembly GCF_987193195.1 of Phasianus colchicus. Lineage (NCBI taxonomy): Eukaryota > Metazoa > Chordata > Aves > Galliformes > Phasianidae > Phasianus > Phasianus colchicus. The sequence goes on from NC_143436.1 coordinate 15,751,770, forward strand.
TTCACTTTCGTCTCACGAACTCCCTGAGATGCTGATTCCTGCAAGCAATGCTGAAGCTCGAACTGCTCAAATCCTATTTTGGTGTCCAGCAGTCTGTTTCTACTTGCTTGTGGGTTGCTATAACCTGGCACTCAAAGCTTTAATGTCATCTGCTGGGCAAATGCTGGGGAGAAGTTTGTCCTGAAGTATCCATGCAACTGGGGAAATGAAACCACCAGAATGAGAGACGGTCCTGATAGCTCTGTGAGGCTAAGTAGTGTGGGAACCAGAGATACAGGGTATCATAGAATTGCTGAGGTTGGAAGGGACCTCTGGAGGTCACCTGGAATGACCCCCTAACACCTCAAGCTGGCTCACTAGGGCCAGGCAGATTTTAGATATATCCAACAAGGGAGAGACTCCACAAGCTCTCTGTGTTACCTGTGCCAGAGCTGTCACACAGTTTAAAAAAAAAAAAAAAAGTTTTTCAATGTTCAGACAGCACCTCCTGTGTCTGCATTTGTGCCCATTGTCCCTTGTCCTTTCACTGTCCTGCAGCCTCCTTTCTGGTATTTATAGTCACTGATAAATATCTGAATCTTTCCTCTGGGACATGGGATTCCTGAGGTCAGTCCTGCTAGTGAAGACTGAGGAAAAGAAGGCATTCAGCACCTTGGCCTTTTCTCTGTCACTGGTAATGAAGTCCCTGGTTCCTTGGGCTGTGGGCCTGCATTTTTCTTAGTCTTTTTGCCACCTACATGCTTAGAGAACCCCTTTTCGTTATCTTTGGCATCTTTGGCTAGATTCAATTCCAGCTGGACTTTAGCTTTCCTGATTTCATTGCCAGGATACTCAGATACCATCTCCTTCCTTAAAAGCCTCTATCCCTCTATTGCTGCACTCCAGCTATGGGAGCTATCCTGCCATTTCTCTGTAATTTCAACAGGACCACAGATCTACAACTGCATATGCATCTCTAACTCATCTTGGTTATTCCACATCCTGCATGCATCAGCCACTTCAGAGAGGCACCCCAGCCTGCAGACTTCTTAGAAAGTGCTTGGGGGATTTTTCCATAATGGTACCTTGTAGGCGCTTCCTTGCTTACATGCAAGTGCTTAAACCCTGTTTTGTTCATTTTGTGATCCATTCTGTCACATAACCCCATGCCTTTTGCTTATTGATCCTTTTTGTCACTCTCCATGCTTGTATTCATTTGGAGGGATGAGGAGATACTAATAGCATAGCTGACTAATCCCAAAACACCTTTGTGATCTGAAATGCGAATAGTATCAATGATACTTGTTCTACAATAGAAATGGGCATAAAAGCCTGTCAGTACAAAAAGCTGATTTTTTTAAATTATTATTATTATTTTATTTATTTATTTATTTTTACAGAAGCTTCTGTCTCTGGCTGCGTGAAATGTGTCTGCAGCTGAATTCAGAATGAGTGGTTCAGCACTCACAGCATTTTTCTGATCCTTGCTTCCTGGAGATTCAGTGTTATTTATAGAAAATGTTCAGGATTTATCCTAGCAGGGCTGATTTCCCACCTATGTAAGAATAGTATAGATGACACACAGTAGCTTTGTAGCTTGTTAACGATTTCATGTGGACATGCTCTGCTTATTGCCCCTTCTCCAGAGCTAATGGCTGGTTAAAGACGGTCAGCTGCCAGATAAAATTCCTAGTGCTTGCACAAAGCTAGAAATGTACAACTATTTCCATTCCATGATTTTATGTATCTTGGGCATACTCTTTAGTAGAGGTATGTGCAGCCTCACTGGAGAGCTTGTAATGCCCAGGTAAGGAGCAGATCCTCGAGGGACTCATGTTTTACGTATTGGTGAGTGAGCAATGTCTCTGACTAAGGATGGGATTTAAAAAGGTGCTCTTTTTTCTGTTCTCCTTTTCATGTGTACGTCATTCAGCTGCATATCTCAGTCTCTACCTGTATTTGTTAACTCACTCATTTCTTATTTTTCAACACAGAAGATACTTGTATCAAAATCAGCATTACACAGATGTTACACCAAGGTAAAATGGAAATAGCCAACAGCTTGGTGACATGACAATGGACACCACAGTCTGGAAAAGGAGAGGAAAAAAGTTATAATAAATATGAAACAAAAGTTTGTAATAATTTACAGTGTTCCTTGTCTGCTGTACAAAAAAGAAAAAGTCTGAAGATATCCAGAATCCTAGCAATAGTTGAACAGAATTTTATTATATAATTTTTCAGTGAATCTTATTTGAAAGATGTGGTAATTGTGGCTGCTTTGTGTAGGGCAGACTGATGGGTATGATCCAGTCACTGCCAAAATTCAGCAGCTACTTAATAAATAATGTTCCATCTTCAATAAAAAAATTATGGCATATAAATCAAACAATGATTCATGAAATTTCTGGTAAAAAGCATCATGGAACACCTACAAGGCTATGTTGACGACCATGGCTTTGTAGAGAAGTAGTTGATACCTCATGTCTGACCATGTTTAAATAACTTTCAAGGACATGTTGTAATTCTGAGTCAGCCCCGGATGGTCTGATAGTTGGACTTGATGATTCTTGTGGGTCCCTTCCAACTGAAACTATTTATTCTGTTCTACAGTTCAAGTTGTATGAGATTATTGGCAGTGGTTGAAAACGAGAGGCTTGTGGCGAGTTGTGCTGGTGCTGAGCAGTTGGAGTGGGTCTGTGTGGTGATAATGGAGAAACTGATGTTGGAGTCAGGAAATAATCAGTGGTAATACAACAGGTAGTGGCCCTGTTGTGTTACTTAATGCATACGTAGTCAGCATGGAGAATAGATGGTAGCCAGCATAGAAAACTCACACAGCTGGGTTATTTAGCTAGATTTGTATTCAGGAAGCGTGGCACTGCCAGCTGCAGCATGCTGGATTTCAAAGAGCAGTGCAGTGACATGCTGGAAGGAAAGGACATCCTTTTCTGCTCATCAACAGAGTTCAAGTGCAGCTTTGGGCTCAGAGAAGAGGTTTTGATACAGAGTCCCTGTCTGAGCAATTTAATCTCTATTAGCTGCCAAAACCACACTCGGCTCAGAAACCTGTTCAGACAGATGGACACAGACTGTCCTTTAACGGTTTTATCCTGTTGATATTCTCAGCATTATCCTTTGACCTGCCTACTAACAGCTTACTTTATCATTCCCCCCTTTAAATTCAGTTTTGTGTGACAGCACTGAGATCACAAAGTGATTCTAAGTCCCTTCCCACAGCTCTTGTTCATTGTCCTAATCATCTGGTACATTTGAAACGTTTCTTTAAAGAACTGTGCTTTCTCAGCTCTGCTAGTGCTGCTGCTGCAGGAGAGCTCAGCTGGGAAAACAAACATTTGCACCCTCCACTGGTGTGTTTTAACTCCTTCCTGACTTCACAGAAGACGGCCAAATTCTTCCAGATGCTGTACAGCCCAGCCCGCCATCAGGAAATCTACAGACTGTAAGAGTTATGGAGAATATCCACTGACTCCGAGGCGTGTGAAGAGACTCATGTCACAGAAGGCTGCCTCCTCTTAGGCAGATGTTTATAGGGCTCTTGGAGAAGCATAGCTGTGATGTCTCCTGAGTGGAGCTGAGCTTCAGTTTTTACGTTTGTCAAATGAACCAAGAACTCTTAGTAAAGGAGGAGGGTGTTACCTTGATGCATGATAGTTTGAGTTATGCAATTACTGATCAAGCTGCACGTAATAATAGGTAATTATAAAATTTGTTCTGTATAACTTTTTTTTTCAAATCCAGCAATGGACTGCATGTCTCTTTGGTATGGGTATATTTCATACCTTTTATGTAAAATGTGCATTTACAAACCCAGTAAACCAGGCATACCTTAACAGTAATTATGTGGTAATTTGTCCCTTTTGGGGAACAATTAGAGCTCCTCCTAGTGCCTTTGGAGTAATACTGTAGGAGGAGCTGTTCTCATTATGTTCAAAATATCTTGCAATTTTCACAGAAATAAAAAGTAATTAACAGCTTGCCTTAATGTTTCTCATTATGTAAGGTGAGCACTGTTTCAGGGCTGGGATTTTAATTGGAAAATGATTGGAAAGCTTTCCCTTATGAACCATTCTTTTTTTTCTTTTTATCTTTACACATTTGAAAGATGACTGTATAAACAGATTTTAAAACGCTTGTTTTCTATGATCTCACTGCTGGGGAAAACTGTTGCTTGTTTGCTTTATTAGAGTTAGACAGCTAGGAGGGCTGCAAAAGCCTTCACATTTTCATGATGAAACTTTAAAATTACACATCAGCGTGTACAATTATTTTCAGTTTACCTTTTCAGAACAAAGGTGTACTACAAAGGATAGTAGCCAATTAATTATAATTAGAGTCTAAGCTTTGTATGACAGTAAAGCCAACTGAAAAGAAGGTGTTCGAATCCACTTTATTTTATAGTAGTTTTTCTTCTAAGACTTTGAATTGCTTTCTAAAGCAAAATTTTACTATACTGAAGACTTAAAGGTGCTATGGAAGTAAAAGTTTTGTAGCAGCATTAACACTGAGATTTGCTGTAATCTTTATAGATATGTAGGCATAGATATGTAGATAGGCATAGTCAAAGCATAACCACAAATTCAGTTTTGAGAGTTCTACTTTTTCCTTGTGTAAGGAGGGTCAGATCATTACTAACTCCAGTCACTCTAGATTTATACTCCTGCTATAAGGCAGCAGCAATTGCTTTTGGTTTGCAAAATCACATTTTGGTAAAATTGCACATGAACTTCAATTAGGTGAAACTCAATGTTTGCCAGCTAAAACATTCACAGAAGCACTAAGGTTGGAAAAGACCTATAAGATCATCCAGTCCAACCATCCACCCATCACCAATGGTTCTCGCTAAACCATGTCCCTCAACACAACATCCAAACGTTCCTTGAACACCTCCAGGGAAGGGGATTCCACCACCTCCCTGGGCAGCCCATTCCTGTGCCTCACCACCTTTCAGAGAAGTAGTATTTCCTAATATCCATAGATATTAGGAAGAATATTTCCTAATATTCTTGAGCTTGATCAAGAGATCTGGCATTCTGTTGGGTACTCTGACTGATGGTATGCTACGGGTATTCAGCTTTAGGAAACTAAGATGTTTTGGCAATTCAGATCAGCTGAAAGAGGAAAAATATTTGGAAAGATTTAGCTTCTCAGAAGTATTGACTGTGATTTTCTTTCCTTGTAGGTGCAAACTGGGAACATCTAGGTAGATAAGTGTATTGCTTCAATATTTTCACTGTGAGTTCCTCACCCTGAGTTGCACTATTCTACTTTCCTCTGTTTTTGCGAGGGGCAGTTTTGTAACTTCATTTCATCCTTGAGAGTACAGAAGATGTGAGGCTCTTGACAAGCTACTTGACTCATTAGTGCAGTAACAAATTGTACTATTGAATACCTGCTGACAAGTGTGATGCAGCACCTGGTGTTGACAGCCTGTTGTGTATGGGATGAAGTTTGGCTTTCATTTCAGCTCATTATAAACTTGGCATCACAGATCACTTGGACAGTTTGCACGTTGAAAGGACTGTGCTTATGGCACTAACGCAGGCAAATCATTTTTAGAGACTCTTATGTTTCTTCCTGATGAAGAAGCACCACCACCATCCAGGAGCAGGTTGCTGTGATAAAACACTGCTCACCTAGGGAGGTAAAGAATGGGAAATTTTGTCTTGCAACCATTGAGCAGTATCTCCTTTTCTCCCCTCACTGGACATGGAATCTTTTAACCTTTGGAAAAAGCCCAGACTGACCTGGACTATACAATCCTGGAATCAATCCTGGCAAGAAAAGGAAGCACCTGCTCTGCAAGTTACTGTAGAGATGGTATACTGAAAGCGTCTGCCTTCAAGATGTGTCTCTGTCTGATGGTACAGTTCATGGGTGTGTGTGTCCAAGTAGGATTCTTTTACTTGCTGAATTAGTCTATAATAAAACAGATCTATCACGGATAAAAGGGCTGACTAGTAGGCAAGTGGCTTTGATTTTAAGCTGATTTCACCAGACACTGAAGGAAATTTAAGAGGAAGAAAAAATGCTTCTTAATGGTTTAATTTACAGTATTTTCAGATAATGAACTGTAACTTGTTTTTCTGAGGAAGAGTAGGAGGTTTTCAGTTTTGGAAGTAGTTCTGCATTTTCCAGCCTTTATTTGAAAAAAAAAAGAAAAAGTGACTTTGATTGTTGCAAGAATGGCATATGAATTATACTGAGGAAGATGTTGAACTTCACTGGATAGAGAGCTGGAGACTCCCACCAGGTGTGCTTTGAAGCTGTGGGTCCCCTTGCTGCTGGTAGAGTTAAAAGAACATAAAATCTTCAGCCTTTCTGTTCAGATGCTGATTCAATACTGAGCATGTCAGAATATATTGTCAGCTTCCTTCTTTTTGTTCCATTAATGGAAGAAACTCTTGGTTTATATCACAAGTTCTTAAATCTTATTTGGTCAGAAACAGACAGGTTGGGTCCTGGTACAAATCTGCACAGCTTGTACCAACACAAAACGAAGAGAATAGCAGGTGATAATTTTTATCTGTTTCCTTAAATGAATTTTTCCTTTGCTAGCTATGAAATTATCTACCAGCCAAGACTTATTTGTCCTGCCAGGGCTAAAAGGCAGATTTTAATAAGTTGCAGAGCACAGAAAGAATGCTGCCTGAGCAATGAGCTGATGATAGCATCTTCATCATTACCAATTGCACAATTTGTGTAGAAAAGAACAATCAGTTTGGCTGAACAAACTGAGATATTTCTGAACTGAGTTGGAAATCACTTTTGTAAGATGTCCGTTGGGCTGCAATAATTTTATCTGAGACGAAGATCAATCAGAGTTGAAATTGGAACCATACATCTCAAACATGCATTGAATTTCTGGATCTCTTAAGTCTGAAGCTGTCACACTTCTGAATAGTTTTATAAACTTCCTCTTTGAATTGCAGTTTCATGCTGACTGTTTTAAAAGGTACCACTTATAAATGGATATAATCACAGTGTTCCTAATCTTGGGTATCTTCTTTGAGCACCCCTATTGGTATTTCCATAGGACCTTTTCTATTTCCTCAGAAGCCCAAGCTTTTTGACCATTGCAACTTGAGATGTTTCTGGTGAATGAATCCATTCACAGGTGTGGCTTTTGATTAAGTGAGTGGAAATAAATTAGAAGATCAACCTTCTGTTGTGAAAGTCTCCAGTACTTGCAGATGTTATATCCATCATATTTAGAATGAGGGGTTATTTGGTATTGGTAGGAATGCTGCATCTCCCTTTGAGGTGTTTTGCCATCAATGTGAAGTCTGATTCAGGGATATGTGAAATACATACACTGGAGGTTTAGCTGCATACCATACAAGATCTCTGATAGTGAAGCCCACAGTTCTGCTCGAGACTTTGTTGAATTGAGAGCAGCAAGTTATTTATAACAAATTTAATTGAATATATTGCATTCTGAAATACAACATTTATTTCATATAAATTTGAAATTGCAAGATTTCACTAATAATCTTTTGGATGACGTGTAAATATTATTATCAGGTCGAATTCAAATCATTAATGGTCACACAAACCTATTTTGATTGTTACAATTACAATCTCTTGATAGCCTCTGATCCTGTTGCTACTTGCATCACACTGTCAGAGGAAGACATTCGTTATCACTCGGGTTTATCATGCTTATAGTTGCTGATGCACCAGTACCAGCAATGATGCGCATGTACCAGTAGTCGTGAACAATCCAATTAGATATTTAATCATTGCCCTGTCACATACTTATTGTAACTTATTTTAAGCATCCTACTCTAGTATTACAAAGAAGAAATAATTACAGAAAACCAAAACAAAATTGTTAATGAGAGTATTTAAATTCAGGTTCTAGTTCTTCCCTTCCTTTCTCCCTCCTGTTCCCTTTCATACACAGACTGTTTCTAGCACATTTGGGTAGGACTTGTTACAGTTCATTTCAAGGCCCTGGGAGCTACAGCTGTACAAACATCTCCATTGTGGTCTTTTTTTCCAAATTTAACAGGCACTCCTTTAACTCAGCTCTCCTTCTCTTGGTGAATTATATTCTTTCTGAATTGTTGTGATAGGTGGAGAACTAGTAGAAAAGTACTTACAAGAGTAAGAAAAAAGCAGGTAAGTTACCCTGCCATTATTTGTATTTCATATGCTTTTCTTTCAGCTGTTGAGTTGCTTTGCTACTTTGAATGTTCCTAAACTACTGAAAGGCACAAATGCACAGAAGTCAGGTGTGTGAGTAGACCTGTCTCCATTAACTTGTGGCGTAACTTTGTCATATATATTTTCTTTGCTATAGAAAATTTATTTTCTGAGCATATTCTCTGGAGAGATGAAATTGTTCTAAAATGTCTGTAAGTGGCAGAAGAACATTCAGCACCCACAGGTGAAAATCTTAAGTGCTGTCTTATGTTAAACATTGCCCACATGAGCTGGTATACCAGAAGTGTGAAAGTAAGTTATAAATCATCTTGCAGTCTTGATTAGGCAATGACTTTTTACCCATGTACTAACTAACCTGTTCTGGATTAAGATGGAAAAGGTTTCTGCTGCATGCAAAATTCCTGTTCATCAAAAATTAGGAAATGAGAAGTGCTAGTTTTTTAGATTTCTTTGCCACTTTGGCTTCTGAAAACCTGGTCATTTTCTCACTGGCAAGCTAGAATTTTTAAGCTGTTTGCTTTTTGGCATGGCCGTATCTGTAGCTTTTAACTCTTAGTTTATTTCTGTTATTGTTAAATGCCATGTGGATTAAAGCCTTGATACTTTCTCAAAGGCAGTTTCTAGCATGTGATGATACCATAAAATTACTGCATTAACTGAGAATTTTATTACCATGAAACTCTGTGGAAGATGAAACACTTACTGAGTTGCCATCATACTATCAAGCAAAGTGTATTTGGAAAGCCTGTAGGGCTCCATATTAAATTACTGAGAACTGGACTGTTTGTCACTTTAAGCATTGCTCTGTCAGGACTTGGGTGCACCTCTTGGCTCACTTACTGTGAATTTTTCCTCATGCTCTGTTCAAGTCAGCAATAAAGTTAACCTTTCCATCTGACAGTGAGCTTAAGGGAAAACATATTTTATTAACATCCTCACCAAAAGTGGGTTTCCAGTTGTGGCCACCCTAGAAACAACAGAGAACAGTATTTTCAAGTAATAATTGATAATATAAGTAATTTGAATGGAATTCCTAGGCAGTTTGAAATAATGAGATTGGATTAAAGATCCAAGTTCTGTTACTTCACATTTTATTTTTGAGATCAATTTTGTTTGTCTTTGCCTCTATTTTTACTACCTCTTATGTCATGTATGTTTTATGGTATTTATAAAAGTTAGTGATTGGTAAACATTACCAGGGAGTGAAATACAAATTCAGTTCCATATAAAACATAATATATGTTTATAAACATGTTCCTGTGACTCTAAATTCAGTTTTAAAGCCGTTTAAATGCTAGACAAGTTTGTTTGCAAAGGAGATGCATCAGAGGATGAGCTGGCCTTATAAACTTGCAAATATGGTTGCATTAGGCTGAGCTAATCACTGCTGAGGCAAATGAGCATCAGGCTCAGAATACTAAACATAGCTTCTGGGCATACTGTGTGGTTCAACCAGGGGGAAAATGACAGGATCACATGGAAAGGGAAAGGTAAGGTAGCTTCTTTACATACTGCCTCATTACTTGGGGTTGGCAGACTGGGACATGTGGCTACCAAAGCTGAAAAAGGGGAATCAACTACTGAAAATGGGAATTGGAGAAAATTTTAAAATAAACAAAACAAAAAATCACAGCTAAACAGAATGTGGGAAAATGACTCTTGAGAGGACACTTGTGCATGGGCTTGCATAGAAGAACATATGGTTCCACTTGTGTTTAAATTTGTACCTTTGGGGTGATGTTGCTGCAATATATTTTACATTGAGATAAACAGATCTTCCATTACTGCTTTGTCTAGATCAGAATAAGCAGCCCTGAGTGTTGGCTTACTCTGTTTCTCTTGCTACACACACTAACTTCCTTTTATATATTATACATTTCAAAAGCTATCGAGATTAAGAAAGCCGCAAGCAACTACTTGAGGACTTGCTATCTACCTTGATGCTGTACTTAAACAAAAGACAAGTGTTTATTCAGACAACCCCGAATACAAATGTTGTCATGTTGTGTGTATCACTGCTGCTTATTAGGTAAGTAAGGTTCTGCTGAAGTAGAAGACCTGAGACTATAGGAAGAGGTGATGTATGCAGGGAGAATTTGTATCCCTGTTTTATTATTTTATGAATCTGTTTGTTTGAACCAACTAATAGGAAATAGAAATATCCTGAGTATGTCACTAGTCAGCATGCTTTACACTGTTTTAAAGTGTGGCCATTTTGAAACACGTGGGTTTTATGCCCTCTCCAGCTTTCAGTGTCCTGCACAAGTCAAATACATAATTACCCCCAAATTCTGCTCTTTGCTGAGCCTATGCCTCTCTCATTATAGTGGTTTTCTTTGTTGAGTCCCTGAAGTTGGCTGTTTGGTGGAACAGCTGAAACAGGAATTAGCTCCTGATATGAACATCTCAGTTCCATCCCTGGGCTCTGCACCATCAAAGGCTTTGCCTGTTTATTGGATGCTCCTGCTATGTTCAGGGAGCAGTCTGTGGTTCTTGTGTCGAAGGATTTGGTGGGTAAGTTCTGCATTTGATTTTTTTTCTCCACCTTCATAGTTTTGTAATCTTTGCTCATCTGCCTCCTCAGCATTTTTTGTTCTTTTTGCAAGGCAGTTGATCTCTCTTTCATCATCTTAGTGACCCTTTCATGTTCCTTTCCCGGCTCTGCTGATTGCTTCCTGTGGTGTAGGGTGTGGGGCTGCAAATGGCTCCTGAGATGAGGGTTTTGCAAGCTTTTGCACAGAACAGTATCCTCTCACTTTACTGCTCTTAGAGCAAAGACAAATTTTACCAGCACTCTGTGAGGTGCAAACCACTTCTTCCCAGTCTCGGCTTCAATTTCAGTTCTTCTACTGCCTTCCCCCTGAGTAGTACAGGGGAATGGGGGCTGTGGTCAGTCCATGATTCATCTCTGCCACTCCTCCATTATCACTTTCTGCCCCTGCTCCATCTGAAGTCTCTCTAGTGGGATGCCATCCTTCACAAAATAACATGTGTGGGCTTCCCAGAGGCTGTAGTTCTTCAAGAACTGCTCCAGCATGGCTCAGTACCACGGGGCCCACCCTTCAGGAACTGCTCCAGCACTGTCCTCACTGGTGGCAACTCCCTCTCTTTGTGCCTGGAGCACCTCCTGTCCTCCTTCTGCACTGACCTTGGTGGCTGCAGGGCTGCTTCTCTCACATTTCCTCACTCCTCTCTCCCAGATGCTGGCTGGCATTTTTTTTTGCTTCTCCTAAATCTGCTCTTCCAGAGGCACTACCAGCATTGCCCATGGCTCAGCTTCGGCAGCAGCAGATCCCTTTGGAACAGATGGAGCTGGCTCTGATCTGGCACAGGGCAGCACTGAGCTCTGCTCACAGAGGCCACTGCTGCTGCCCACACCCTGTCTTGATGCTGGCTAATAAAACCTTCCCATGTAAAATGGTTGTCCTGGCTCTGTCTTTGGGGAATAAGTCTTCCCAAAATCCTGTTTGTGACAGCTCTTGCCCAGCAGCTGCTCACACTGCTAATAAGGAGGGAAGTTTCCCATTTCTAGCAATGAAGATTTGACTGTACATTGATTCCCACCATTTATTTTGATTTTCATATTTTCTTTCATGAAATGTTTAATTCCTTTGCCTCACAGGCTGTTTTCCACATTAGTAATTCACTTTTAATACTGGTTTCTTTTGAAACTGTCAGGCTGAAATAGTTTTCGTGACCAGAAACTGAAACCTACTCAGTCATTTCTGCAAGATTTTCATTAACTTTACCCACAAAGGAAAGCATCTCATTTAGAAAAGCATCTTATTCCCAAAGCTGCAGAATCATGGAATGGTTTGGGTCAGACTTTAAAGATCATCTAGTTCTAGCCCCATATTATTGCCAAGCTGGACATACTTCTTAGTGGGGCAGATAAGGAGTTCCTTGAGACTCTCTTTCCCCAAGGGTCTTCGGTGTTCTTTTATGATCCAGTTCTGTTTATGTAAGAAGAGTAACACAATCCAGCTATTGGCCAGGGTGTCATTCATAATCCCAGCTGCATCTGAAATGCTACTGCAGATTGCTTGAAAAAGAGACCCTCCTACCCTCCATACCAACCTCTTCTCAGAAAAAAATAATTCAAGCTGCCAGAAATTTTGCCTGGGCCCGTCTTTGCCATCTCTAACAGAAATGTGCTGAAGTAAGGGCTGCTACCAGGTGCTGCTGTTGGCTTCATTTTATTCCTTCCTAAGAAGCAGTAGTCATACTAGTGCTAAGTAAGCTCTGGCTCCATGGCTGTTCAGGACATCAAGACAGAATTAATTGCAACTTGTGACTTTGGTCTATATTTCCACAGGGAATTAAGAGCTGAGGTCCCTTTCTCTGAACAGGTGTAGCATTTTGCACAGCCAAGCCAAATGTCAGGCTGAGGAACTCATGTTGTTCTGTAGAGCTCATGCAGGTACCGGCTAGCTGACTGAGAGGGTAATTAACCAAGTGGGTCTGCACAAATGCGTGTGAAGTATGCTTGTAGCAACTGACAGTACAGTAAAATTGCTGAAGTTGATGACAAGTACCTTGGTTGTGGCCCCCAGCACCTGCATCCCTGCAGAAGAACTTCTACTTTATCCATATGCCTAACAATGAGGAGCGTGAGTTGTCTGTGGTTGATCAGAGCATGGCCCCCCGCTGCTAACAGTTAAATGCTTCTGCTTGCTGCCCATCTGAATGAGCTATTAGACCCAATGGCCCCTGTCTCTTTTACATCCCACACTCCAAAAAATCTGGAAGGTTTCCATTTTCAGTCTCTAGCTCAGCATTGCACAGGGACAGGAAAGTCTGACCACCATCTTCCAGGTACTGGCAAGGTGAGAGTTTTCTCTGTGGCCCTCTGTATGGCTATGAAGTCCCTTGAGGCAGAAGTACTGCAAAGGAAAGGCACAAGGCAGCATTTGGATCCGTGGAAGGTGTTGGGTCTACAGCAGGAGGCTGACAAGGACTAATTGTCACTAGTAACTCCCTGTGAGAAGCAGAGCAAGATTTAAAAAAGGAAGCATGCGTACTGTAAGTTCAGCAAAGCGCTCGCTCCAAGTAGCTGGAAAGAATGTGAATCAGACAGGAGTTTGTGAAATCACCTTGCTTCAGATACTTGATAAACAGCCCATGCAAGTAGGGAGTTAGAAACTACCTGGCCATGCTATAGAAATGAGTCTTATCATTTGAAACATTTTCCTCAGCTTGTCTGCAAGATCCAGATCTCTCTATCTTCTGAACGCGCTGTAAAACCTGCCGTAGGAGTTTAGAAATTGGGTTTATGTACCACAAAGATCCATTTCTTTATATTCTGCGGTTAGAGTTCTCTGAATACTGAATACTTGCTATGTGCTGGGGAGTCTTTGTGTACTGGCTGGATGGACAATCACCCTCCTGACTTCAGTGTAAGTGTAATGCTTTGTATTACACTACACTTCTAAGTGGTTTAGATCATTTATTAAGAAAGAGAGAAGAAGAGGAGTGAAGGTGGGGAAGACTGAAATCAACAAAAGATCTAAGTACTAAGGACTAATATTAGCTTTTCCTTATGAAGCTCTCACAACTCCTCAGTTTATAACAGGTGTTTGATGTCCACCAGGGGAGATGCACTGGGCTTCAGAAGTGTCTTTTCTGCATCGCACAGAATTCTGATCAGCATTTGTGCAACTATAAGCTGCTAATTGCTATTTTCTTTCAGTCCTCAAGGTAATTTTAGCAACTACACAGGAATGTTCTATTTTGTGCAAGCATGTAGCAAGCATGTCCCAAGCCCAGCAGCCACAGCAGCTGCACTGAATGAGTTGAAGGGTAAAGGATAATGTGTAATATAGGTCTCCTTTGTGGTAGAGAGTATGGAATATTGTTATAGGATACCCCTTTTACTTTCAAAGCCAAACTTATAAGTAGGTCCTAAGTCTGTTGGCTACCTGCCCTGTTACGAGCTGTCTCACTCCCAGCTCTGGAAGCAGTGGGAGCTTCATGATAAACTGATGTGCTACAAACTAGCCAGCACAGATTGTTTTGAAGGCTGTCAGCTGTAACAGTAGGGGTTCAAGGTGTCAACTTTTAGTGCTAATTCCCAGAAATAAAAATCTAACTCAGTGCTCTTTTTTACTCTTTTAATTCAAAAGTACTATTTTAAAAGGTGAAGTAAAGCACACAAGAGAAGGATTTAGGCAGGTGCACCTTGTTGGACACAATGGTGTGATGTTCAGTGTATGTTTCAATAGGAAATCCAAGCTGCTGGATGGATGCTCAAGAAGACTCGTTTAGGGCTCAGAGATCCTCATGTATTTTTTCTACTTCACTTCTCAATTAAATAGCACTCTTTTAAAAAATTATTTTCAGTATGCACCTATCCATAATTGCTATAGTTACTTCAGTATGTTTTCACTGCCCTAATTCCTACACATTATCCTTAGCCATAAAATAAATTGTGGAGAAAATGTGTATTCATGAAGAAAGATATCCATGTGTATTGAATAAAAGCTGTGTCATCGCCCACAATTACAGCCAGAAAAACAAATTAGACATTGTCAAATAAATCTTCCAGCATGTAATATAAGAGATGTGTTCTCTTCAGATGTGAAGGTGATTGATGATGATGTATAAATGCTTACTTGTGGGAGTGAGGAGTGACAAACCTCAGTGTTTTAAACAAAAACATAATAGCTTCAAGGTGAAGAATCTGTGATTTGGAAGATGGGGGTTTCCACACGTGTGGTAAGTTTGCTGATTAGTGAAAGCTGATAAGTGCAAACCAATAAGTTTGCACTGTCCGGTGCAAATGAGATCAGGCATCTTTATAAAGGATTATTTTTCTCCGTCCTGTGACTGTTCTGTGCAAGAAATTGGAACAAGTAATGTTGTCTCACCTGGCACTGGCTGCTGAGTCCTGTAACTAAGGCTGCTCAGTTTCTATCACATCTGCAAGTGGCTCCTGTAATTGTCCATGGCTTGAATGGCTCAGGGCTTTGTATTCCAAATCCATTAGATGTAGCAGCATGTCAGAATTCCATGGAATTTCTTTTAGCTGATGACTTACTCAACTCTTCTCACTTTTTATAGTCTGCAATATTTAATCAGCATTTAATGCTTTTTAATTACTAATAATCTATAAATTCCAACAATTGGCATAAATTTGGTTAGTTTTTCCTTTCAAGTCAAAATCTCCATAAGGCATCAACAGATGCTGATATGAAAATAGCAGTTGTAGCACCATGTTCTTGTACTAACCTAGGAAGAAAGATGTTGCTGTTGTTGACAATCAGAATTATGTTAGTGCCAATATAATTAGAAGGAATATTACTTCATACAGTCAAAACTTTGTAATGACTTTTCTTTAAATCTGTGTTGCTGTTTTCCAGGTGAGATGGATTATGGTCTATGGGGTCTAAAGCAGTTTCCATGTACAAAAACGTAATGAAACAGTTTGTAGAATTTAGATGATAGAACTGCTGACGCTTTTGTGTTACTTTTAGTAGCGTGGGATGCTGGAGGAGAATTAGGTTTATATTTTGGCTGTGCTATTTCATTCAGGTAAAGCTGATCCCAAAAGAGATTGGCTTTCATTGAAACAGTCTTGTTTAATATCGAAAGTAGTGGTGAACTGGAAAATACTGGTCAGGTGAACTTCAGTGATAGATTTTAGACCAATAAACAGGTTCAGACAGATAGATCAGAACAGTAAAAATGAATTCAGGTCATCCTAGAGAGTCAGTTGGTGCTTTAATCAACTGACCACAGTTAGGAAAGGAAGGTCCCACTCAGTGCTGCAACCAGAGGAATGTGCTACATGAATTACAAAAAGTGTCTCCACTTTACTGCCACTGCCTCCTCTCTCAGACCTGGCACGTTTGTTTTTGTTTTCCAGAGTATTGTTGAACATTTATAAGCTTCACTTAAAAGTCCAGACCCTTTGTCTTGTTTGATAGCAGGTACAAATGAGCCTGAGCCTTTAGCTATTTATACATTTAAGTAGAATCCCTTAAAATCATTGGGACTTCTTGATTGAATTTTTTTATAGATAAGCCCATATGATGAATTCATGTATCAGAACACACCTGGTGTGGCATTTTGCTGCTGTACCCCCGCTACTTGTAATGGAGGTAGCCCATTATGCTATGGAAATGTTTTACTCTGTTTCATCAAATACAGTTTGGGGACACAGCATTCTTAATGTCTGAGTAAGAAGGAATTAATAGATGACTCTGCCGGCACAGGAAAACTTGAGGCCCAACTGCTACCATCTTCAGGCATGGCTTACTAATATGAAAGAGTTTTATTGCCTATATGAAGTTGTTTTGAATTTAATAGCTTACGTAAGTGTAATGACATGAAAGGCTGTGGGCCAAACAGTGGTGCAGGTGCAACACACCAGCGGTGTTACTGAATACTCAGAGGTTTGGTGGTACCTTAGCTACCAGTTCAACATGGCTTCATCAGTGCAACGTTCAGTGCTGCATTAATAACACCTCTGCCTCTGAAAGACAGAGCAGCCCCAGCAGAGTGCTGTGCTGGGGTGATGAGGTGTACCCAGGACATACTCTAGTTCAGATACATATGATTGAAGTTGCTGCAGTGAGTGGTGCAGAGGTACACTCACTTCTTCAGATGCCACCTGCAGTTACAGTTGTTCAGCACTTCCCACTGGAAACAAGACACGGTCGTAACTTTGTTAAGACTGCAGTTTGTCAGTTACTTCTGTCATTTGCCCCAGTCTGCTTTTCTTTTTCTTTTTTTCCCCCCCCTAAAAATGAAGGTAACATTTTCTGAGAAATAAATGATGGGAAAAACAAATTGCTTTGATCATGTCAGTGACAAAATACACACTTTTTACAGACCTTTTACTGAGAAGACCAATAACCTCTTTGCTTTGGGCTTAGGAGTTAATGACTGCTGAGATTTGGATTTGGCTGCCTGTTTTGAGATTTCTAAAACAAGGTGTTAAAAACTTCTGGGGAAAAAAAACATGTTGAGAAGATTTAAGTAGAGACGTGTGAGAGTCTTGGCTGCTCAGAAAATGACCCTGAGGTGCTCTAGAAATGCTGTCCTCAAGCAGGCATTTGCGTTGCTCCTAAACAACAGGTCTCTTTCTATGCGCTTTTTTGCTCGGTTGATTCTCAGAGAATTGAACAAAGTCTGTCCAGAATGGGAAGTCTGCCCTTGTCATCAAGGGAGAGACAATATCTCAGTGGTGTAGCTCCCCAAAGTGACTACAAATCAAAAAATAAACACAGAATAGGGTGCTGATTCCTAAAGTTGCACGAGGGTGTCTGAGCTGAGGTGCCCAGGGAACAGCAGTGTAAACCCAAAATGCCTCAGGAGCTGCAGGGACCATCCGGAATTCTAGCGGCATACCCAACATACCAGAGAACAGAAACAGATCCATCCAAAACTTGTTTGGACCTGATGGGTGGTGACTCTTGGCAGCATCAAGAAGAGGCTGACGGAGGCAGCTTGCATGGCCAAAGCAAGGTAATGCCCCTGAAGAAAGAACATTGCTCACATGTAGGACCCCCAAACAAATCCATCATCTATTTTAGAAGGTTTATTTATGTTGGCTTCTTCTCTCGTGTAACTAGCAATAGGATTAGAGGGAGTGGGCTCAAGCTGTGCAAGAGGAGACTAGGTTAGATATTAGGAAATACTTATCTGAGAGAGTAGTGAGGTACTGGCACAGGCTGCCCAGGGAGGCAGTGGAGTCACCGTCCCTGGAGGTGTTCAAGAAACATTCAGATGTTGTACTGAGGGACATGGTTTAGTGGGAAATATTGGTGATAGGTGGATGGTAGAACTGGATGATCTTAGAGGTCTTTTCCAACCCTGGTGATTCTATGATTCTATGATTTTCTTTCCTGGGAGGATCCTCTCATCTCTCTCGCTGTAAATCTGACACTTTCTTTGATCACTGCAGGCAAACCCCGATTTTGCAACTGGTTATAGGAATTTTGTGACAAAAATGTTTTGTCCTTTTAGATAACTCCCAAAGCAATGACTGATGAAGAAATTTTAAATGACAGACAGTGATGTATTATTGGTACTAAAGAAAGTTCCAGTGTAATTTGTGACACTGTAGTACCCTGCCTCACTTCCCTGTTCCTTTTTATGACTAAATTTGAGGAATCAGCATGTCTGTAAGAAATGTTCTGTCTCACAGCCTACCTACTTTCCCCTCTTAAGAACATAAGAATGTCTGTGCAGCAAACACAACAGCAAACTCTGCTCACATGATGTACCAGCTCCATTTTCACTATCTGGTTTTGTCTAAATCTGAATTTCCAGGGCAGGATCTATTTTGCTAATATCAGTGTTTGCTCAGAAACCTAACATTGTTCTGAGGCTCTGTTGGCCCCAAAGAGCAATGTAATATACACAGCAAGATTATTGGGGAAGACAGAATGATCACTGAGATGCTGAGTAATTTTCCTGTTGCAAGAGTACTTGTCAATACACTGGTTTCTATGCAGTGTTCTGCTTGGAGGAGTAGGAGAAACAATGTTGTCAGTGAGGTCATTTGTGCAGGAAGAGCAGCAACTGGCCTCCCAGCTGTGAGGGGTGAGTGGAAGTGCCAGGGATGCCCAGGAGGGAGGGTTCTGCTGCGTGCTCACAGGCTGGGCCTGCTGCCCATCTGCAATGAGTGCTGGACATGCCACTCTAAGGGGTGGTCCAAGAGCATGTATGTCTTTGCCCACAGACAGCTGCTGCTGCTCTGCATTGGTTCCAACCAAAAAGGTACCTAAGTGTTGGGTCTAAATCCTCCAGGGATCACAGGCTTTGGACATGGTTTGAAACATCAGACCACTGATATATGCTATTTCTGAGGCAGGCTACTAGTTTTACTGTCAAAGACTGATTTTAGAGAAAGAAGGCTCCAAGAAGAAGGGATGCCCATCCATCTTCATCATCTCCCCCTCACTGAAAGGCAGGATGACGATGCACCTCTGGAGGGCGAGCAGCTGGGCTGTGCCTTGTAGAAGGTCCATCCACAACACTGGACAGGATCCTGCCAGAGCATCACCTATAGGGCTGGGACTTGGAGGCAGTCCTAAGAAAACCCAGCATCTAGACTCTGCCTCCCTGCAAAAGAACCAAGTAAAGGTCTGTCTTGTGCTTCAGCAGAAGTCCATGTTAGCAAATGGCTGTCTGGAAGCTCAGTGATATACTGCTTCACTATCACACTATGAACAAAGGCAGCTGGGATTTTAAAGCAATGTCAGTTTCAATACACAAGGAGAGACTGAACAACAAGCAGGATTGATTGTTTTTTTCTTCAAAAAATGTTCAAATTTTTTGCCTTGAAAGCTCCTGCTTGCTGATCTCCTGACCCTGCCCAGCCCAGATGGAAGGAATATCTAAAACTTGGGCTTCTATCTGATTATCCTCTATGCCTTTTTTCCCCCCATCTCTAATTTTCTTCACCTTCAGTGTTTCTAAAAGCCCACAAGCCTATTCGTTTATTTGATTCTAATTTTTCCCTACTCCAGTTTTTGCTTCCTCTGCCATTTTCTTTCTCATTTTTCCTCAGTTATGTTATCTACTGATATCAAAGCTAACTCTGGTTCTCTCCTATTCTCTGATCTCTAATTGTGGGTTTTGAAAAGCTGTAAGAATGAAATGTAAGTGTAAGAATGAAATGACAATGTCACTTCCCCATCAGTCCTAAGCCATAGCCACCTCACTGCTGTGCATTCACAACACCTGCACTATTGATTAGCAGTAGGTACACGCCATTCCTGTGGTAACTTCACTGTAAGCCACCTAAATGTGTCACTGTCAGAGCTAGAAAGTGCAGGTATCCAGAACTGCACTGCTGATGTCTTAGAGTGAGACTGAATACTAAATCATCTTTACTACCTCATATATTTCAAATTAACACGTTAATACATTAAATACGTATTGCTTTATTTCTCCACTGACAATACCATATGTTGTTTTCTGTAAGCCAAGACCTCACATTCATGTCTGTATAACAAGGCTGTACCTCTCGGGGACTTAATTTTTTTCTGTAGTAAATGCTTTAGTTCAGGCAACATGCCCAGTTGCCTACACCAAGGTGGGTTTTCACACCATCTGCTTTAATCATGGAAGCACATGTGCATGGCCAGCCGAGAAGGCCTTCTGCTGTGCTGAATGAAGTAGTGCTACTGAGCAGACTCAAGCACTGATCCCTGATGGACCCAAGTGTCTAACTTGCAGTTCACAGCAGCCTCCGTTTTGGACCAAACCAAATAGATCCAAGGCAGAGCCCCATGTGTTAGATGCCAGGGGCTGCTGCAGCATCTTAGTTCACTGCACCTGTAGTTCTTCACACTGCAGCCTCTCCAGGTCACCTGCACCAAGGCTCCCAGCACAAATGACAGATTCAGAGAAGCACAGCATGGATGCCATCAGGTAGTCATGAGCTTTTCTCCAGCACAGCACTAGGTGACCTGCACCAGCATTTCTGGCTACAGGCAGATGGAAGAGAATGTAGTCAGAGATCTTCTTTTCCTGGGGATCAAACAGACTAAACTACAGTAATCTGAATTCTTGTTGCCTTAAAAATAAACATTGTTTAGCCTCTCTGATTTTGCCACTAAGTGCTTAAGCAGTACTTTTCTCTCCTGTTTCTGCTTTTTGCATATTCCCTACTTGTATTTTAGCTCACTGGGATGGTCCTTGCTTAGCCAAATGGGCTGTCAGCTGAAATTCTGTGTTCTGTGTTCCAGCACAAGGGGATAGATAGTTCATGTGTGAGCTGTTGTATTAGGAAAATGTCACCAGCACCAGCCAAGAATCTCCCATACTGCCTGTCTGATGCCATGGTGCTCTTCCAGCAGATAACCAGATGACTGATTCCCAGATGGGGACAAGGGCTCATAAGCAGGAGATGTCAAGTGTGCAGATAGCATCAATTGCTTCTGGTTTGTCTGAAGCACACCAACTCATCATCCCCAGGTTCCTCCTCACTCTGATCTTGATAATGAAGCTCCCAGCAGGCACATTTCCAGTTTGATACCAGGGCACTGCATAGTTGAGGGGGTCCTCAAAGTAAAGCAGGACTCTCCCTTCCTCTTCTCTGCCCATCCTTCCTAAATATCTTGTATCCACCCACATCTACATTCCATGCATGTGCAACACCCCACAAAGTCTCTATGACCACAGAGACCCTGCAGCTGTGCCCCTTAGTTGCCCAGGCTCTGGGCATTGTTAGCACACAGATACCTCAATGCTGTCTTTATAATGCAAGAAAAAATGGGATGGTATCAAATATGCTTTATCCAGGCACATAATTTGTTGTGGTAGAGAGAAGCAGGTGCACAGTTTTTCCACAATTAGTGAAAACAGGCTGATAATACCTTTAAAGGTCACTAAAAAGAGATCTTGTGTGTTTAACTCCCACCCCTCCTCGTTCACCCAGCCACCAAATCAGAAGCACCTCCCAGATGTGTCCCTGGCCCCTGGGTAGTGCCACATATAAGCAAGAGTCACAGCTAAGCTCACAGAAGCTTTTAAAAAATCTGTGGCATCATTTTGAAGTATCTATCAGAGACTGCTCAACACTTCCCACTGACAGCATTAACCTTCCTGTGAGATTAGCATATATTCACATCAGTTGCTTTGAAGGAGTCAAGAATCGTTATTAATGCAATTTTCATGAGTGTTTAATTTCATATTTAAAATTATCACTGTGGCAGGTTTGATGCTTGTTAGGGAATTTGTTGAAATTTCTAAAGGGAGTTCCATAAAGAGTTTCACAGAGGACCTATTTTGAAGCGTAGCAGATTAGAATACTGCCAGTCCAACGAATCAGACCAATAGATTCAAAAAGATACCCATCTATCGTGGTGAAAATAGGACTTTTGAAGTACAGATACAGAAAGAAATAAGCAGGACGGCAGATGAAAGTCCCAGCCTGCTCCTGCTCCAGCCTGTTTCCCATGCTGCCATGGGAAGTGCTGGCTTTCATCTTTCCTGTGTCAGGATGATGTCCGTGCTCATATCAGCCCCCTGTAGGCACTCTTCATGTGTAATTTGCCTTTGTACAAGGAATGCATATAGCTCTCTTTCCTTTTCAAACTTGCTTATCCCCCATTGCAGTTCTGTTATGCCGCCTTTCCCCCCAAAAAACACCTCACCCCAAACAACAACAAAAAACACCACAAGTTTTAACTGCTTCACCATCTGTCAGATCCAGAGGGTATGACCAGCTCACTGAAACAGTCGCTGAATTCCTCCCCCTCTGTTTTCAGCTTCATTTGCAAACCTCAGATAAAGCAATTCTGTCTGGTGTTCTGCTCAGTGGCACTGCAATGTCAGAGCTGACAGCAAAGCCAGCTTTTAACCTGCCACTTGAAACATATGGCTCCCACTTCTTGAGACTTTAATTTGAAGGTTAGATTTTACTTTGATGAGGTGAGAGCTTATAAAGCAGTGAACTCATGCTGGGTCAGCCATTGCTTTTCTAGGAATGCAGAATAGCATGAAGTCATGCATAAGCCTAAAAGCTTTTCCTATTTATTTACTTTATATTCATTTTTATTATTGGTTGGTGGTTTTTGCTTGTTTGTTTTTGGTTGTTTTAATAAAACAGATGTTTTGCACATGCTTCTCTTCCCCCTGCATGTGTCTTTCCCATGAACTATGATCTTCTATGGATTACTGTGGTTATGATCTGATCCCAAGAGGAGGGCTTGCTGGGGAGGACCTATTCTCCAGCCACATGCAGTGCTCAGAAAAGTTTCTCCTTGGCAGGCAGACAAGCCATTCTGTGTTGACAGATATTTGTTTGAAAATACAGTGTATCAAGAGCAGTTGTTCCTCTCTTGTCTTGTGGGTAGCCTTGTGCCAACACCTTGATTTTTGATGTTGCCAGGTGTTACAACCAAGTAGTTACAAGTTTTATAGGGTACAATTGAATTTATAGGACTGTAACCTGATGTCATCATTTCATGTGTGTGGATGTAAAAATCCCCAAATTGTACAACAATAGAAGTCTCTATTTTGTACTGCCCCTTACTTTCAGCACATGCAAGCCAAGCTTTTTAAAGCAGTGCCACATCTCAACCCTAGATGCCTGCAGGGAGGCTGGTGCAAGTAGCTGCAGACCCAGGAAGAGCCTGCTGGGATCTAGAGGCACACTCCTGCACATCTTGCTGCCGACTCTACCAGGGACTTTCAGGCAAAGCTTGCTGGGTCTTTCTTTTGACAGCTAAAGGCAGAAAGGAACTGTTCTCCTGCCAAAAATCCAATCCTGCTGTAACGCATGGAAAAGCTGGAGACTGTAAAAATAGACAGAAAATGTAACTTCAAAAAACACGTGTTTCTTACAATTGCGTTTTCAATGGATCTGAAGTAGATTTGCTGAGATTTATATATTTATAAATATATATATTTAGAATGAAAGAGAGGGCAGTTATGCAAAATGAGAGCTCAGATGGTGACTTTGGTGAAGTTACATGAAATTAAAAAAGCCTGTGATATGAAGTTCTCTGCAGCCTCAGCTGTACTACATCCAACTCTGCCTATTGGGTAAGGAATGTGTCACCACACCATTTTGTCAGCTTTTTGCACCATCATCCACAGTCTCTTCCAGTGCTAATACTGTAACTTTTCTACTTGCTAAGTAAATTATCTATAACATTTGACCAGTAGGATTAATTGCATGGTTCCTTCCTAATAAATTCAGTAGGTTCCTTACTAACAAAATCATTGTACTTTAATTTTGAATGGATTTTACAGAGGTTGTCAATTGTGTTGCCCTAGTTTACAGATTCAGAAACCAAGGTAAAAGATAAATAATTGGCTTTAAAGTCACCCTGCACATCAAGAGAGTAAGAAGTTACAGTCCCACGTAAAGGAGTCCAATGGAGGAGAGCTTTTGTATATGAAGGGTGACTTTTGTTCAAAAAGTTTTGGTGTTGGTTCTTTATATATGAAAGAAAACACAAAGCAGGAATTGGAAGGATTACAAATCTGTGATTTGGGTCTCCCATTTCCCGTGTGAGGCCATTCAGCATTCACCTATAAAATAACAGACCCAAATCTTGCTGTGCGTCTTGGCCAGACTGAAACGGCCAGGAGATTTAGGCATCAATCCACCTGCTTTCAAGTGCCAATAAACACTGAGATGGGAAGTAACTCCCAGTTACTCAAGCCTGGGGGAGGTCTGGGCACACGCACAAAGCTCTCAGTAGCTTTTTGGAAGGCATCTTCAGATGTGTGCCATGTATTAACCACATATAAGCAGGACAATCCTGTAATTATTCCTCCTCTGTGCTGAAATGTACAAAGCTGAATTTGTTAAAGCTGGATAGGTCCTTTGATCTAGTTCACAACACAGCCTTGCAAACAATTCTGCAAACAGACCTTGCAGGACAGAATGAGCCAGTGCAGTGAATCTGTAAGTCTTGCAATTAAACATTAAACTCTCCTGAAATAATAACATGCCTAAAATCCAACCAAATTCTCTTGTGGATCTGAACCCCCACACATTACTATTAAATCCTTTGTGAGGCAGCTGTTATCATGAAATCCAGGTACCATGGAGGGATGATCACAGTAATGAAGATCTATACAAAAACCAAACAAATCCTCTCTCCTCATGCAGTCTTTGGCGTAGTACATCCTGCATCTGGACTTCTCTATGTTGTGCTTCTTCAAGGAATACTTTTAACAGATAATCCTGACAGCATGATCTAAGAAGAAATATGTCTGTTTTTGATTGCTTTGGGCCTGCCATGGAAAAAACTTTCTGTTAGCTCTCCTGAGTCTGTATTAACTATAGCACACAGAACGTCTCCAGCTTCTGAGGTGGCTGTTAAAAAGACAGGTTGTTTTTGTGACAGCCAGCTGCTGTGACAATATTCTGTGTAAGTATTCCTCACTGGCTGAGGATTTACTGTGACTGTCTTCTGTTTAATGCGCTGTGTCCCACATTTTTTACTGGGGCCTCCACATGAAAGCAGTGAGCGCTGTGCTTACTGGGTGAGTCGAGAGGCTTCTGGAACATTGCAGATCTCTCTGCTGATGGCCTTTTGGAGATGTGAGCCAGCCTGCTCCCGGAGAGCCTTGGGCCTGAGGGCACAGCTTTTTGCAGCACAGCGTTTTCCTGGATCCTGCCGGAGTGCTGGGC